>NC_045691.1:1788020-2388020 GCF_003331165.1 Xiphophorus hellerii
GAACACAACACAACCTCCGATTTACAACAATAACTGCCTGGAATATGTTGGACTTCCAAGTGAGAAGTTTTATATCAAAATGAGATGTCAGATGTTTGAAAGAAACACAAAGAGATGTCAGACATTCACAGAAAAACAAGCTCCTCTTTCAGTGGCTTGTCTGTTTCTCTTTCAACACGTAAAAAAGACAACGCTTTTTTTTAAATATAGGTTTTAAAAAAAACTGTCTGCTTTTCTGCGAAAGGTTTTTAATTCTCATGCCTGCGGGAAGCTTGTGAAATTTATGTGAAAATTTCAAACTTTTTCTGTAGTTTTTTTATTTTGGTTTAGTCTATTTATTTATTAGACCTTAATGTATATTTTAAGGTTGCTAGTTGCAGTCGTTTTACTCTGAGTGTAGCAGACAGTACTGTGATAAAGAATAAAAGTTGTGTGTTGTCAACATAAACATGGGGAAAGATGTTGTAGTACAGCCTATCAATAATCTGAACAAGGGACAACAATCATTTTTTCCCCCAAATGTATAATTTTAAATAATGTCTGAAACAGTTTACTAGAAAATCCCAACAAATATACCCAGTTTATATTACATTTTGATTTCAAAATTGTCATTACATATTCAAATTTTGGTCAATGTTTCATTTATTATGGTTCAAAAGCAACTCTAAGCAGGTGGGCTTTTAATCTTGATTTAAAGGAACTCGGTGTTTTCTGGAAGTGTTTTCTTGAATAAAATTCAGGAAGTTTACTCAAGTCAACAATTACATTTGCTAAAATGGCTCATTGTTTCTCCTAGGAATTACGAGAATGTAATTATGTTGCATCCATTTTATGAGAAAAAGTTTCTGAATTCATATTCATTAGGTTGTGTATTAAAGTCAGAGTGCCTGTCTCTTTAAGCAGGTCTTCTGGGCTTGCTGTAGGGTGTGTGTGTGTGTGTGGGGGGGTGTGTGTGTGTGTGTGTGTGGGTGTGTGTGTGAGGGTTGTCTTGTGCATGTTGGGCAGTTTGTCATGTTGTTGCCATTTCATGTCCAATGCACTTTCATGTGCATCAGCCTCTTTATATAGATGTGGAGGTCAAGGAAGGCGGACACTTCACAGAGAATTTCTGAAGCAAAGTGTAAGTAATGCATGAACAGGTGTGGGAGGGTTGACAGGTGAGATAAGGAGGGAATAAGGCAGAGATGAAGAAGAGAGATAGGTGTGTGAGGGGGTGGAGGTAGAAACAGAGAAGAGGAGCAGAAAGACAGGAGAGCACATGACGCAAGAAAAAGACAAACTCAATGTTTAAAACAGGAAGCCAAAGGAAGCAGAGGAGGAAAATATGAAAGATGGAGTTAAGACCTCATGTTTAAACCTTTTCCTCGATGACAGAAAACAGAGAATTCAGAGGACAACCAGATAAATCATGAAGCCAAAGCTGACAGCTTAATTCCCATCAGCAGTTTCCGTCTGCAGCTTGTTGAACTCCAATCTGCTCGCACATTAGATGCTCATGCGGATATGCCAGAAATGAAACGAAGAGCGTCGAATTAGAGCAAGAGGGACGTGTCCACTACAAATCTGCTGTATCCTCATGTTTCAGACTGTCATTTTATTAGAAAGTGGAAAAAACTGAAGTGACAGTAAGAGGATCAGTGTCTCTTTTCAGCTTTTTTCCTGTTGGTGTTTCATTTTCCCCTGAAGCTCTCAGCCGCTGGACTGGCTTGACATTTCTGACTCTTTTATCCTCCATGGCTCAGAGAAAACAAGCAGGTGGAGGTTTATTTCCTGCTTCAAGACACTTTGACGGCTGCAGTGTAGATATTATGTGAGATAGTGTAACATATTCCGGGGGGAATTAGCGCAAATCAGTTTCTTTCTTGCAAAAATATGAAAAGTCTAACTCCTTTTCTTAATTTAAAATAGATAGCATTAGGTTGGAAGGTTTGACTGTAGGCTGATTTTGCTACTAATTTCATGCAATTTTGTAGCTTTAACAGCATTTAAACTGGAAAGTTGCTGCCAGACTCTGCTTTTCAAATGTGTTGACATCATTGGCAATCATGGTTGCCTCTACAAAGGCAGGAGATTTGCCAGTTTGCTGCATTAAAGCATGCAGGAGAGGTTTAACACAATGTCAGAACAACACGTTCTTTAAAGAAGCTGCAACTTATTTTTAACATTGCTACGCTTTGTCAAAAAATCTGCAAATAATCAGATTTTTCTAAAATTATTTTGAGTTACGTTCAACAGAAAAATGAAAAATATGTGAATAGGTGAGTCTGTGAAAACTGAACCACAAATAAGACTTTATTCTGAAAGAAAACCCCCCTGTGCTTTAAGTAATTAAAATAATTAACCTTTCCCTAATATACCAAATGTAAAAAATGTCTTAAGTTCTTATATTTAAAATCTTTTGAGCAGATTTGTTGCTTTTACTCTAAAACATGTTGAAGTTACTTTGAAATTGCAGCTAAAATGGTTAAAGATTAAGCATTTCTTCCGTTCGTCTCCCTCTATCAACTATCATTAGTTTTCTCTTCCATATTCAAAATGTGAGAAAAGTAAATTTTGGCAACAGAATAATTGTCACTGCAGCTGAGTTTTCCATTTTTTCCGCCACCTCAGGTGAGATCCTCTCTGGCGCACTGAGTCCTTCTACCATATCTGCTGTCGTTTTATTCCCCTCGCATCTGCAAACACTTTAACATTTTTCTGTTTTTGAATTTTTCAATTAGAAGTCAGCACAGCTTGAAAATATAAAAGTAGCATAAATATTTGGAAGAAAACTGATAAAGCCTGGCCTTGTGCATGGAGTTTGTGTCTAAATGGAAGCAGGTCAGTCAAAGTTCCTGCAGGCAGTGGATGTTCCTCAGGGGATTTTCATGTTCTTTCTGAAACATGTCACTTTATTCTGGGGTCAAATCACTGACCCTCGTTTAAAGTTACTATAGACTTCCTCTTCTGGTCGCACTGGATTTATCTAGAATTTGATTTGAGGGTTCCTAAAGTGCCATGTGTATCAGACCATCAGCATTTTTGAATATTAAACTTTAGTCTTTATTGATCATTATACCAAAAAACTAAAATGTCTTGCAAACAAAACTTTATCCTGTGAATTAAAGTGGATCAGCCATGATTTCAGTACCAGCTGGAAAGAATCTAAAGGCTAATTTCCTACTTTTTAATTTCTGATATTTTGTTCTAGTGCTTGGCCAGGGCTGGTATTTTGGTAAAAAGTAGTAAGGAACTTTTCTTTTTCTTTTTTTTTACTCAAAAACATTTAAGTAAACAGGACCAAAGAACAAACTGAGCATTGTCCAGGGACAACAGATGAAAAATAGCCTTTTGGCTAATTCTGGCACATTTACATAAATGTCAATTAATGTGCATCATCCAAATAAATTAAATTTGATTTCTTTACGTACATGTTTGATCCTCCATTTATCTTCTGAATTTCTGTGATCAACGTGCTATCACCAGTCTCCTTCACATGACTGTGTGAGCTTTCAGAACATGCAGCTAGGATTGCAGAACCAATCCACAGGGGGCGTGGCCTGTAGCTCAGCAGCCTTTATCTGTGCAAAATGCATATGCATCCGCTATTTACAAACAAATAACCCCTCAATACACCATTCCAGAAAATATTTTGTACTACTCAATTTTAAAAAAATACAGACAATATGTGCATGTTTCACTTTTCCTAAGTGTGTTGCAGGTTTCTGGGAACAAAATTACAGAATTTGATAATTTCCTGATGAATGCATTGCTAATAGTCACTAAAACATGGTATCAAAATAACTTATTGCAGGTTATAAACTAAATTTAGGACAGCTCCATTTCATGTTCCTCATCTCATTGATGGAGACGGAGAGAATTTTAAAGAAGAAACAGCTGTTCTTTAGATTATATTTGTTGTTATTTGTCTTTGTATAAATACGTTGAATTGAATGGTATCAGGGCCAAAGTTTGCTAAACTTGGAGAATGGCAGGAAAAAATATGTATCAATTTGTTCTCCGACAGGGTTAATAGAAACGCTCCATTGTAGAAAACAAGTTCAATCTTACTTGTAAACTTGACCCATATCATCCCTTTCCTTCATTATAACCTTCATAATTCATAACAGATAGTTCATCAGGTTCAGGGGAATTTCATGTTTATTTAGTTTTTTTATCCCAAATGGTTTAGAAATCCAAGGTTAGAGTGAAGATGAGCAAAAAAATTTGTGAAATACTTCCAACATAGTAGGGAAAGATATACATTTTAACATCACACATGTTTATCAAGAGTAAAAAACATCATAAAAATGTCAATAAAACACTGAAATTGACCTGTAGTGCACACATAAAGTGTAAGGTAAGGGCTTCCTCTGCGAGAAAATGTGCAGGACTTTTATTAGAGAAATTTATTTTTCTTGACACTATGCGACATCTTCAAGTATCTCTCTGGGGTCGTAATGTGGCGCAATAAAAAAGCTAATGCAGATACCTTGTTCCCTCTGTGGGCAGTAACACCGATCAGTTTCGAGAGGCCAATGTTTCACCAGACAATCGGCTCCCAGGATAAAACCTTTTTATGAGGCTTCTGCTCACATGTTTGTACTGATGGCTCTGCAGGTGCGCTGTCCTGCATGAGGACAGCTGCCACATGACTGCAGGTTTTAAATGTAGGTGAAATCAGATTCTGGGATCAAATAAAGTATTGAATTTTATTGGCTGCTTTGATTGCAGATCTAAAGGCTCGTACTGATTTCCAGGTTTAATATTTTTCAGTTTATCCTGATGCCTGCTGGCCTTGAATCAAAAATAATTGAAAAAGTAAAACTCGTACAGACTTGATTGTCACGTTTCCCAGTGAGCTTCAGATGATGTAGTTGTCTGCTGCCTATTCGCAGCTTCGTTTATATGGGTTTTCCTTTAAAAAAAAAAAACTCTAAATATTTTTTTAATCACCAAATAGTAAATTTTTTTGTATTTGAAAAACAAAAAGTGTATCTTTGGAAGCTAGGTGCAATACTGCTTAACATGCTATTAAAAATATTTCCGGTGGAATCTGATTCCAAATTATTTGCAGAAAATTGTCTTATTTGCAGATTTTGTAGAGTGTATGCAAAATATTCCAAAGATAATGCAGCTTTGGAAGGTGATGAACCAAACTGCAATGCTGCATGGCACACTTCTGTTGCTAAAACAGTTTCCAGTGTGAGGATTCAAGCAAAATTAAGATATATTTGGTGTTTTAACTATTAAAATTGGCATTGAACTTTTTTCATCAGCTGATCTATCTTTTGCCAAATTTAAAGTGACATTTTTCACCTAAATGCAGTTCAGAGTCTTCATTTAGCTTCAAACTTCTTTTCCCTAACTGTTTTTTATGTTTTCTTCTCTAAGTTGGCTGCATTTCTTGCAGTATTCACGCTTCCTCTCCATAATCCTTCATCTCTCTATTGTCTCCACTCCCACTTTTCATTAGCGGCTCTGCGTGAGGGCCAGTTGTTGTTGATTAGCAATCAGTGCATCTTTACCAGTTTTGTGCCCATGCACTGAGGAAAGCAGCTCTTTGTGCAGATGGAAATACTTGTTTGTGCATTTTATACAACACACATCCAATTATCCAAGTTGGTGTGCTGGTGGAAGCTGTTTTCATATTAGATTAGTTTTTAAAACCTTAATGTTTCAAAAACTAATTTATTAAATGAATCAACTTCATTTTAACAACCTAACAGAGGAACAAATGTGCTTGATATTATTTCCATTTGCAGTGATTACCTTGAGAAACAAAACATGCAGTCATCACTGCTTTGCATTATTAAGGCATCAGATACAGAAACGTTTTTGAGAACATTGCTGGATCATCAAGAACTCGAGGTGAAAAGTTTCAGCAGTTGCCCCCAGGGCAGAACTCGTTCAATATGCAGCTGTGGAAAAAAATTAAGAGAACACTTAAAATGACCAGTTTCTCTGATTTTACTCTTTATATTTATATGGTTGAGTAAAATGAACATTGTTCTTTTATTCTATGAAATACTAACATGTCTCTGGAATTCCAAACAAAATTTTGTATTTATTTGCAGAAAATGAGAAATGGTCAAAATAACAAAAAAGATGCAGCTCTTTCAGACCTCAAATAATGCAAAGAAAACAAGTTCATATTCATTTAGAAACAACAATACTAATGTTTAATCAGTATTTGGTGGAATAACCAGGTGGTTTTCAATAGAAGATCTGAGTACATCTACATGTACAGTTAATGAAACACACTGACCAACATGTATGATTCCATTGATGATTTTGATGATGGCACTCGACAAAATGTAACGTTTATTGCTTGTTTCATAATTTCTGGCTGTTTTTTATGATATAAAGGAATTTAAGCTACCTTGTTTCTGAAATGTGCTACACAAATAATCTTGAATTAACTTAAAGGATGCAAATTGTATATATTGACTGTTCGCTTTAATTTCTGATCTTCTCTAAACCTTTGCTGTGTATGATTTCAGCTATTCCATAGCACACATTGCAGAAACATGAAAACATGTCTGATGTGTGTTTCCTGTCATGTGACTCTGGGTGCCAGGTTGCGTCCCTCTGGGTGGCCTCTGTAACGCTGCGGTAGGCGAGCTGGAGGCGGCGAGATGGAGGAGGAAAACGGGCAGGGAGGAAGTGATTGAGTGAATTTCTCCTTCCTCCTGCAGAGTAACATCAGGAGAGGTTGTTGAAAATAAATGATGTTAATGAAGAGTTGAATCTCTCTGAGAAATGATTAGTTGGCTGCTTTTAATGTTCGATTTTTTGCTTTTTTTCTAAGAAGCTTAAAGCGTTAACTCGTAGTCGATCTTGCAAGCAGTAATGAGAAACATCCAGATGTAAAAATTAACATTTAGTGATTCTTCTTCTGCCTGTCATGCAGCCCTCAGATTTTCACTCCATTTGTGAAGCACTCTTTATGAAAATAAGATGTATCCACTTGAAAATAAAATAACAGAAAAAACTCAGTGTTACTGGAAACTGATGCCTTTGTTGCAAAAAGCTTCACAGAACTTTGAAGTCATTATTCCTATTTTTATATCCTTTTTTCTACATGTTTCCAAGAAAACTCGTAAGGTTGTGAAAGCTTTAACAGGAACGATTTTTACTGAAAGTTCCTGTTCCTGCAAGATTGTTATATAAATCCATGTGGTGTGCTGATGTATTTTCCTTCTGTCAACTGCATCCTCTCTCTCCCATCAGTTTGTCTAAAAATGTATCATCAATACCAAGAGTATGATTAATGTTTTGTTTTTTTTAACAACCAGTGGGTTCGCAGGTTTGCATTTATTGGAGATTTTCTCTAATCCATGCAGATGCATGATTAGAGAAAATTATTATTATTATTATTATTATTATTATTATTATTATTATTATTATTATAAATTCATCTGTACTAATATTTACTTGCATGTCCGTTTGCAAGCCTTTTGCAGCTTCTCAGTTCATGAGAAGCTGTACATTTAAAAGTAAATCAATCAAGTTTATTTCCATAGCATATTTCAGCAACAAGACGGGTCAAAGTGCTTTACATCATAAAAACACTAAAATCAATAATAGAAACTTTACATTTTGCCATGTGCCGTCATTACACATCAAAATGTTGGTCAATGTTTCATTTATAATAATTCAAAGCAACTCTAACCAGGTGGGCTTTTAATCTAGGTTTAAAGGAACTCAGAGTTCCGGCTGTTTTGCAGTTTTCTGGAAGTTTGTTCCAGATTTGTGGTGCACAGAAGCTGAATGCTACTTCTCTCCGTTTGGTTCTTGTTCTGGGTGTAAACCAGAACCAGAAGATCAGAGAGGTCTGGAAAGTTGATCCAGCAGCAGCAGATCTTTAATTTGTTCAGTGATTCATAAACTACCAACAGTATTTTAAAGTCTATTCTCTCAGTGGAAGGACTGTAGAACTGGTGTTATGTGCTCTATCCTCCTGGTTTTAGTCAGAACGCCAGCAGCAGCGTTCTGGATCAGCTGCAGATGGATGATTGATTTAGATGCTGTTGCAGTAATCAAAGCAACTAAAGCTAAAAGCATGGATGAGTTTCTCTAGATCTCACTGTGACGCTGTGACATCAGTCCTTTAAGCCTAGAAATGTTCTTCAGGTGATAGAAGGCCGACTTTGTAACTGTCTTTATGTGGCTCTGAAGGTTCAGCTCTGAGTCCATCAGTACACCCAGATTTAGGCCTGATCTCTGGTTTCCAGCTACAACAACTGAAGCTCTACATGGTTCCTGTTTGGGTCCAAAGATAATGACTTCAGTTTTGTTTCAATACATGATCCAATATTAGTGATTCTGACCAGGTGTGAATTAGAGAGATAAGTACTTTCTTACTTATCTCTTCTGTTGTCATTCTGTTAGTCAGTTTTCTTCTGTTTGAATCAATCATAAAAAGCCCCAAACTGGTGACTCATGCTATTGCTGTATGACATCTTTGGATTAGAGCGGTGGATAAAGAGATGCCTGATGTCTGGAGCCACGGCCGTACACACAATCTGCTTCCATGTAGTTGAGATGTCTGAGTGTTCACGACTGACAGCTGATTCATCAGTCCTGCAGCCGTCATGAATATGCTAATGCAGCCTTGAGGGAAGCAAAAAAAAAAAAAAGAAACTTTCTGAGTAAAACCGGGACTTTGGTTTTAAGACTGCAGCAGGAGAAGGAATGTTATTCTTTGCAGGTGAAATGCAAACTTTTTCAGAGAAAAAAATATTTTAAAAATGTCAAAATTTAAATAAAACTGCTGGATGCTCTTGTTTAAGGAGATAAATGAGTAGCTTAATTCTCATGGACCTTTGCACCTCAACATTTCTTCTAAAAACAAAAGATTTTCACTTTCAACACCTGAAGTGTTGAAAGTGAAAATCTTTTATACAGATTTTGATCTGTATAGAAACCTTTTTTCCAGCTCAGAGCCGCTAAAGATGCCTAAGTCTTATTGTTTATTAACATTTGAGTAATAAAAAAGGCTCCTTTGTGTTCCCAAATCTTGTGACGATCGTTGTCCGAGGTTTTGGTCTCAGGGCCGCAGACAAGCCGGAGCTGTCCGTGGTAATTACCATAGATCATGCTGTGCTTCACAGGCGCAGGCAGTCTGATGACTAACTGGAAAAGTCCAATTAATTTCCTTGTCATTGTTTCCATCTGCGCCTGCTGCTCTTTAACCGAGCCGCTTTCAGATTTATGTCGCTACGCCGCCGTAGCTTCGCTCGTTTGTTGGAGGTAAATGTTACTGCTTGGCTTGTAAACAGTCTTTGAATTTCCTCCTTGGCTGATTCGCATACGTCTTTTTCATCATTGTCTACAAGCTGTTTTTATTTTTTTCTATGCTGTGTTGGAATACATTGCACTGGTTTTCTAATTTTACGGAAGCTGAATGTTTCAAAACGTAGTTGCTTTAATAAAAATCTAAGCTTTTGTATGAAATAAAAACCTCGAAAATATCCTAAGCTTAGAGTCAGGTTGAGTCATTTCTTTAAATTATAATTATAGGATCGTCAGCTGCAGTATAACTCTCTTGACCATCTTAAAAAATAAACTGATTGCATTTCTCGCTGTTAAATCTCCATCCACATTTAAGCATTGTCAAAAAGGCAGCTGAAATTATGTTAGCAGAGGCCAGATTTTCCATAAAGATGAGCTAAGAATCTGCTTCATCTGCTTTATAATCAGCTACATAAAACTTTAGAGCCGCAAATGATACTTGTTGATAAATATGTACTGCAGTATCCATAAATGCACTAATAGTGGAACTATTTTTTTATTTAGCATTTTGCTACCTCTGACAATGTTTAGCACACTTAGCTTCCTCTAATTTTTCCAGATGTATTCTAAAGCACTCATTTATCTGGCTTTTTTTGGTAACCTTTCAGTTGAATAAAGTTTGAAATCTGTGCTAAAGTTTTGGTTATCAACTGCTAATATTCGTGCTCTTATTTTGAAGTGGGTGAAGACGTTTACGCAGCAGTTCTGTTTCTTCCCTTGACGTTCTCTTCTTTTTTTATTTCAAACAAGAAACATACAGGAAAAAAGTAGAGAAGAAGATATAAATATGATATAGATCATCTGAATTATAATGACAAAATTTAATTGGTGCTTGAGGATTGAAGTCTTTCAATGGTAGTAGATCTAATGTTTCAGTGCTTTAGGGTTATTGCAACTAACTTTTTAGAGGATATAAACAGACAAATAGCTAAAAAATATACAGCTTTTAGAACCACACCACTGTTTTAATGTCAAAAGTAAAAATAAAAAACCCCTGCAGAAATCTGTGTTTGTTGCTATAAAACAGTTTCAGCTAAAGAACCAAGAACCTTTGAAGACATTTTAAAGAGCCACTCGTGCCACTGGATCTGCAGATTGCAGACATTTGGTTTAGGGTTCAGTTACTTCGCCTCTGCATTGATGAGGGAGGAACATGCATTCATTCAGGATGCCTCCAAGGTGTTTTCCTGCCATTGGGAGAAGACCCAGGACTCGCTGGCAAGACAAAATATTGAACTGAATGGCTTAGAAACCACACAAAGTAGCTGGAAATTTTATATTTTTTATTTTTTTTTAGGAAATGTTGGCTCTTCAACCCAGTTTCAGGCGGTGGAAGATTATGTATGGATTATTGACAGAAAAAGAAATAATGCAAAGTTCAGGGTTTTTCTGATTATTTGAATTTCCAGAAGTTAATTTGGGTTACAGACTGTCTGGAAGCTGAGCATTTTCAAATCTTGGGTGCATTTTTGAAAATTACTCTGAAGAACTTGAGGGTAAAAGGACAGGAAAAGAAGGGGAGGGTGGGATTTACAAAATTAATTAATCAGTTCAAGTATTGCATACTTCAGCAACATTGATTGGGCTTAAATATATTAAATAATTCTGTGACGATGAGCTCAGTTAATCACATTACAGCAGGGGTTTTCAAAGTCAGTCCTCAAGGGCCGGCATCCTTCATGCTTTAGCTCTCTCCCTGGTTCAACACCGGGTAGGAGCTGCCGCCTCAGCGTGTCAATGTTCTGCAGAGGCCTGCTAATGAGCCAACATTTGATCCAGACATGTTGAACCAGCGAGAGAGCTAAGCCTACATTCACACTAGCCCTGATTGGTCCACTTTAATCAAACTCCAGTTTGTTTAGAAAATCTGGTTTGTTTGGAGAAGTTTGAATTAGCAATCGAACGCTGATGTAAACCAAAAAAGCTAACTGTGGTGCGCCTAAAAACCTCGGTCTGGGTTTGGTTGAAGTGAACTCTGGTGCTGTTTGAATGCATATGTGAACGCCACGCAGACTGCAGCAGGAAGCGGACTGTAGAGCAGGGGATTCTGGGTAAATACAACCAAAACAAGTGTGCCAATTTATCCAGCTAGCTAGTGCTAGCTGGATAAATGGCTTGTGGTCTTTAGCCAAAGACAAAAGAGAAATCCTACAACCACTTAAAGCCACTCCATTTTGCTTACGTTGGTGAAGAAGGAAGTTGCACTCAGTTTCTTCTGAGGTGTTTTGTGTTGTTTCCTGTAGCAGTTCTTGGTGCAGCGCCCCCACAGGCGAGGAGGGGAACAGATTTTTGATCTTTTGACACACAGAAAGAGAACCACAACAGCTGGAAAATGAAACAAATATTGCAGTTTTGGTTCCCAATCAAACCAAATCTACTCAACTATCAAGTGTGAAGTCAAGTTTATCTATATAGCATAATTAAAAGTGCTTTGCATCATAAAATAATTTGACGTTTTAACACCAACCATTAAATTTTGTCTACTGCCATTGTAAAAATAATCAAGCAAATAGACATCAAGTATGTTGATCAATGTTTCTGTTTTTATGAGTCAAAGGTAACTAAACAGGTGTTTTCAAGCCTTGATGTAAAGGAACTGAGTATTTTGGCTGTTTTGCAGTTTTCTGGATGCTGCAACACAAATCCTTTAAGCCCAGAAATGCTGTTCTGGTAAAAGAAAGGCTCAGGTCAGAGTCCTACACCGGGATTTCAGTCTGATCTTTAGTTTCCAGCTGTAATAACTGAAGCTGAGTTGACTCTAGGTCGTTCCTCTTTAGGTCCAAAGATAATAACTTCAGTTTTGTTTCTGTTCATTTGGAGAAAGTTATGGCACATGTTAACATTTATCTGCTCTAAGCATCCTTCAGAGGAAGTCACATTGTAAAGTAGAACTGTGCATCATCTGTGTATTTCTGGTAGCTAATCTTATTTCTTGTATTAACCTGAGCCAGTGGGAGCATATAAATATTAAATAGGAGGGTTTCTATTAATATCTACATGCTCCCACCTTTTAGGATGAAAACACTCTAAAACATGCAGGAAATCGACACAATTCAAGCACAACATGTCCATTCATGTTTATTTTCTGTTGCTTGTACTTTCCAGCCCCGCCCACTCCCATCGCTCCCCCTGAACTCCTCGCCGTTGGCGCCACCTACCTGTGGATCAAACCCAATGCCAACAGCATCATCGGAGATGGGCCGATCATCCTGAAGGAGGTGGAGTACCGCACCACTACAGGAAACTGGGCTGAGACCCACGTGGTTGACGCCCCCACCTACAAGTTATGGCATCTGGACCCAGATGTGGAGTATGAAATCAAGGTTCTGCTGTCCAGACCGGGTGAAGGGGGCACTGGGCCGCCGGGGCCGCCACTGATAACCAGGACCAAATGTGCAGGTGAGTGGAGACGACTTCCACGGCTTCGCTGGTTTGTTTTCTCAGCTGTTTTGACATTTTTTGGACTGGGAGTTATTGATTGAACCGACATCTGAGACGAGACAGGATGAGTGGGACAATAAAAAGAAGAAGGAAGCTTTCCCCTCAGGAATGGCAGCATGAATCACGGCTGATGATAATTGTGACGCGTCAGAGATGGAGGAGAGCTGGAGTGCTTCGGTTGGAGGAGGAGAGGGTGTTGGAGGTTAGTTGGGGGCAATCATGGCTGATAATGAGGATCCCAGTGGGGGTGTAAGGACACAACAAGTGACAGTTCATTTGATTAAGTGACAGTCCATCAGGTCTGTGACGGCCTGACGGGGCCCTCGTGTGTGTGTGTGTGTGTGTGTGTGTGTGTGTTGGGGGACTTGGCGGGGAGCTGCGTAACTCAGCGGTTGGCTGCCTTCACCAATCATGGTGCTGCTTCTGCTGCTACCAGACAATTAGCTTCATTTCCATGTTTTTCTTTTAACATATTTGAAATGTTACGTGTTTATCTACAACTGTTTTGATTCTTTCTCTTTCCTTCCTGGTTTCATTCTTCTTCTTCTGTGTCATTCTCTGATTCCTCATTTTTCTCCCCATATTTCCATCCTATCGATTCTGTTTCAGATTTCATTTAGTGCTACTCTCCCCACCTCTCTTAGTCGGTTAAGTTTCACAAATTTTGAAGTACAGCAGTTTTAGTGCAAAGTTTGATGATTCAGGGCTTTGCTTTTATTTGTGCACAGTGTACTTCCTGTTACCTCTTAACAGTGGCAGCTTGCTGAGAATGTAGTGTGTTACAAAGAAAATGCTTGCTCTGTTGCTATTGATGAGTGGAACCTCTTCATTATCTCTAGTCAGTTAAAAAAACAAGCTATGTTTACTAAAAAACATAAAAGAATACATTTTTAAAAGTACTTTTATGGTAGAAGTGAGTTTTCAAATTGATGTTTTGAGTGTAAGTGGGTGTGTGTGTATGAAAATTGCATCTTGGAAAATAAAACATCTCTTCTTGACTTTAATGTTGTTTTACACACATATGAATTTTTCACAGTTTCATTCTTTCCAACTAAAGAAAGAATGAAACTTCTTTCATTCTTTAATCTTGCATTTATTTTCACTTACAAAACATTTTTAGTATCTTTTGTCTTTCCTACATTACCTTCTGTTTTTGTATATTGAAGAAAAACGAGATATTTCCCCTGAGAACCATTAAGGTGTTCTGAAAGGGCCATTATTTTGCAACAACATGACTCTAATTTTTCATCTATCATAACATGAGCAGGCGTAAATTATGCATTTGTTCATGCCACTTTTTCTTTGCTTATTTCATGTCATTTTTATTACTATGGTCCATTTATAAAAGTAGTCCAAAGTATACAAACAGACCAGTCACAATAACAAATTTTGCTGGACAATAAATTGACCCTGAAGTTACAGGGGTTGGACAATGAAACTGAAACACCTCTCATTTTAGTGTGGGAGGTTTCATGGCTAAATTGGACCAGCCTGGTGGCCAATCTTCATTAATTGCACATTGAACCAATAAGATCAGAGTGTGAAGGTCCAATTAGCAGGGTAAGAGCCCAGTTTTGCTCAAAATATTGCAATGCACACAACATTATGGGTGACATACCAGAGTTCAAAAGAGGACAAATTGTTGGTGCACGTCTTGCTGGCGCATCTGTGACCAAGACAGCAAGTCTTTGTGATGTACCAAGAGCCACGGTATCCAGGGTAATGTCAACATACCACCAAGAAGGACGAACCACATCCAACAGGATTAACTGTGGACGCAAGAGGAAGCTGTCTGAAAGGGATGTTCGGGTGCTAACCCGGATTGTATCCAAAAAACATAAAACCACGGCTGCCCAAATCACGGCAGAATTAAATGTGCACCGCAACTCTCCTGTTTCCATCAAAACTGTCCGTCGGGAGCTCCACAGGGTCAATAAACACGGCCGGGCTGCTATAGCCAAACCTTTGGTCACTCGTGCCAAAGCCAAACATCGGTTTCAATGGTGCAAGGAGCGCAAATCTTGGGCTGTGGACAATGTGAAACATGTATTGTTCTCTGATGAGTCCACCTTTACTGTTTTCCCCACATCCGGGAGAGTTACGGTGTGGAGAAGCCCCAAAGAAGCGTACCACCCAGACTGTTGCATGCCCAGATTGAAGCATGGGGGTGGATCAGTGATGGTTTGGGCTGCCATATCATGGCATTCCCTTGGCCCCATACTTGTGCTAGATGGGCGCGTCACTGCCAAGGACTACCGAACCATTCTGGAGGACCATGTGCATCCAATGGTTCAAACATTGTATCCTGAAGGAGGTGCCGTGTATCAGGATGACAATGCACCAATACACACAGCAAGACTGGTGAAAGATTGGTTTGATGAACATGAAAGTGAAGTTGAACATCTCCCATGGCCTGCACAGTCACCAGATCTAAATATTATTGAGCCACTTTGGGGTGTTTTGGAGGAGCGAGTCAGGAAACATTTTCCTCCACCAGCATCACGTCGTGACCTGGCCACTATCCTGCAAGAAGAATGGCTTAAAATCCCTCTGACCACTGTGCAGGACTTGTATATGTCATTCCCAAGACGAATTGACGCTGTATTGGCCGCAAAAGGAGGCCCTACACCATACTAATAAGTTATTGTGGTCTAAAACCAGGTGTTTCAGTTTCATTGTCCAACCCCTGTATTGCGATGAACAACAACATTGTTAATTTGAAGTAAATAAAATGTCCTTCAAAAAATTGGGTAGTTTAGACCAAAAATAATTTATTGCTTTATTGCCTATTGTGGCAGGCCCTCACTTATTTGACATTTAAGAACTTATTTTAACCTCTGAATGAAGACAGTAAGATTAATTTCCACAGTATTTAACACATACTTTATTGTCCCAACCTCCTGTTTTGATATTTTGTTGCTTTCAAACTACTCAAACTTCCCTTTGCAGGTGGAAAACTTCAGTCTCAAATCACAGAGCAGGTTGTGCAGTTTTTGCAGTTTGTTTTTGAGCAGATGTCTCTTTCTGAACATGAATACTCCTTACCTTCAAATTAAAGTGAGCCAGGCAAAATCTAATAAATAAAATACGACTTGAAACATTTGGATAGAGGTGTGTGGTGTGAGAGGAAAAGGAGGAAGAAACATGGAGGGGAAAGATGTGGTTGATGTGAAGTGAAACAGAACAGAGATGGTGGTCATTTCTGTTTGTGTGGAAAGTGTACTAGAGAGGAACATGTGTTTCTCTGCTTGTGGCTCGATGTTGAGCTGTCACAACCCTTCACAGGGCGTGTGTGAGGGTGTGTGTGTGTGTGTGTGTGTGATGGGATTGAAGCAGGCAGGTATGACAGATGTTCAAGAGCCTGCTGGCTACTGGCGTAGCTGCTGTGCGTTTGTCTCCACACCTTCTGTGTTCACCTTTCTGTTCCAGTTAACATCTACAGCCCAGCTCGGGTTTCCCATCAAGCCCAGTAATCACGTTAAATGCGGCGACTTCTGCATTTCAGCTGTTTTCATTTCCTGCTACAGCTGTCCTGATTATTAAGCAGGTCTGCAGGTACTTTTCATAATCTTATTAATCTATCTGGTTCTGCTGCATGTCTTCATGCTAATAGTCACTAAAATCAGTTCATCTGACCTCAATTTAACCACATGGATTCATGTTTCCACACAAAGTCACACCAGGAGGTCGTCTGCTTTCCCAACAACCACAACAACCCAACCGCTGCGTTTCCATTACAGATGTACACAAAACGCTTTCGTCATTCTGCTAACATAAAAAACAACATAGTTTTACAATTCTGTTGTTGCAATTAAATAAGAAACACACTTAAACTTACATGTAAATAAGCTTTTTCACACATGATTTTTAATCAGTTATTAAAAATCATGGATGTAAATATTTACAGTATTTTCTTACATTATTAAACTTTGGATCAAATCAGTCATTTCTGGTTGAGAAGTTGATGCTGCTACATCATGAATCAGCGCCGCTAAGGTGAAACTTAAGGAGTTTGTCGAGTTTTGTAATTCAAACAGCATAAAGCGCATTTTGCATCCCACTCTGGACTTTGTTTGGACCGTTTCTCTTTCCCATTCTGGGATATCTTCAGAGTTCGGTAGTAAGTAGTTACATTTACTCAATTTCATTTACTTGAGTAACTTTTGTGAAAAAAAATTACTTTTAGGAGTATTTTTTATTACGCTGTATTTTTCACTTTTACTTGAGTAATTTTATTATGAAGTATTTCTACTTTTACTTGAGTAAAATTTCAGGATTTTTTACACACTGAATGAAAAACAAACATGTTTAACCAAAAATTCACCAAACAGAGACACACACCTGCAGTTTTTATTAAAGTTTCATAAGTTTATATTGAAAGAAACATTTTCTTTTGCCTGTTTTTTTTTGGTTATATAAATTATTGTCATTTTTGTCCTTAAGATACCAAACCTTCCACTTAACTTTATAGTTTGGTCCAATGACTGATAATACAATCAGTACTTGAGGAGACTTTATGCCAAATATTTTTTTTACTCTTGAGTAACTTCTTGGATGGCTACTTTTTACTTTTACTTGAGAAAAAATATGTTGAAGTAGTTCTAAAACTTTTGGATACTCTGGGTATTTCCACCATCTTTGTTTCTATTTATTCTGTATCAACTGGCTTTGCTTAAGGATTACCATTATCAGTGAGAATAATTTTTGGTGCAATTACAACTTTTGTTGTGTTTATATTGAACCCTCTTTACTCTGTTGCCTCTAAATAAATCATCTCAAGGAGTTTTTACAACAGTAGTCCTAAAGGCACCATGTGTTGTCAGCCATATCCACCCAGATATTACCCATTAGAGTGAGGGATTGCCAGACTCTTGGCGTGGGGAACGACATCAGTGCGGTGATATTCTTGCAGAATTGAACAAAAATTTGCTCTGGCTGTGTTTGATCCTGCAGCTGTTGTTGAAAATAGGATTCAGGTCATTTCATCAGAAAAGCGGATGCTCCAGTGAGTCTGCTGCCATCTTTAACCGCGTGTCTCCTCTACCGTGGCACATTTCGGAAAACAAGTAGGCAAGCCCAAATGAACTCTTTTTTTTTTTTTCGCTCGGGGTGCTGAGAGTACACGGCCTTGATAATGATGGATTTTATCGTGCACCCGCCCTCCTCCTCAGTTTCTCTAGCTCCTAACCTCCTACTCATCACTCTTCTCTTGCCTTTCAAGGCTTTCAAACAGTTCTTCACCCTGCCTCGATTTGGATAATTTCTCTCTCTTCCTGTAAACGACACTCAGTGGACCAGTTGTTCCCTCACTCTTTTAGCATGGTGTGACCTTCATAATTTTTTGTTCTCTGCCTTGGAGTTTAAATGAGATCCTGTCTCCTCAGTTCATCCCAGCAGATCCATACCTCTTAAATCAGTGACGACGCTTTGAGCCAGAGATCTCATCAGTGCACAAAATTCAAGTTATTATTTCTTTTTAAATTTAAATTTAAATTTCTTTTTGTTTTTGTCCCCTACCTTCTACTTTATATCTCCACTCAAGTCTACCTCACCGAGTCGATTTGAATGTGAGCGGTATTGTTTTAATAATGAATTGAATCTTGGTTTCCAGAGATTTGAGTTTGAAAAGTATTAATGTGGCTACAGGAAATGGCTTTCCGTCTTGCTTTAGAGGTCAGAGGAAACACCAGTAAATTATTTACACCTTTGTACAATTTTTGGATAATAACCAAACTGAAATAAATGACTGTAATGGATAATAAAAGAGCAGAACCTAATAAGATCAATAATAAAAAGTCATAAAACTAATATACAGTCATCAAAATGATCAATGCACATCAGATATGTTGGTCAATGTTCCAGTTACTGTGGTTCAAAAGGAACTCTAAACAAAAGGGTTTTTAGACTTAAGTTAAAGGAACTCGTTTTAAGCTGTTTGTATTTACATTTATGCATTTTTTAAATGTATCTACTTTTCTTTTGCTACATTTTATTTTATTTTTTACCCTGAATGTTGACTGTGAGTGCGTGGTGTTCAATGCCTGTTTGAACGTAGGTTTTCTATATTAAATCTTATGCAAAACTCAAAAAATATATTGTAAAAAAAGTTTTAAAAAAGTTGCCTTCCATCTATCTCTCTTTAAATATTCCTCCACAAACTGCATCTTCATCTAACTTCCTTAGTCGCTTTCCTCCCACCTTCCTCTCCTCCTTATAAATTAAATATTTTTATGTGGAGGATGATAATGTAACAGTTGGCTAATATGTTACCGTATAAATGAGCTTTAAATCCATCTGGAGTCTGTAAATCTTTCTTTAGTATATCTTCTCTGAATTTTCCTGTCTTCGTTATTGGAAGGTGATGCTAATGTGAGCGCTGGCTAATGCCCCACTCTGTAAAGACTCAATTCACCTGAGGTTATAAACTACATCCCAGCATCTTCTTCCATCTCTCCACGTCTGGCTCGTTTCTTACAAAGTATCTTTATGTGAAGGATGGTAATGTGAGTGTTGGCTAATGCGTTACTCCATAAAAATGGATTTTTAATTCACCTGCTGGGTATATACGGATTTGGCTGACACGACTTCTTCGTCATTCTGCCAAGCCAAGCAGGATGGAAGCACTTAAGAGAGTACATCCTTTCTACATCCAACTGTTCAGAGCTGGTTTATGTAGGGACACATTAAATAAGACTGGGCCCATAAAATATTTCCGTAAATAAGCTGGCTGTGTTGAAAATCAAATGTCACAAGTCCGAGCCGCAAATTGCAGCTACCTGTTGATGCCGTGCTGTACTTCAGAGAGGATACACTTGCCGACTGTGTGTATTTCCTGGACGCTATCAGTAAAAGTGCTACATTGCGCTTGATTTCACAACCATTTGCACAAATGCTCTTTCAGTTTGTGCTCAGACACTCAGACATTGCTAGCATACTCTGCATTTTCTTCCTGGATGGTTCCGGTTAACGTTGCCTATCAGAGGCCTGGGAGCTCATTTGGAGGAAGGACTGCTGTTTTCTGGACAAAGATTTTGGAGGTTGTTTAGTGGGAGCCTCTCTGTGAGGCATTGACTTCCAGAATATTTCTCCTTCCTGTCTGAGCTCTTTGTCTTTCTTGACCTTCCTCTTTTCCTTCTTTCTGATATTGCTATCACTTCCTAATTCCTGTGTTTGTCACTGCCACCTTCGTTACAATCAACTATTTGCCAGTGGGGTTTGCAGGTCCAGCCTTTACCTTCCTGGGCCTTGCAGATTGCCTTTGCTCAGTGATACGCTCACTTCACACCAACACCAGAGCTAAGTATTAATTTCACACTTTTGGTAACTTTTAAAATGTTTGGCATACATAATTTCCCCTAAATTAATTTTCCCAGATACATTTTAATAAATACATATTGTAGAAAATGTGTGATAATTTCTAAAGTCCAGTCTTATTCCTAGTGGGGGTTACTCTTCCGCTAATATGCTAATAGCGGAGCAAATTTTTCATTTCGCACATTTGCTAACGTTGAAAATGTTTAGCACACATAGCTTACTCTAAATTAATTTTCCCAGATACATTTTGATTGTAGAAAACTTGTGGTAATTTCCGAAGGACTGTATTTTTATTTCTAATTTTGTTGTTAAACTTTTGCTAATGTCTGCTAATTTATCTTTAACGCTTTTATTTACTTTTAAAACATTTAATGCACTTAGTTACCCTAAATAAAATGTTCAGACAAATTCTAAGTTCTCATTTATTTGTCTGTTTTGTAAAACTTTCAGTCGAATAAAGTTAAGCATCTGTATTGAAGTTTTGGATATTGACAACGGTTCTAAAGATGAACTGGTTGTGCATCTAATAGAAAACTTTTTGAATAAACTAAGTTCTGCATATCGGCTCCTCTCTCTTCGTGGTAAAATGGAGTTCCTCTGCGGCAGTTTTTCTTTTTCTCAGTTCAGTGCAATTTAATGTTTATAGTATTAAACAGAAGCTGCACTGAATTGTCTTTTTGTCTGACTGAACTTGAGCTGAACTTGACTGTTTTATTTGTGAAATCCCGAGTTGGCTTCTTGTAGATTAGCTCTATATGAAGAAAATAAATTGCACAAGCTGCTGTATTCCCTCAAAGATAGATTTCCAGCAATCTAATTATCTGTAAAACTTGTTAATCCATTTTAATCATTTGTTGTGTTCAAGGTTTTTTGGCTAAAAATAAAAAATAAGGAACATGTGCTTGATTTTATGAAAGTGCTGTTATTAAAGGTTCAAAGTTTACGCTGTAAATCATGTGTTTTCTGTGCTGCTGTTGTCTTCTTGCCCTTCCTTTGAGCCTCTTCTCACCTGTTTGCAGCTCTTTGACAAAAAGCAGGAGCTGAACATCTTGAACTAGAACATCTTTTCATCACGTAAATGAGGTTAGTGTGAAGAAGTCCTTTATTTGTCAGGGGGTTTGACTCAAACATGTTAAGAGCAACCACTTTTGTGAAAAATACAAAGAGGCTGAATACGTTTCCAAACCCTGGAGTTGAGTTGAAGAGCTGTTTCCTTGCTGCTTAGTCAGAACCCTTATTTGATTTTCAGCTTCCTAGCTTCCAGCTTGTATACTGTGAACTGTTGCGAAGCATTTTATGATTTTTTTCTTTTTGCTGTGTAAAGTAACCTTGACTTTACTTACTGCTTGAAACAGATTTCTTACGGTCCTTTGAGTTTCCATGTTTGCTTGGTCAAAGAAATCCTCTCATTTTTGTTCCAGTTATCACTTCAGGTTATTTTATGTTTTGTAATTTTCACAAATCAGCATTTCCCTTTTCTGACTTTAAAACCAACAACCTCCACAGGTTGCCTTACGCCCAGCATGAAGTCGTCTTTTGTATTTCTGCTGAAATCTTGTCACCCTCTCAGTGATCTTTCCATGTGGAAGCTGCTAAAACCTTCTTCTTTAACAACCGAAGTCAGATTGATGAACATTTGCCACTTACCACACTGCTCATTGACCAAACACTTGACATGGGGATTGTCAAGTGTACCCATGCAGAAAACAACTTCCAAATTAACTTTTTGAAACACATTGTTCTCAAAGATCCAGAAAACTTAATGTAATCTCATAAGGAGTTTTTGAAGGAATAAGAAATTTTAGCTCGTTGTGAATTGAAATAATTACACTCTTATTATGGCAGTAAATGAATTATATTTTAGGGTAATGCATGGATTTCTAGGTCAGAAACAATTTGATCTTGGGTTGGTAAAAGTTTTGTCTTACCAATTTGTTGTTAGTAATATTAAGAGCTTGTTAAATCATTAACATATCTGGATTAATTTCCATGATAAGTGGAAGGCAGTGGTGGGCTCATTGTTGCTAAAGTGCTCATATTTGAGCTATTTCTGTTTAGCACTTTTGCTAATTTTGAAACATTTAGAGCACTTAGCTTCCCCTAAAATAATTGCTGCTCGAGGGTTGTAGTCTTCCAAGGGCAAATATCATTTTTAAGCATTAGCTTGTGTGTAAATACCTTGGTGGCATAGTGCTTTAGCTTTAGCGTTAGCTTTGGTGGAACTAATGTTATGATTAGCGCTGTAGGGTTAGCGCAGCTAACTGTACTTGGAAGGATTCACCACTGGTGAAAGAAAAATCTCAGCTACTGGTTGAAATGAGAGTTTGAAAAAACTTCAAAACAATGTGTGGTAAACCATGAACTGCAGTTTAACTAAACCCCACAGTTCTGCTTCAAACATCCATTATCTTATGTTTTGAACACTTTTTATTGACCTTAGTCTGCAGTTTTCAGAATGTGAATCATATTTTTTAGGTTTAGCCAATGTCTGAGAGCATTATATATTCCTAAAGATGCCCATATTTATGTTCTTCCAGTATATTTTTTGGTCTTGAGTTATTGCAGATGTGAATCCTTGTGTCTGCACACAGACGGTGCCACATCAGGTGAATACAAAGCAATCCTGGAATGAAATTAGAAAAGCACAGCTGTGCCTCGTTCATAAATTCCTCCTAAAACAGCAGAAAAGACTTCTTCCTTTGTTAGATTTAAACTCTCCAGACAATATCATCCATCTGCCTTCTGTCACATCTGATTTCGTAGCAGCTGAGGAAATTCAAATCTTCTCAATTTACTTTGCTAATGCAGTGCACGGGTTGATAGTCGTTTTCTGGACCTTTTGGGTTCAGTTACTGTTAGTGCTGTTAGTGCAGAATGTTTTGTTTTTCTGTTTCAAGTGCAAATACTTTAGTTGACTTGAAATAAGATAAACCTATTTTCAGCAATATGTAGGAGCTTGTTTTTAGTCCATAATTTCTTAATATGACAATAAAGCCAGAACACAGATGTCAAAAAGCCTTTAAATGCTTTGGATCTACAACAGTTTACAAATCCAGCTTCTAGAAAGTCCCATTTTGTTAGTTTTAATAAAATCTAGCACATTTAGTTTATTATTGAGTAGGTCAAATAAAAAGCACAAGAAATTGTATTTGTAAAAACAAAAAAGTAACTAAAACAATTGTTTTTGTTTCAAGTGCAACTAAAACAATTACCTTTTAGCCATTTTTACTGGCTTGTTTTAATTATTGAAGTCTAATAAAAAGTTCTTGTTATTTCTCATATTACATGGAAATAATGTCCTGTTAAAAGTGAAATTATCTGCCAGTTGAACTACTTCTTTATTAAATCAATATTAAGGAATTATTGACTTAGAACAAGCTTCTATCTCTTGCAGAAAAGTTACTTTTAAGTTATTTTTTTCTTATTTCAAGTGGACTAAGATATTTGCAATAGAAACTGGACCAAAATTATTTTGTAATTTTCTGTGCTTTTGCATTTTACAAGAGAAAAGAGCTTTCACTATGTCTTTTTTTTGTAGTGTTGGCATCTGGTTGAGAGTTCTGGCTGCCGTCAGTTAACTAGTAGATATTTTTCCAACACTGGTCAGACACCACAGCTCTATTTATTGATTCAGCTCTTGTGCCGACGTGGCTGACATTCAGACTCTGGGGGAAAAATGAGAAAAAGTAATGATTTTTCTGTCTGAAGCTCTGCTGATTCATTCAGAAAACTTTGTAAAACGTTCACACGGTTTGGGTCCAACAGTAATTCTGAAAGCTGAATGGCTTTAATTACAAAATGTAATGACTGTCCTGCTGTCCTGTGCCAGGTTTTACCCTGCAGAGCTGCAGGTTGTCAGGCAGACAGTCAGGCTTACCAGGCCTTTGGTCTTTGGTTCTGTTTGGTACCAATTGGTATTCATACCAATTCATATATATATACAGTATATATGAATTGGTATGAATATTAAATATTTGTGCTGCTTGTTTTCATGTTCAAGTTCTCATCTTCTCATCATGAGATCAATCAAATCAATGAGACATGGGACAGGTGGTGAATACCAGATCTCCAGGAATCGCCATGGAAATACAGCAACAGCAGACTGATGGCACGCGCTCCACCGTTCCTCATTCTCAGCTGCTGAGATGCCCTTGAGCAGAGCATCTAACCTCTGCGTAATGGCCTCTGTTTTATGTGTGTGTATTTTCTCCTGAGGCTGTTTATTAGTCCAAACTCAACCTGTGGCGACGCCTCAGTTCAGAGCTCTGAGGGCCAAATCCAGCTTCAAATGGTGGTTGAAAAGGTCGGAGAGAAACAGTTTGAAAATATGTTTTCAGATGTTTCAGCACTGCAAAAAACAAAATCTCACCATGTTATTTAGTTTTTTTTCCATTGCAAATATCTTATTACACTTGAAATAAGACACAGTAACTCACAAGTAATCTTATGAGTTACTTATAAGGTTAAAACAAGATATAGTATCTTGTTTTAATTGAATAAGTCCTTAATATTGACAAAAATGTATTAGTTTCACTGCCAGAATATTTCATTTATAACATGGGAAAAATATAAGTGAAATAATAAACTAGAATTTTTTTGGTCAATATTAAAGAATTGTTAACTTAAAACAAACTCCTGTGTCTTGTGGAAAAGTTACTTGAAAGTTAATTTTGTCTTATTTCAAATGTACTAAGATATTTGTTCTGGAATTTAGCCAAAAATACTTAAGATTTTGTGTTTTGCAGTGAATCCAGTGACCACACTCCGAAAACACAAAACCATAGCAGGTATGTTTGGTCCAGTTTCTAGTTAAAATATCTTAGTACAGTAGAAACAAGAAAAATAAGTTCAAGTAACTTGGATTTCCAAAATATAAGAGCTTGTTTTAAGTCAATAGTTCCATAATTATTTGATAACATGAATCAGAAAAGTAATAGTTTTGCTGGGAGATTATTTCACTTATAGAAACAAATTTTTCCTATAAGAACTTTTTAAAAACATCAATACTAAGTTTTATCTTATTTAAAGTTTGCTAAGATATTTGCACTAGAAACTTGACCAAAATACTTGGTAAGCTTTTGTGTTTTTGCAGTGATATTATTTCCTTTTAAAATCAGCAGCAAATTTCCCAGAAGGCCACAGAAGTACAAACACTGCTCAAAGTCCACCTGGATACACCACCAACTCTACAACTCTTCCTAGTAACAGGCCTCTATTCTGAGATTGGTGTTACATGCGTGTCATGGTGCAGCAGAGGGGAGTAAAGACGTGTGAAGTCTGTTTGAGAGACGAAGTGAGAACTACTTAAAAACCAGCACCAGACACTAAAAACTCTAAAGAAACTGAGATTATTCAGCACAAAGATACATCACACATTATTACACAAAAACAAACTAAATCCCTTAAGATGATCATATGTCTTTTTAATGCATGTAACTGTTGATCTTTACCCATGTGACTGTTTTTGTGCCCAGACGGTGCATTAACATCCATCCTCAGTTCGTTTGCTTTCGCAGCAGTTAGTGGTTGTAATCAACACCTGAGAAAACTGTGAGGATGAAGGATGAGTAACACTTGGTGTGTGTGTGAGAGTGGCTTTGGTGGGGTGTTGGAAAGAGTTGTTAATGCAAGTCAGAGGAACTTACAAAATCAACTCAAGTAAAAAAAAAAAAAAAGCTTCATTAAGGCTTCGTCTAGTATGGCCAATCTGTTAAGTTTAACAGAAGGTTTGTTTTTACTCTGTGTAGCTTTTTTTGTTTTATGGATTTCATGAAGAACAAAAAAGAAAGATATTCAGCATTAAACCTGATTGTTTCCTCTACTGTCAAAAATAAAAAGTCCCAACATGATTTGGAGAATATGAAGGAAGTAAAAATCACTTCTGAACTTCGCATGTTAAATAGTGGCACAGTATGTGATGTGTAGCTCATGTTGGTTTGCATTCATGAAAATAGAAATTACTATTGCCTTTGTGCTGAAGAGGTTGAGGGCCACTGGAAAAAAGAAGACAAACTAACCTACAAGTAACTTTACAAGATGAAGGAGCTTGTTTTAAGTCAATACTTCCTGAATAATGATTTTAAAAACTACCAGTTTCACTGGCAGATTATTTTACGTATTACAGGAAATTTTCCCATCCTGAAAGTTACATAATCTGCTAATGGAGCTAGAACTTTTTCACCATTGTTAATGAATTATTGACTCTAAATAACATATATCTAGCTGAAAATATACTTGTAACTTAGTTTTGTCTTATTTCAAGTGTACTAAGATGTTTGCAGTAGAAACCAGTCCAAAAATACTTGAGCCACACTTTGTGTGCCCCTGCTCTAAATAGTTTATATATGCACACATCTATAAAAATGTGGTTTCACATGTGATTATAAATGCCAGATTTAGGTTGCAAAATGAAAGAAGACCTTGCCTCAGAGGCCATGTGACACTGCTAAAGATGTAAAGTTTGAGAAGGAAGTGAGGCGAGCACAACAGAAAAAGATTTGCTCTATTAGAAGAAAACGATTCCCATTCCCACACACACATAATGCTGCAGGGTTGTCCTTTTGTTGTGAAGCCATCAGAATCCAATTTCTCCTTCATTAGGTCCGGGTAGGAGGTAGTATGCAGCCACTAGGTAGCCAGGCTCACCGCCGTCCCTGAGCACACACACACACACACCCGCACACACCACACACACACCCACACACACCGTTACAGAATCTAAACGCCTGTTATCTTCCCCACAAAGCTGTAACATCAATAAGAGCCCTGTTACAACACAGCTGACACACAAACACGACCGCACACTCAGGAATAATTTTTTAGATGCGAGATGAGAGGGCCACAGCGGCGGACACACACATGCAGCAATCAGAGTCCAGTAATGAAACTTCCAGGTCCTCCTGGAGGAGAAATAACAAGGTCTCAGGCACTGAAAGAGATCCATAGTTTGTCTTTAATTGACCTGATCTATTACTGCACATGATGAATGGATACACAACAAACACTCTCTCCTTTTAGATCCTCCCTCTCTCTCTCTCTTTCTCTGCTGGGTGAAATTGTGCTGTGTCCAGTGAATCAAGCCAATCACTTTGGCATGTTAGAAGTTCGCAACAGCTGCTGAGTGGATGGTGTTCACACATCAGCAGTAAGAGAAATGTAGACATACCAAGACACGCTCTGGAAGAGGCAGTTTCACTGAGTTAAAACCTGCAGTAGTTGGTCAAGAGGGATGGAAGTGTACGGCCTGCGTGGCCGACTGGGAGCCGGGATGAAGCCCATTAAACGGAAGAGGTCCGACTTTAATTCCTGCTCTTTGGTAATTGGCCCATCGGGGCTGATTTGCATTGTTTCCATGGCAACAAGCTTGTTTCTCCATAAGTAAACGCAGCGGGAGGTCAGGAAAGCGGTAGTGGAGTCAGTGAGTTGTTTTGTGTCAGGAGAAGTCAAAGAGGACAAGAGGGAGCGGAGAAGTTCTGGTAAAAATCACTGCATATTTTCAAGGTGTTTCTCTGAAGGACTGAACGGCAGATGATTTATTTTTCCTCAGCATTAACTGGAAAGAGGATGAAGTTAAATACATTTTTTCCTCACTAAAGGCTAAACAATAAATTAATGTTGCATCGGAAGCATTTGTAAAAACTATATATTATGGCAACTTAAAGACTGTTAATTAAAGAGTTTCACAAAGCATTAATTAAAGCCAGAGTTTGTCTGCCTTGCTTTTTCTGAGACATAAAATCAATGCTCCCAAGGGGATTTAAGACTCTGGACGGCTTTTCCATAATACGGCTGAAATCAGAAGTTTACATAGACTGAATAAAAAGACACATCTCTTTAAATCAGACTAAGCTTCTCATTTTAGATGGGCTTCATTCCTTTAGCTGCTCACAGTAGTTTACTGGAGGTCTGGCCCGTTCCTCCAGGTTTGTCGGCTTCCTCGCTCTCACAGACCTTTTCAAATTTACATTTTCTGTAGGATTCAGATCAGGGCTTTGATGGCAACACAAAACTTTGACTTTGTTGTTCTAAAGCCACTTTCTAACACCTTGAGGGGTGTCGTCCATCTGAAAGACAATCTGTCCCCAAACCTTAACTTCCTGTCTGATGTCTTTAAATGCTGCTTCAATATTTCCATATAATGTTCTTTCTTTGTGATTCCATCCAATTTATGAAGCGCACCAGTCCGTCCTCCAGCAAAACAGCCTCACAACATGATGCTGCTACCCTCGTACTTTACAGTTGGGATGGTTTACCTGATTTACAAGCAAAAAGGGTATGGTTGTCAGTTCAGTCAGAGGGTTTTAACATCTGACAGAACAGTAGACTCAGTTAGAATGGGAACTAAAGTTGCAACATTTGTTAAATTTCCAGCTGCACTTTGTCAAACTAACCAAACTCTTTGAGCAACCTGTTCCCCTCCTCGCCTGTGGGGGCGCTGCACCAAGAACCACTGAACCACTTCTGAAGAATATATTGAGTGCAGCTTCCTTATTCATGAAATGTAAACAAAAATGGAGAGTTTAGCCATTGGAGGATTTTTCTTTTGTCTTTCAGAGCTAGCGCTAGGCTTTCACATTTGTTTTCGTTGTTTTTACCCAGAATGCTTTGCGCTGTATTTCGCTTTCTGTTTTTTGAGCAGTCTCCGCTGCACTTGGCATTCACATATGCATTCGAACCACATCAGACTTCACTTCAACCCAGATTGAGGTTTATAGGTGAACCAGAGTTCAGCTTTTGGTTCAGATCAGATGAACTGGACTTTCTGGGTAAACGAGCGACAGTTTAATTAAAGCAGATTTAACAATGTTGGTGTGAATATTATTAATTCAGTACATTTTATTCTGGAAGAAGTTGAAATCCTTATAGATCCTTTTAGACATCAAACACACCACTGGATATTAGAGGTTAAAATATCAATAAAGCAATGCATTTTTTGACAGGGTACACATTTTTAAACAAAGCCTTCATTGACCAGGATAAGTAATTAAATTTGTCAATGCAATATTATATAGACAGCGATTGGTCCGTAATGTTGTAAGCATGGGCAAAAGTAAGTATATTTCAGAGGTTTGTCATATTGATTAAGAATTCATTATTCTGTGGATTTTTGTCAATGATAAATCATTACAAGATAAATAAGATCTATAACATGTTTGTCCCTCAAAACGATTAACTGAAGGTGGGAAAACAGACGGAGGAAGAGACTGGGTGTAAGGAGTGCAAGTCTAAAAGCTTGAGCTTAGCAACAAGTTGACAGGGTAAAGATGGCGAGGTGGTGGAGGACAGATAAAAGCACAGATAAATGGAAGACGGTTTTACTCGTTTAGTGACCAGGGAAGCTCGGAGCAGCTTTGAGTTTTCTGGCGACTCTCTTCGTGTAAAAGCAGCGGAGGTGAACAGAGTGGATTAAAGCTGAAAGCGGCATTTTCTGACACGGGAAGTCAACAGCATGGTGCACCGAATTGGACAAGTGATGAAAAGTGGGCCAATTTTCATCACCTCTCCTGGTGTGAAAGTTTCATTTTCATTTTCTCTTTGTGTTGCTGTGCAGAGAAAAAGGTTGGCTCATGTTTACATAAAAAACTTTGCAAAACCGTTTTTAAGCTGATATGAATGAAGGCAAAAAAGTGCGCTGCAGGAAAAGATTATTAGAAGAACCAGATTTCAGCTTGAACTTGTCTTGTGTTGGAATCTGGAATAGATGCAGAATAACAAGACATTTAAAACTGAAACCTGCAACAAAGAAGAGATTTTAAAGCTTATGGTAAAAAAAATCCATGATACTTTAATATTGATTAAGAATCAGTTACTTAATGGCTGACGTTAAAGTGAAGTGAGCTTGCTATGGCGATTCCTTTCCTTTTTTGGGAACCCGATGAAGAGTCGGATCGTCTAAGTCAGTGATCCCCAACCTTTTTATTCGCGAGTACCGGGGGTTGGGAGGGGAGGGAGGGGAGCATCGTAAGTAGCCTATCGATGGGCTAAGCTAAGCCCCTCGTTTTTCGCAGCGTTCCGGTCCACAAAGAACCCGCGATAGGCGAAATCCGCAAAGTAGGAACCTTTATTTTTTTACAATTATTATACAATAAAATACTCCATAATACATTGAAACCAAAGAACAAAACCTTTTTACAGGCCCAAACATTTGTTTAACAAATAAAAAGTACTGTATAAACATTTTTGTTTTACAAATAACTACTGTACTGTAAAATAATAATTTAATATGAACTGAAAGCGGATTCCAGTGCCCGAATTGCGGAGATCAGCGCCGCCCCACCGCGACCTGAGTTATTGGATTAGAACGGGAGAAAATAAAAAATGATTATGAAAAAACAAAACAAAGTACAGTAGCACAAATAGTGACTCTCGTCTATTTCACTGCTGTTCTGACTGAGCCGCTGCAGCCTGACTCCGCTCTGTAGCAGGTTTTCTTCTAAAGCCCGCGGTGCAGGTGTGTTTTTACGAGAGAAGAACATAGTTATCGGTAGCTGCTGTCGCTCTTTTTTCTTCTGGGCAAAAAGATTCTTATAAACCGACATGCCACCATCGATTATGTTAAATATGGCGAGCTGTTTTACGTACGTGTACATATTAAACCGCAACGTTGTTGACACACAGGTAGAGAAGAAGCGGAGAGACTGTTTAGCCAATCAGAATGCAGAACACAATGCACGATGCAAATCCGCGAAGCAGCGAGACCGTGAAAGGTGAACCGCGAAATAGCGAGGGTTCACTGTACTCTGATGTTGTTTTGTTACTCATTCTGCTGCAAGTTGGCTCAATTGGCTCTTTGCACCTGCCGCGCTGACGTCAAACCGCATGCGCAAATGCGGCTCTCTTTTTTCCGCTTTGAGTTACCATGACAGCTAGAAAAGACAAAGTCATATTTCAAACACAAATAAAACAATACTATGAACATTGTTGTCTTCCTAATATAATGGGCTTTTAAGTTTTCATGGATTTCCAAACGGTCCTGAATTAAGAAGACGGTGGCTTGTAAATATTCGTTGCTACCAGTTAAAGCTAACGCTGCACAGCAAAGTTTACAGCCTTCACTTCACTCCGGATCAACTTCTTCAGCCTAAAGCAGAAGGTAAAGGAGCCTCCTGTGTTATTTCCATGGACTCACTTCTGTATTCAGCCTGAAAGACAGTTTATGGGAACGAGAGAGCAGACCAGAGCCAGACAGCCGAGCTACTGATCCGCCTGTACACACTGCTGTAAACACCGTCCTGCTTCACAAGAAGCATGCAAAACTAATAAAGAAAAATAACACGGAGACCTTAAGGAACACGGACATATTTTTCTAAAAGCAACAACTTTGAACCTGAACAGTCAGCTGAACTAGAACTCCGACACCAGAGCTGCTCTACTGTTAAGCTATGGGCTTGCTGTTCCTCAGACTTCAGAAGCAAAAGCCTGAACCGTAAAATCCCCGTTACTTGGTCTCTGACACTAACGACAATAAACCACGTAATATACTTGAACATATGGTAAAAACATTGTCCGTTAATGAATGATGAAAAATGTTAAATACTTAAATAGCACATTTTTATAAGAAAAATGTCTAGCATAAGCTAAAGCTAATGTTAGCCACAAAGTTTAAAGAAAGTAAAACTCACCTTCGTATCTGTGAATGTATAACGAGGCGAACATCTTAAAACCTTTCTCCAGCTTGTTGTTGGGGCTTCGGATCGATGTTCATCATTAACTGTTACCTTGGACAAGCCCTGCAAACACCCAGGGTGAAGAGCCTTTTTCAATAGATCGGAAAAGATTGAGCCGCTTTTCCCCGAACGCGGAAGCTGAGGTGCAAAGAGCCCATTTTGACACGCAAGACGTAACCTGTAAAATCCGGTTTAGGATTTTCAAAATAAAAGATCCGGAAGTAGTTCATTATTTCTTGCGCTGCTTTAACTTGATGAAGAAACAACTTAGGTTTTAAAAATGCCTAAGTTGCCGGTCCGCCTAAGTTGCCGGGTGGTTGGGGACCACTGGTCTAAGTGATGGTTCCACCCTCTGGACTTTCTGAGGGCGAACTATTGCTTTTTCCCAAGAGCAACAGTTTAAAGGGGATCTATTATGAAAATTTGTCTTTTTGCATGTCTTTATTCTTTCATTTAGGTTTCTACTGAAGAACAGCCCAAGTTAAAAATGCAACTGGCTTTACTTTGACAATAAGTTCATGTTTTCTGGTATCTGGAAAACGAGCCATTTGAAAATTCTCCTCGATGTTAAGTTACAAACCCTGTTACATAGCAACCCAAGCTGAGTTCCAGATGCGCTGTACAATGGCTGCTGGAAAAAACTGTTGTTTTGTTGTTGACTTTTTATCCAGAAACCACTTGTTGTATTCTTGTTGGTTGTGCAGGAGGCTCTGCTTCTCCCTTTCAAAGATGTACGGTTTTACAACTGTGCATATGTTTGCAGCATTTTCATATGCAAGTGTAAACGTTGAGTTGAGGGGCGTGGCCAGCAGCAGGTTATTTGGACTTAAAGAGACGAGAGGATTTGTGTCATTTTTTAAAAATCTTTTGAAACCAATTTTGAGACGTTTTACTGTAAATCGATTTTGAATCGATTAAATTACAATCGTGGTCCTTATGGGAATAAATTTTTTTGGCACATCCATTTTTCTTCGTTTTAGTACTACTTAAAATGTAACAATTTTTAGCATCTTCCACAATGATGTCATTTGATCATATACAAATGAAAACAGATTTGATTGATAAAATAATATTGAAGTACACCAATGCTATCTTGATCTATGTGAGTCCAGAGGGCCACATACAGAGTTGTGGCGGGCCGGATTTGGCCTTCGGTCCTTGAGTTTGACACCAAACTCTAAAAGGTATTAAAATGTTTAGTCATGTAAAATTTTAATTTCTTTAGCTATTTAATCTTTTTTAATTCTGAGCTTTCATTTTCAACATATGATGTAAAGTTATTTAGCATAATTCCAAATTGACTTAAACATTTTTACTTGCTTTTTGCAGTAGAAGGAAACTGAAGATCCCAGTAGAATTATGAAAATATGAGGAAACCAATAATTCAGTATAATTTTTATGTAGTCCTGAAGCATTAGATTTTAACTCAAAGAACTTCTCTTTTCTTATATTTATCAGACAAAATTTGGGTCACATTCCTCTGAAATCCTTGAGAAAACATTTGAAGAGAGTTTTTATAATTTGTTTTATTTTTTATTTTCGCAGGGTCACAGCTTCCCTGAACTGTTTGGATGATTTTAAAAGCGAATAAAACAATCTGCCTTCAAACCCAAAGGGAAGAGCTGTTGTGGCAGAAGAGACGTCCACTCCAGACGATTTTTAAAGATCCTTTGATACCGAAGGTTTCTCAGTCTGTGATCAAAGGACAAAATGAACCGTTTGACTTTTCTGCTGCATCGCTGATCCGTCCAGCTGGGTTAAACTTTTAGCACTTTGGAGAAAGGTGGACTTACTCTTTACTCAGTAAGTCGTGACATTTTTCCATCCACTGGCTGATTAACAGATGTAGTGACCTTCCACTGTAACATTAAATTCAGATCAGATGTTTTAGACCTAAGAAAATAAAATATTGCTCCAAAAATTAAAATATGATGGCGCCATATTAATGATTTACTCAGCAACACTGAGCTGAATGCTGGAAATCTGTTGTGCAGTAAAAAAGCGTGAAAGGCTTAAAAAACATACACTATTGTTTTAAAAAAAACACTAACCATATATTTGTTAAAATATTGTTTAAAATAGATGAATCCTTAATATTAATTTTTAAAAGTACTAGTTCCATTAGAAGATTATTTCACTTATAACAAAACATTTTTCCTACTGACTTAAAATAAGCCAGTAGTTCTTGCTGAAAAGTTATTTGTAAGTTTTGTTTTATTCCAACTATAATATGTTTTTTTTTTTTTTACTTTTTTACTCCAGAAAAATCCATCAGTCATTAATTCAAGTTTTTTTTTTGTATAACACATTTCAACAACAAGGCAGTTCAAAGTGCTTTACTTAATAAAAATACTATTGAAACTTTACATTTTATCAGGTGCCGCCTTTATAAATATTATACATAAAGTTGGTCAGCATTTTATTATTATGGTACAAAAGCAACTTTAAACTCTAATGAGTTTAGATTTAAAGGAACTCAGTGTTTTGCTGTTTCCTGGAAGTTGTTCCAGATTTGTGGTGCATAGATGCTGAATGCTGCTTCTTCATGTTTGGTTCTGGTTCTGGATGCAGAGCAGAACCAGGACACCTGAGAGGCCTGGAAGGTTGGTACAACAGCAGCAGATCTTTAAGCCGTTCAGTGATTTATAAATATTTTAAAGTCTCTTCTCTCAGTGAAGGACTGTAGAACTGAACTGGGTGATGTGCTCCGTCCTCCTGGTTTTAGTCAGAAGTCAGAACTGAAACATTAGTCCTTTAACCCTGAAAATGTTCTTCAGGTGATAGAAGGCGACTTTGTAACTGTCTTTATGTGGCTCTGAAGTTTCAGGTCTGAATGGTACAACTTGTAAAAATGTGTTTGAAAGTAAAAGTTTAGCATCTGGCTTTACCAACGTCGATGACTAATGAAGACAGAGGTTAATGATGGAGCGACAGTGATTGTTTTTCAGGCGGCGCCAAGCAGCCGTCCGGCTCCTGAGGAGTGACCTTTCTTCAAAACAAGCTGATTGCAGTCATCCCAACACACACACACACACACCCACACACAACTCTCATTAGCACAGCGCCTCCACGAATAGCATGGGGGGAATAAAGCACACAGTCAAACAGTGACGCTGACAATAATGAGAACGTTTGTTTCTTGTGGTGGCAGGTCAAGGTGATAATGACTTGCTTCTGTGATTGAGAGTTAACAGTGTTGTTGATTGGAGCTTAATGAGAGCCTTCTTAATTGTGTCAATGAGGGAGAGAAGTTTGAGGACGGTTTGTAGAGCGTGATGAAGAGAGGAAGTGATGATGAGTTTACAGAGAGAGGAGCTGTTCACACGGGCGAGGCAGATGAAGACAGGGAGCAGATGGAGAGAAGCTAGTTAGTACAAGAGATCGTATCTCTGTGGCACAGATAAGTCCACAAATACATCCCCGCTCTCAGCTGATTTGATGCACTGCATTGCCGCTGCTCTTTGACAGAAAGTGATGAACACAGGGTCACGATTTGATGTATTTGAGCTGTGAGATCAGAAATCATCCGGCAGAGCTGTTGGGCCTAAATCACTCGGTTTATAGATGTGGCCTTCGAGCCATACTTCACATCACACACAGTCAGCTTCTCCTGTGTCTCATCTCAACCATCAATCCCGTCTGTTCGCAGTTCCAAGACGCCGCAGAGGCACAGGCTGATGTCATCATTATCTGCGGCTTCGGTCCGAATTGAGCGCAGGATTAAAATGAGCAGCTTCTGTTGCAACACACATTAAAATGTGTATTTCCTTAAATTTTACTGAAAGTTTATCTAAAAATATCACACACCCAGGTTAAAAACTGTGCAAAGGTATCAGTCAGGAGTAGGTTTTAACTAAAAATACATAGAACTTTGTTGCTTGTTAATGATGTCATATCGTTTTTATTTCTATTGGAGTGAAACCTCTGGTCACTTTCCATTGTCTTGCAATTTCGCATGAGCTGTTTCTAATTTGAACTCCCACTGATAAGCAACTGCTTTACTGAAACATGATGTAAAGTGAAAAAAATTTAGAAAGACCAAAACGTCTTAAATGTTAATTCCTTCTCTTTTTTGCCTCAGTTTGTGGTTGAGATATTTTCACACAAAATGCAAGAAAACTGTGTGAGCAGGAACAACATGAGCAGTTTTTAGGTCAAATTGCTAAGACACAAGCCTTTCTTTATTTTAAAACTTAAAGTAACGAAAGTGAACGTTGGTAATACCATTTTCCCACAAAATAATGTTGAGACACAGTTGTCAATGGAAAGTATGAAAGTAAACAAAAGCTTTGATTACTGTGGCAAGTTGTTGAGGTCTAGATGTTGAAGTCAGAACTGTCAAGTCCTTTAGACCTGTTGCAGAGTAACGTCATGTGCACAAGATCCCATCCCCAGCTTTGTGCTGGAGGGCAAAAAGCTGCTGGCTAACGATGACAAGCATCGGTTTTAGCTGTTAAGTTATCGATATAACAGGCTGAATCTTAAATATATTGGTGATATATGAAAGAAAAGGGGATGCAGTGCTTTGCTTCTAATTGTCAACACTAAGACAACAAGATAACAAGGTCAGGAAAGTAAAAAAAAAACTTTAATTGAGAGAGGGAATTAGTTCAGTTATGCTAGCTTGACTTTGACAACCGTAACATGTAGATGAGATGTGGAATTTGGTTTGTTTCTGTTTAGTTCAAAAACAGTAGAAAAAGGCAACGTTAACACCAATTCTGTGTTTGAATGAGCTAATCAACCAATGCTAATAGCGTCAGTAGCCAATCTACTGCAGTGATCACTTATTAATAATCTCAAAATAAACATCAAGCCTGAAAATATAAAACTTCAACAAACTGAATGTTTTGTTCTTTGTGTGTTTGCATGTTTTTTAGTGTTAAATCCAGGTACATTAGTGGAGTTGTCAGTCAGTTGTTATGACAACGGGTTTAGCATATAATACGACAAACGAAGAATACAAGTAGCTTTGAATTGTAATTCATTGATTTTTCCACGTTTTCCCTTTTTGTGGCCCATTGCACTAAATTATTAACCCCTACATCTCCAGGTTTCGTTTTGTTAATGAAATTGTTCTACTGCGGCAGCGCAGCTATGGATGGCAAGAACAGGAATCATCTTTTTGCCCTCCAGCATTTAGCACATGGGTAAAATTTGTGGATGTAAACAATAACATGTAATGTGTCTTTAGCTACATATTTAAACTGTAATAATCAGAGTAAGTAAAACATAGCCAGTTCATGCTGAGGTAAAATCCATTCATCTTGTCATTTTTATACAAATTTGTTCATTTTTTTTTGTGAGTTTTAGCAGAAAGAATTTTTCTCCTCTCTTCTTTTCTCCAACCAGTCAAGCGATTGATCTATGGACCACCATGAGGCATCCTTCTCTCTTTCATATCCTATTACAGATTCTCCCTTGGGCCTCGAATTTAATGAAAAAGGAATGAAAGAAATCCCGGCTTGGCAAACCTGGTGCATCGAGTTAACCTATTATTGGCCATTTCAAGCTGCTTTAATTCTGCGACTCCGGCATTAGCGGGCTGTGTACATAATAAAGACAGCTGTCTCTGAACCTGCTTGTGTCCCGGTGGCATGTTCAAGCTCTGGTCAGGATCATACTTGGAAATCCCAGCAGGTGGGGGGAGAAAAAAAGGCAGGAAAAATAGCTGCAAGGAGAGAAATAGATCAGAAGTATATTTTCTTCTTTGCAGTGGAGATATTGAGGGCATTTCAGCAGCAGTGTAGAGTCTTAAAGGGGCAGTAACATGTAAAATAAACTTTTTTGAGCTTTACATCATGTTATAATGTTATTCCCTCATCAGAAACATATCTGGAGTGTTACCTTGATTTTTTTTTCCATGCACATTTGAGAAATACTTTAATCTCTATGGCAACCATGGAGCCAGCTGTGCATAACTCGTGGTTGGACTTAGCACTCTGAGAAAATAGTAGTGCAAGTTGACTAGTTTCCCCAAAATGCGTGGTATATTATCCATAGATGCCCAGATGTAAAAGTTTTAGACTTAAACTAGGTCAGGGGTGATCAAAGTGACACTCTGAAGGATTTTGGGAGGCCCAACAGGAGCAAATCTAGCTTGCAAGCATAAGTGGTTGATGCAGATGGACAATTTTTCAGTTTTTTTTTTTTTTTTTTAAAGATAACTTCTTCTTAAAAAATATTAGGGGCAATAAACAGATTCCCATTTATTAATGAGGTTTTTGCATTTATATTAATTTTGGACCAATTACCACAAACGTTGATCCACTTTTCCCAAAAGCAAATCTTACTTATTGTCATGTTCCGTGTTTTTCTGTCTGTTTATTTTGAGTTTCCTGTGTCTCTGAGTCTCCGTGTTGTCCTGTCTTCCCCTTGATTGCTCCCAGGTGTTTCTCGTTCCCTGATTGCCTCCTGTGTATTTAGTCTCACCTGTGTCTCTGTGTGTTGTCGGGTCCTTGTCAATGCGTCTTGTCCATGTGTGTAGCCTGTTGCTACCACTGCTGAGCCCTAGCCTTCCGCTCAACTGTGCTGCCAGGTTTTGTGGACTTTTGGACTTGGTTAAGCCTATTTTCATCATTAAACTTGCATCATTCATCTCATCTGGGTCTGCTGTGTTTCCCTCACCGCTTTCACCACCGCACTTCATGACACTTGTATAAAAAAAACAATCAACCCGAAAAACTTAGAAACTATTGGCCTTCTTTATGTTTTATAAATATATCCAATGATTTTCCATTTTCTACAAAAAATTTACCATTCTGTTCATTTTAATAAAATGTAAATTATTTAGTGTATTATTGAGGCCACACTGCAAAAGTACAAAATTGTACCAAGTATTTTTGTCCAGTTTCTGGTGCACATATCTTAGTAACACTTGAAATGAGACAAAACTAATAACTAGTAACTTTTCAGCACGGTATAGGAGCTTGTTTTGAGTAAATAATTCCTTAATTTTGATTTAAAAAAAATACTTGTTCCATTGTCAGATTATTTCACTAATAAGACATTTTTCCCATTTTATAAGTGAAATAATCCCAATGGAAAAAAGTACTTTTTATAATTAAGGAATTATTGACTTAAAACAAGCTCCTATATCTTGTTGAAAAGTTACTAGTTATTAGTTTTGTCTTATTGGAAGTGCTACTAAAATATTTGCATTAGAAAGTAGAATAAAAAAGCACGGTCAGATTTTGTTTTTGCAGTGCACTGCACTAGGTAAATGTCCCAGAGGAAATGTAATTTAATGTTTAATGATTTGCTTTATTTGAGAACTTTTCTCCCACCCTTTTCAATGTTCAGGTTTCTCTCTTTCCGCTTCAATAAAGTCTAATATTAAATCTGGATCACTGGAATGAAGTTTGAAGTGGTTCCACTGTTCTCCATCCTGTGATTGTTCTCCGCGCCACTGAGAATACTCTCCCACACTGTGATTTATCTGTACGACTGTCGAACAAATTAACTATATTGCCAAAGTCGTTTGCAGTATATTACAGCTGGCTATAAGAAGCACATCAAAATAATGGAGAAAAATGATTTGGTTGCTGTTGTGTCCTCGAACGCCCACAGCTTCAGTCTCCGGGTTAATAAATGTGTGCTCAACAGGGGGTTTTCAGCGCACACACATCGTTGTGCAAACACTGAGGTGGAGTCGGTCGCTCGTCTGATCCTGAGAGTTGGAATCCGGCTCTGCAAAGTGATTTTCATCCTGCTTTCTCCAGAGACACAAAGTTACACAGCTCCAGTTTTTCTGTGTGTTTGATTTGTTCAAAGGCTAAAGGCTGATTGCTTTCTCAGCACCCGTGTCGCATCAGAAGGGTTGATAATAACAGCCTAGAAATCTACATAGAGGAGTGTTTGTTGTTTGTGAAGTCGGTGTTGATTACTGGCGATTTACTGGCTTCCTGTGTGTTTGTTTGAGTGTGTACTCCAATCATCCTACCTCTTCTGTCCTCCGTTTCTCACAGTTTCACCGTAAACATTGTTTTGCGTCTGCGTATGCAGGCTTAGCTGTGCTTTGCACTTTTCAAAACATCAAACTGAGTTGAGATGGGTGAAAGTCTTGAGTCGGCAATCGTTTCTTTGTTTTTTACATCCAAGCTTTCCTCGGATAATCTAGAATTGTGCTGCCACTCTGTTGTGTTTGTTCAGATTTTTTTTCTTCATTATTTCTGTAATTGCATGTTTTGGATATTATTCTCTGTGGAATCTGCCAGAAGCATTTTTGCTCTCACTTTTTTAGCCCTTGCAGCTTTTAGTTGTTATGATGTGTAACTGTGGCAACAAAGCATTGTTTCCACAAGTAGGAGCAGCTGATTAGCATCTCAAAACTACGACCTCAAGTCCAAGAGGAGTTGAAAAGGAGGTTTTATGGCTGCAGAGCAGAACAGAGCAGAGAGGAGGAGGGAGTTCAATTCATCTCTTCTCAGCATCCATCGTAATTGTGAGCCAGGATTGTATCCCTGACTACAACATCTCTAAATGTTGGAGCGGCAAAAACAAGAGGTGGATTAGCATCGCCTTCCAACAACTGATGGAAACATTACCATGGAATATCAAGCCGTTAGCAATTCATGACAGTGTCAACAGTCTTCAGTCAGAGGCCTCTTTAGATATGTTGCAAGACTGACTGCTACAGGAGATCCTTCCTGCCCACAGCATCTCTGCCTGCGAAGATAATTTAATTATATGAATTACAACAGGGATAAATAAAGTATTTTTGAATTGAATTGAAGAAATGAAGACACAAAAAAGCTTCACCCTTTACTACTTAAGAAAAAAAATGTTTTCAGAAACCTTGTTCTATATTTCTGGCAAACCAGGCTTCCCTGGTTTGAAAGTTTTTCCATCAGTGTTGAAGTTGATGGTGAATGCATAGTTTGTTCTCTTTAAATTGGAAAGTAACCTCAGTTTTTAGATTCAGCAGGATGTTAGCAGCACAGACTCATTTCATTCTGATAAAACTTAAAGGCCAAGTTGCCCATTCAGAGGTAGAATTTGCTTCAGAAAATGCCCTGAATGAGTTAAACTGATTAAAGAAGAAATGCTTTGATATCTCATCCATATAGTTTGATAAATACTCCCCTAAATGCGTACCTGGATGCTGTCTGAGCCTCTTCTGTACCTGCGGTCTCAACTGGTCTCTGAATACGAGGAACTGCAGTCTCCTGGGCGTCTGTACATCCGATTCTTGGATCAAGTCGACTGTGATACACTCCAGACTCTCCCCGTGGGTCTCTGTGTTGTTCTGACCAACAGACTGACCTTTTCAAGACACATGAGGAGGAGTGGTTTGGTTTTTCTTCCATGCTTTCTCCTGTTTCTCTTCATCCTTCTCCTGAAATGCTGGTTTACTGAAGGGCAAGGCCTTCAAAGGAATTGATTTGTTGGAAAGGAAAGGATTAAAACTCTTGTTGTTTTGTGTAAGTAAAATCAAAAACACGCAAACGGAAAAAAAATATCAATGTATAGTATGAGGAGAATAATTAACACAGAAACTCCAAAAATGTAATTGGTTTCATTTCAACCTTTTAAACTATGACTGAAATTTGGACCACACCAAAAACCAAATAGTCAAAATCTGGGATCCAAAGGTCATTGCATTGTTGGCTTCTGGACTAATTTAGTATGGTTCAAGGAAGGTACATATTTGGGCCTTTTCGTAATCTTTTTACAAAGAGATGCTCTGTTGTAAGTTTATATCGTCCTAAACAGAAAATATTAAGTACAAAACCAAGACTTTTTCTTTTATTAGCCATTGTTTTGCTTTTATTTTATTTCACAGTAAGTGGTGCCACAAACATCCAACAACATTTTACTCAAAACAAAGTTGGTTACACCCATCCAATATACTTTGCTAAGTACAGTAAAATTCACATATCTGCTGCAGGGAATAAACTAAAATCATTTTATAGACCAACAAAATAGAAGAAAACTAGCCTAAAAATGTCATGAGGTGGTGGTGTAGGGGTGGTGAGGCAGACGCAGCAGACCCAGGTAAGATGAGTAATGGAGGTTTTAATGTACACAACACAGTCCAAGCAACGGGCAGCACGGCCGAGCAGAAGCCAGGGCTCGACGCCGGTAGCAACCGTTAAACCAACGGACAACACGAAGGACTCAGAACACATTAGACGAGGACCCGACAAAGACGCAGAGACACAGGTGGCATTAAATACACAGAGGGTAATCACAGAACGAGACACACCTGGGAACAATCAAGAGGGAGACAGGACAACACGGAGACTCAAAGACACAGAAAACTCTAAATAAACACAGAAAAACACAGATCCTGACAAAAAATGTTAGAACTATAAACATTAAGGCAAACATAAGATATGTTTAATTTATGGTTGTATAGGAAAAAGAGAGAAAAAAATCACCACATATGATTGGATTTTTAGTTCGGGGGAAAAAAGAAAATGTTGGCCCTTTTTCAACTTATGGTAAAGTAAAAAGTAAAAAGTTTGGAAAGTACTGATCTAAAGAAAATCCTGTGAAGAATCCAAATATTCCAGAAGCTTCATGGTGGTTATAGATTGAGATGCAGCCTGGTAAGAAATATTGGACCCAACTTTAAATGAGGCATATTTATAGTCCGAGTCTGTAGTTTAGCGAAAATGTACATTTAATCCATGGTTTTAGAAATAATTGTTTGTTATATAACCAATACAGTTGAAAAATATATATATATTTCAAGACGAAAATGACCATTTCTCCTCATGATGAAACCATTATGAGGAGGTTCTGGAGAAAATTAAGAGAACACTTAAAATGATCAGTTTCTCTGATTTTCCTTTTTATAGGTATATGTTGGAGTAAAATGAACATTGTTCTTTTATTCTATGAACTACTGACAACATGTCTCTGAAATTCCAAGCAAAAATTTATTTATTTGCAGAAAATGAGAAATGGTCAAAATAATGAAAAAATGCTGTGCTTTCAGAGCTCAAATAATGCAAAGAAATCAAGTTCATATTCATTTAGAAACAACAATAGAAATGTTTTACCTCAGGAAGAGTTCATAAATCAATATTTGGTGAAATAACCAGGAGGTTTTGAATGGGGGTCAGTGCAGTGGTCTCTTAATTTTTTCCAGAGCTGTACTTTCATCCTGTCGTTTACCAGTGAGGTGCAGACGGATGAATTTAACCTGCAGGATCAGACAATGAGCACCAATAAAGGACAGACTGTATGTGTGTTGGAAAATGGGTCACATTTTGTTTGAAACCTGGTTTTAAAATCAGTGCATCAATGCTTACCTGTTTCTGGACTCTTTAGGAGACACCAGCAGACTTCAGGGAACTCTGTTCTTTGTCCAGTTCCTAATACTGAAGAAGACCAGAGAGGAGGGAGGAAGGCTGGATGCAGATTAGTAGGAAAAGGATCTGATGGAGAAGAACAAAATGAGGACAATTAAAGGTTTGACTGTTTAGAGAGAAAGATTAAACTGGGGCATCCATGTAGGTAGAAACAGGTGAGACAAAAAACTGAAAAGAAACAAGAAATGTGAAATATATGAACTGCGGCCGAATGAGAAGGAAGACGGGACTGAAGATGAAAAGAAATGCAGGAAGATAAGTAGAATAATACATAGACACGGGGAAAAATTGACATTATTACTGCCTCATTGCAGTCACTGCTCTCTGCGTCTGCTCATATTGTGTTTGCTTTGGCATTAAGTACTTTATTCCTCGCCAGTAAAGCACCTTTTCAAATGAACTGGAAGAAATGAATGCACAAATTTAAAATCCGCCAGCTGAGTTCTTTCCCAGCTCAAAACTCAATCTTCCTTCGTTTTTTTTTTTTGTCGCCTATTTGAGATTGGTGACGGATAAATTGCCATTCTTTCTGCGGCCACAGCAATGGATGGAGGCCAGACTTTTCCGCTGGGATAAAAGCCATGCTGATAAAAGCTTTATGGAGCTCTTATGAAAACTCGCCCGCTGCCGCAGGAAGGCGTTTTAATAATATAAACTTGCTATATTCATTTATCAGCAACATAATTTGGAATTTGCATATGGTGCAGAATGCTTGGAAGATTTTAAAAGTCTGATGGATGTAGATGCTATCTACAGTTCTCTCTCATAAAGGTTATGGTTGAAGCGTGTCGCATTCATCCTTTAAGTGCTTTCTGTCTTCTGCTACATGCATAACATCTGGTTTAAATGTGACACATAATGGAAAACAAAATGTTCTTGAGATGAGTAAAACGTCGGTCATGACTCAAAATATCTGGTTTTGTTTTCCAAACTTCTGGATAGTTTTAGAGATGCATTTTGTTATATTGAGTTCCTTGCAGTGTTGGACTCAGATAAAGACTTTAATGCTTAGAAAAGCTCTTAATTAGTGGAAATAACCAGAATTTATCCAAATACCAAAACTGAATACACTTAAGTACTTTATAAATAAAATTTTGAAAATCTCATAAATTAGTAGTAATTTAACATCCAGGAATATGGGTTAGATTTCAATTTCTGACTAAATTTTTCTTCTTGTTACATAAATGAAAACCAGCAGGAATAATGTAGCATCATTCAAAGCTACAATGCACACCACTCTACGACTTTCATAAGCAATGTTTGGAAACTCAATAGTGTTGAGACGAATCTGCAATTTATCCAGATGTGTTTAAAACTTAGAACAATTTTGAAGTTTCATATTAAAGAGCAGCAGGGACATACCATTTAGAAATATGTAAGAAGAAAGATTTTAATTTGTGATCTGGAAACATTTTGGTCGTCTAGCAATTCTGTCTTCTCTTAATGGTGTCATGAACAGTTGAGTCATCAAAGTGATTCACCATCAGCAGGCCCAGGGAAATGGTCTGGTAGACTCAGTTCGATTGGGAACCAGAAAGTCAACATTTTCATTAAGGCTGGTGGAGAGAACAATGAAAAAACAAAACGCTAACACGTTGTCTACACGCTTAAAAAGAAACGGAAATAAGAACAGAAAGCCTCTGTTTGTTTCTTGACTTTGAAGATGTTTCATAGAGGAGTGTACTGTAAAATTGTAAACACACACCTTCCATGAAAACAGAGAAATTCACAAAGACTCAGTGGGTGAGCGTTCAGCTCCTCGCTCGATGTGGTCCCACTGTTGTGACATTTGGAAAGGAGTATCTCAGCATAAAGCCCAACAAGCCCTCCTATCTTTGTACTTTCTCATCTTCACACAAACAAATAAGTCATTACAACAAAAATAACAGAAGACTTGAACTTTTTAAAAGGATTTTTTTCTGCTCTTTCTTAACTTTGTAGTCTAAAACATCTAATTTTACATGGGAAGTTGTTGATTCTCAATCTTTTAGTCTTTTTTTTTTCTCCCCTCCAGGGGGTCTTTTATGGGCTCTAGTGTCCCTTATATGAAAATCTTTTAGTTTTTAATAAACATTCAGAAATCACACTCTCATGTCTGCAGACTATGTAACAAATTATTAATGTAAAATACAGTATGGCTTTGAAAACATTTAAACATCTAAGTTATACAGATCAAATGAGTTTGAACTCTTCTGGAAATTAATGCTGGACAACCAATAACAATATATATACAGTATATAAACTTTTGGTCTGAACTGTATATATATATATATATATAGTTCAGACCAAAAGTTTGGACATTGAATTCAATGAGAAAGTGTGTCCAAACTTTTGGTCTGTACTGTATATATATATATATATATATATATATATATATATATATATATATATATATATATATATATATAGCGATAGAAACGTGACTACTATCTATAGATAATGCATCTGGTAGAATATTCAACATTTAATATGAAAATTGATTGAACTGCGATCCAGAACAGCACAGCATTCTGGGGGATGTAGGGATAGAAAGGCTTTGGCTGCTCAACCTCTTATGGCCAAGTGAGAGGTATCAACTACGTAACTCTGTGGTTACCTAGCAACTCACTCATTCTATGGTTACCTAGCAACAACCTGCTGAGTAACTTGCACAGCAGCAGTTTAATGTTTCACCACCGTGTCTCACTGCTGCTTAAAAATAAAAAATGGTATGAAGTTAAAACTGAGGATAAAACAGGAAGTGGCAGCATCACCAGTTTGGCATTATTTCAAATATTTAATTTAAAAACTAATTAATAATTATCAATGTCAATATGGAATACTTGTATTTAATGATATTTAATCATCTAACTTAACCGTTAACTGACTGTTATGAACCAAAACAATCTATTAGATTATAGATTGTCTTTGAAGAGCCTGCAGTGGAGCTGCATATGAAAAACTGTGAATTCAGGGTTATGATCCTGTACAAACACCTGCAGCCTGGTCTTACTGGTTTACTGCCATAGTTGAAGCCTTTTTAGATATTAAGATATCGCTGCTGGTGGAGTCGCTCTATCGCGGTGTTACCTTTCAGCACTTAGATTAAACCTCATCCAATAATAAAGGCTTGTACGTGAGAGAAATAACAATACCTTATTTTTTTTGTTAAATTTAGTAATACTGAAAAGAGGCTGTTTAACTAGCATTTAAACACCCAAAGACTTTGGTTTGGACAGATTAGAGCATTTTACAATGTGGTGAGCATTGAAGTCCCAACCAGCTCTATACTTCAGTTTCAGTTTGATTATACCATTTACACCTGGTCATGTAGCGATCCAAATGGTCTTCACATTATAACTTCATTTTATTTTGTACATTTTGAGACTAACAACTAGTAATTCTGCAGCTTTTTTTTTTTTTTTTTTACCCCTCCAGGGGGTCTTTTTGTGGGCTCTAGTCTCCCTTATGTGATAGTGGGCTGACAGGAAACAGGGAAGGAGAGGGGGGAAGACATGCGGTAAATGTCGTCTGGTCCGGGAGTCGAACCCGCGACGGCCGCATCGAGGACTCAAGGCCTCCAAATACGGGTCGCGCTACGCCACCACGGCAAGCCCCCCTTTCTGCAGCTTTTTTAAATGCTAATTTACTGCTAACAAGTGTTTGACCAGATTTGATCAGAGGTTTTATGTCGGAGCAGGTCTGAATAGAGCTTTAACTACAACACCAGTGGAGCTAAATCAAGGTGATTAAATAGAGATTATGCCAATTTTCCAGAGTGTCACTAGAGACCATGAATTTCCTGGAACTTCTGTGAAAGAAGTATGTGATTAATTTGTCATCTTGTGCAAAGCATTTTCTTATTAAAGACATTGTGCTGCTAAGGAGACGGTGTCTAAAAACATTTGGTTTTCATGAAGACTGTCATCGTTATCTAAAGATTTAGATGATGCGACTCTGGCAGCTTATTGGATGGCACGGCTCCCGTAGAGAGACAGAACAAACGACCATCAGGGAATCCTGATAAGTTTTGTCTCCATAAAAGTGAAATGTAGAGCAGAATATTAAAAAGGAAACCCTGTGAGGGATCCCTCTTTGAGCGATCAAGGGGAAAGGTTTTGAAATACAGATCTGTCTTCAAAGACGAGGTAAAACACCTGAGGTATCATCACGCAGCGTATCAAACTCCCTCGAGTTAATGTAGAAGACGTTTTCTTTTGTAATCCATCCCGGCTGTTAGAGATATAATTGAGTGACATTATTGTAACGAGCAGCTGTATTCATCGTCTTCTTCTGGGGCCTCCAGCGTCTCCCATCTTTTCCCAGCCAATGACTTTTTCTGTTTTATTATGAAGAGGGATTCATTAACCCCCCCTCCGTTCTGTCTGCAGCTCCCCTTCCAGGTCACACCCTGCATCTCTGCGCCTGTCACTCCGTCATTCTCAGCCAATTAGTAGCTAGCTTCGGGTGTTTAACCCCAGGCCTTGCTATCAATTGGCTCGTTATGTCACTGCTGTAAACCCTTCCCTACAGCAACCTGATTCTGTCCCCGATGCTGAACCCTATTTTATGAACTCTGTCTTTGACTAAACATCTTATTAATTGCTTCATTTGCGTTTCCTTTTTGTAATTTATTGTCTTTTTCCTTAATCGTATTTTTGCTCCTTTCTTTCTCATTTCTTGCTGTTTAATACACCATCTCTGAGCCCCATATTCCTGCAGATTTCCACAACTCAATTGTCCCTTTCCCTGCCTGTAGGCAGCAATGGTATTAATAAAGCTGGATTTGAAATAGATTTCCTTTCTGCTCCATTTTGAATTACATTACAGCGTAGTTTTGGCTCCAAGCATTCCTCTTCCTGTGGCTTGATAACACAATATACATTCATTCTGTGTCTGTCCCGCTGACGGATTGCAGTCGCAGCAACATAGGATGCTGCAGTGCCCTAATCTGTCTGCAGCTGCAGCATGCTATGATGCTTTTTAATTCGACTTTAGATCAATAAAGCAGTGTATGACTTAGAGATGGAGAAGTAATTATCAGGCAGATTAGGCTTCAGTCTTCGGCTTGACAATAAAAAATATGTGTGTGTGTATTAAAGGTGTGCCAATCCATCGGCCACCGATCATAATCTGCTGATTTCCGTGAAAAAGTGTATGATCGGTGGTCACTGTCTTTTGTTGCCAATCACAAAAACCGATCACCTGCTTCTCATACTTCGCAGCCTGGAGACGCCAGTGAGCAGCACAGCTTCCCTTTTCCTTCACACTACTTCAGCTCGCGGCATCAAATAAGCAACGTCATGTAAGCACTCTCTGAGTGGATGGGAAAGTTTGCATATTGCGACGAAAAGCCTCTGTCATAATGTGCAGCGGTATTGCGACTGTATTACCAGTATTGTGGTAATACCTTTACATAGGGGTTATTTTAGGCCAACATTTTTTTAAAAATATGTAAATATTAAACATTATTTTGAGATTATGGAACAGAAAAAACTAGGATCAGATGCAATACAGAGCGAGTTACCCAAACCGTCTGACATTAACGAGTGTTTTGCATCATTGGTGCTATTTTCTTGTGATTGACCTCTGCTCTATCTAAATCTGTTAAGTAAAATTACTCATCAATAGAATCCCTATAATCCATTGAGGAATTTCTCCATCTAATATTGTTCTATCTACATATAGTTCAGTTGGTTATTGTTTTAGTTTTGCCTCATATTTGTAACTTCCAATGTTCATTCATGCATTACTTTTCTTGTGAAAGGTCGATACAAACTGCACTGGTTAACTTTAGAGATCAGGAAAAAGAACAAGCTTTCTTGGCTCCAAAGTTTAATTCAGACGCTCCAAGTAATGGTTTAACTATCAGTCGTTGACTCCATGCTGGGAGGTGTAATTAAAATCCACTAAAAGGCATCTGCTCCGACTCGATTTAATCCAATTTATCCGAGACGTGAAGCAGTGGGGTGTCGCTTTGTCTGCTGCTGCCTTTCTGTGTGGGTCTTATTGTGTTGGTTTGCTTTAAATCTCTACATCTGACGGTACATGTGTAGAGATACGCATCTGATAAGCGGAAGCATTAAAGAATGAATCTGTGCGTCAGAGCGATGAACCGGTTTATTGAGTCTTAAAGCTGTCATGATTAGAAAGCTGATAACTGTGTAGGTACAGTGGTTCTTTTTGTTACTGATGAGTGTCCTGACATGCTTTGAATATGAAGGAATATCCTTTTCTGTCTGAGGCCTTTTATATGAAGAAGACAGGTGTAGATGAGAAAAACTATAAGAATATCAAAAAGGTGATACAGACTCACTCTTCCTATATAGAAAAAATAATTAAATGAAATTATCACTGAAATAAATGGTTTTATTAGATATTACATTTAAAATACAAATTAGATATGTGTGTTTTTTTGTTTTTGGTTAAATGTTAAATCAGCTTGCCATACTTTCTTGGACGGCTTCTGCATGATGTTGTGTCTGCAGTCGGCATTCATTCATTAAAGTAACCAAAGCCAATTGAAGCAGAAGAGCCCAGACTTCAAAATGCCAAAGTCTCAGGACAGAGAAGCTGCTCAGACTTGATTGGAAGGTGTTTTATAAAGTTACAGTAAGAAATTACCAGAAATAATTTGGATTATTTAGCCTGGTGTAAGAGAGAAAACATTGGGATTAATTAGGATTAATTAGTAAACTAATTAGCAAACTAAATATTTAGTTTAGAAACTAAACATTTAGCTCTCAGCTACCTAGTTAACAAGCTAAATGTTTAGCTTCAATCTGAGTATTTAGTTAGCAGGTTAAATATTTAGTTCTGAACTACATATTGAGTTAGTAAGCTAAAAGAAATGGTTACAAACTAAACCTTTAACTTGCAAGCAAAATCTTTAGCTCATCTTGAATATTTAGTTAGGAAGCTAAATATTTAGCTGAGCTAAACAAAATATACAAATTCAATGTCGATAACCAGAAGTGGAAATTTTTCTGACTTTTGGTCCCCTAAATAAACTCCTGCTGGTGATCTGGCATTGTCACCGTTAATGAAGATTCATTAGTACATCTGTACTAAAATTAAAATGACTTTTTATGTTTTAAGTTGAAATTTTGTTCACGTTGAAAGGAGAAGAAAGAATAATGACGAAGAATCACGAGCAACAATTGAAACAAATCAGTTACACCTCTTATTTTGGTAGTCCACTTCTGGTTATTGGCAATTCAATCTTCATATTAGCTAAATAGCTAAACTCTTCTCTAAATATTTAGCTTTAAATTAAACATTTAGTTTGAAGCTAATAATTCAATACTAATACTCACTATTAGGAATACTCTGAGTTGGTCCATTACATAAAATCCCAATAAAATGTATTAAAGTTTTTGGGTTGTAATAAAATTGGGTAAAAATCCACAAAAATTCCTAAATAGCCACAAAAATAACATTTGTAATTAAAATCTTATAAGTAATTCCAGTCAGGTGCTGATCAAGAATATTAGTGCATAAATTTATAAAGGTTTAATCAGAAATAGGCCACCTTACCACCCACACACACCAGGGAAACACTCTGACACACACACACACCCCAACACACTCGGTAAATCCTACAAGAGAGAGAAAATCCCTGTGAGGAGTTCTACTGATGTTGCTTGTTTGCCTCTGAGGGTCATCTTCACGGGAGAGCTCGCCCGCGTGTGTGTGTGAGAGGGTGTGTGTGTGTGTGTGTGTGTGAGAGTGTTTATATAGAGGTTAGGCTGTTATTGGTTTGGAGGGAGGATGCAGATAAAAAGTGCAGCCTTTGCAACATATCAAGAGTCGCACAGCTAATGCTGAAGATGCAGCAGTAAAGCCTCAGGTGAAGTGTGAGTGTGTGTTGTATCGGTGGAAGTTTGCTTGGATCTTCAGAGTTTATTAGATTTCTAGCCATTGGCCAGAGTAGTTCCAGTAATAAGTAATTTCCCCTTCGCTTTCGGTACACACCAACATAAAATATCAGACATCCAAACACAAGCAGACGCAGGCAGGAATGAAAACTTGTCCCTGCCATGTTTCTCCCAGAGGGAAACTCTCTGTGCTTTTCTCTCTGTGTTTTCTCTGACACTGCCTCCCCACTTTTTTGTCTACTCTCATTTTTTTTTATGTTTTTGCCTTTTGGGTCTCCTTTGAAAGCAGAAAAGTGAATCAAGTGCATAAAAAGCCAATAAGAAAAAAAGATGGTTCAGCTCTGGCATGAGAGGCCATGGACAGATAAAGTATATAGTCTTTAAAAGCATCATTTAGACGGCCATTTTTAAATAATTAAGTGTCGGGAGAAAGGCCAGAACTGAAGCGCAGTAATTTTATGACTTCACTAGACCAAATTTTGACCTTTTTTTTGTTACTTTTTGTACTTTTTCTGCAAAACTTCAATTTTCTTGGTTTCTGGGAAGAAACTGACTCTTTACTCAATCTGGTGGTAAATGACTTTATTAAAATCAAGTATAAAATTAGGAAATATGGCAACAAAACACATGATTTCTGCTCTTGCCTTGTTACTGTCTCCCATTTCTTTGCCTGTTGTGAAGCACTTTGTGATGTCTTTACCTGGGAAATGTGACATGATATATATATTAAAAAAATCTTATTTACTTAAACATAAATTTACAGAATCCATGTTTTTACCCAATTAGTGGAAAAACTCAGAGTCTTAGATTGATCGCCCTCTATGCACATCATTCTGCAAGAATCTGGAGTCTCCACTCATTTCCAAAGACCCAATTTTACATCCAATGTTTAGCATTAAAAGACATTTTAACAAGGTAACTTTATAAGAGATCCAGAAAGAAGAAGATGTTGGTAACAAGTCATCTACAGGTGCTGGGCTGAATGAGAAAAAACATCAGAAAAATACGGCAACAGCAACATATCCGGAAGAAACTGTGAAATACGATGCAGGGAAAATAAAACATAAGAGTACAAAAGAGTAAAAAATAATAAGCACAATGCCCAATATGCAATAAGAAAAAAAAATTAAAGATGGAAAAGGTTTTCAGATTAAAAGAAAAATAACTGGGGAGCTACAAAGCAGAGGCTGAGGAGTGGAAAGAGGCAGAAAGATTGATTTCCACTCGTCCTCTTCCCCTCATTCTCTTCTCACTGGAACGGCTCCCTAAAGTCTCTGGATTAATGGCTCCATTTCTGCTGCTCATTCATCAGATTCAGGAAAGCATCCCACAACACAATCCCTCACCAGGCCCTCTCCTGAACTAGATACCTACCTGCCGGAACATCCTGTAGGCTCTGAGGTACTTTCAAACACAGACAGAACAACTTTATGTTGGCTTCAGGTCAAACAACAGATTGTCTGTCAGAATATGTGGTTGTTAGCCTTCATTGTAGTGATAACTGGCAGGTAACACTTAGAAAACTAAATCTAAACTAGCTGATTATACTCTAAAATGTACAGAAAATGTGATAAATCTGATCTAGAAACTCCTTAATCTTTAGCTTTAGCATTTAACTGTCTCTAGTGGTAAACATTAAAACATGGACATGAAATAAAATGAATAGTTTTAAAGGAAAACCTCTACATTTTAGCCATGTAACCTGTTAGCATCCTGAAGCTTGTGTGAAAGTAACCTGTAATTCCAGATGATAATTCAAAATTAACTTTTAAGCAGAATAGATGTCATCTGTAAGTTTCTGGAGTTCTGGAAAAGTAACTTATAATTTCCAGAAAGTATCCTGTTATCAGATTAATAAACCATACCTGAAAGGTAAAGAGAATACACAATGTTACAAATTCTTTTCTCATAAAATGCTGAAGTGTCAGGCGAACAAAGTTAGAACTTTCAGAAAGTTTTGGGAATACAGAACTTAGTTGTTGCTTTGTTTAAAGTATGCTATGTGTTGTAGAAAGTACTCTTTTATTACCTTGTATTTTTCCAAAAAGTAACTTGAAAACTCAAGAAGAGAATTCCAGACTAGACATAACCAACCTCCTCCTGCCCTTCCAGAAAAAATGATAAAGATGGAGATAAATATTGGTTGTTAATATTTGCCCAGTTTTATTTATTGAACCGATGCGATATGTTAAAAAATGACTAATATCGGACGATGTTTTGCACCAGTAGCAACACTCGGCTGTTGATCATGTGACTTGTGTTTAGTCCGGTCACAATAAGCAATAAATTCATGAATCATATGTTCAAATCAAACACACTCAATAATTTCCAGTTGCATTATTTTTTGTTTTTCTCTGTTCTCTCTTACCACAAAGGTTTTCTGTCTTAACTTTGAAGGACAATTTTGTCTACAGAGACTTTATAATTGATTTGATTTTTTTTGTTTGCTGTTTTATTTATTTATTTATTTTGGATATTTAAAATGTCTTCCAGTTCCAGTAAATATTCATTAGGACCCAGTTTATTGATGTTTGAAAATGTGTTCTTTTTTTATTATGATATTATTTTTATTGTATTACTTGAAAATAATACAATATTTTCAAGTAATACTGAAATATTTTAAGAAAGTAATATTTTCAAGAAATATATTACTTGAAGTAATATTGAAACATTATTGTTTATTGTAATAACTTCTGTATCAATTTACCGTCCAGCATCATTTATTATGACAGGTCTAGCTTGACGTGTGGAAAAATTGTTTCCATTACAGTTTTGTTAGATAAGCCCATTTTGAAACGGCCAAAAATAAATAATCACCAAACCAAACACCAAAACGTTTTATCGAGTTGAAAATGTCAAACTGGGGGCGCGCGCGCGCTAGAGCGCTGCAATGGAGTAGGCGCTTTTTTGTGATCTCCTGTCATCTCCTCAAACTTCGCTTTTAACATAACACACCTGGCCCTCTATTCAATATTGTTTTATTTCAAGAGATTGGGAATACTTTTTTTACTCTTTTTTTCAAAATGGGGAAGAAGGACGGCGCACAGAAGGAGGCAGCTCAGTCGAGTTCCGGAGCTAGCAACGAAGCTATGCTAGCTGCTATCACAGCCCAGGGGGTGAAAGTTGCTAAACTTTTCGATCTTATTGATGACCTTAAGAAGACAATGGAGGGTCGTTTCAACGCTATTGAATCTTCTCTCTCTGCCGTGCAAAATCAACAACGGGAGATAGAGAGCCGAGTCGACACCATTGATGAAGCCATGTCGTCTGCTGATGGCCGCATCTCGGCCCTCGAAGTTTCCTGCGATCAGCTCCGGGAAGCTAACGCCCTGTTGAGGGTGAAACTAAGTGATTTGGAAGGTCGGTCCCGCAGATGCAATATAAGGGTGCTTGGCATCAAGGAAGGTGTAGAACAAGGTCGTCCTACTGAGTTTATTTCACGGCTGTTACCGGAGGTACTCGGGAAGGATAATTTTGTCAAGCCCATCAAGATTGATCGCGCCCACCGTAGTCTTAGGCCGAAACCATCACCCGAGGAGCGACCACGAGCTATCATTGCAAAGATTCACAACGAAAGGGACGTGGCCGCCATTCTGCGACTCAGCCGCCTGCATTCACCCCTGATGTACAACGGAGCCCGTGTGTCCATCTTTCCTGACTACACAGCTGAAGTTGTGGCGCAACGGATGGCCTACAACAACGTGAGGAAGAAGCTAACCGAGGCGGCGCTAAGTGCTCGCTAAGCTATCCGGCCGAGCTGCAGGTTGTACACAACAACATTGTTCAGACTTTTCTCTCACCGGCAGAGGCTGAACATTTCACTGATTCCATCTCTGCCGCAGCAGATGCCTCAATATGGGCTCGTTGGTTTCACTCGTTCGACCATTGAAAATTTCTGTACTTTGAAGCACAATATGGTTGGTTGTGTTTTTGTTTTCCTAATCATATATCAGTTACATGTTATATTCTCAGCGGTCATTCCGGATATACATAAAGTACTTAACTTCTTTTTAGCTTGAATATTCTCTGGTTTATACATCCCCTTGTGGTCTTTATATACCTGAACCTGAAACTTAGAATTGTCCAGGTGTGTTATTTGTACTGTTCTTTGTATTTTGGAGATTCCCGGGGTTTTTGCTCCCTATCTAGGAGTGGTTATGGAAGTTCTCATAGTGTGCTGCTCTGGTCAGTTCCCAGCAGCCTCCCTTAGCTCAAGGGGAAGCACTGTTTGTTTTTTCACTGCAGTGTGGGAGTGGGAGGAGGGTGGTTCGAGGGCGGTATTTGGTCACTTGGTTTTAGAATGTGGGGCAGGGAGGGGAGGGAGGAGTGGGTGGGTGCCTTTTTCTTTCTTCTTTTTTCTTTACTTTTTTCCCTTTCTTCCCCCCCCCCCCCCTTATTCAGCTCAGACAACACCTTTTTGTCCACCGTTCTGAATGTTCTCTGATGGTGCCCCTTCCATGCCAGCTATGAATCCTATTACCTTCATTACCTGGAACTGCAGGGGTATGGGTAGGGCACTCAAGAGGGGCAAGGTTTTTTCTCACTTAAAGGATCTGTCTGCTGATGTTGTGTTCTTACAGGAGACACATATCTCACCTGCAGAGCAGAGACGTTTGAGGACATCATGGGTGTCGCGGGTGTATCAATCCAACTTCACCTCCAGGGCGAGAGGAGTGGCCATTCTCATCCGTAAAACTGTACCATTCATATTTAAGTCACAGGTGACTGATTCAGGCGGGAGATACGTTCTTATTACTGGCATCATTAATTCTGTCCCTCTGGCCCTTCTTAACATCTATGCACCTAACTTTGACTGTCCAGACTTCTACAAAAAAGTATTTAGTCTTGTAGCGGAACACAGCGAATATAGGATCATTGTTGGGGGTGATTTTAATTGCTACCTCGACCCTGTCCTAGACAGGTCTTCTCCTAAACCTGCCCTGCCATTGCAGTCCCCATCGGTTATAACCAAGTTAGCAACATCTTTGGATCTGGCCGATGTCTGGCGGCATCTACATCCCATAGAGAGCCAATACTCCTTTTTTTCTTCGGTACACAAATCCTCAACAAGAATTGATTATTTTCTGGTTGACTCAAACTTACTACCCCGTGTTTTCAAATCCACCTACCACCCTATTCTCATCTCTGATCATGCACCATTGTCAGTTGAATTTAACTTTGATACTCAAAGAGCACAATACAATTGGAAACTTAATCCCTCCTTAAACTTGGACAGCTCCTTTTGCAAATTTGTCTCTAATAAGATCTCAGATTTTTTGGCTTACAATGATAATGGCGCTGTCTCTGTTTCCACTCTTTGGGAATCTTTCAAGGTCGTGATAAGAGGTGATATTATATCATACCAATCCAATGTTAAAAGGCTCAGACGTAATCGTCTGGCTGAAATTGAGAAGCAACTAACCACACTGGAAGACACATTCCATAGCTCCAATTCTGACCACATATTTACCTCTATTGTGAACCTAAAGTATGAATATAACTGCATTTTGGGTGAGCGGGTTATGGATGATATTCAGAGGCTGCGTCAGAGGTATTTTGAACTGGGGGACAAAGCAGATAAAATACTATCCAGGCAGTTGAAGGGAATGCAAGCCGAACGAGCCATTAATAAGATACTTTCTCCATCAGGCCAGCTTCTGACAGATCATAAGCTAATAAACAAAACTTTCTTTCAATACTACAATAAACTTTATGCCTCCAATACTACTGCATCTACAGAGGATATCACACGCTTTATTCAGCCATTGGACATTCCAACTCTTACAGATGCCGCCAGGCTGGAACTAGATGGTGAGGTGACTCTTGAGGAGATAAGGGCAGCAATCCGCTCTTTTCCTAGTGGAAAGGCATGCGGCCCTGACGGCTTTGGTATTGAGTTTTACAAGTCTCATATCGATATGTTGTCGCCACTCTTACTGTGTATGGTCAGGTCTTCCGTGGAGGTTGGTCATTTTCCTGAGTCTCTATATGATGCCAATATTTGTCTTTTACTCAAAAAAGACAAAGATCCTACCAATGTGGCATCATATCGCCCCTTGAGCCTGCTTAACTCTGATCAGAAAATTATTGCTAAGGTCTTAGCCAACCGATTGTCTTCCCACATCAGTGCTCTGGTACATCCAGATCAATCTGGATTCATTCCAGAAAGATTCTCTTTCTCCAACACAAGACGACTACTTAACATTATGTACTCTCATGCTTTCCCCAACTCAGCAATCATATCTTTGGATGCTCAGCAGGCTTTTGATCAGGTGGAGTGGGGATACATGTTCGCTGTTCTCAGAAGATTTGGCTTTGGCACAGGTTTTCTGTCTCTGATAGAAATGCTTTACGCTCATCCCAGGTCTCAGGTGTTGACCAATAGAGATAGATCACCCGCCTTTCTACTGAAACATGGTACTAGGCAGGGCTGCTGCTTGTCTCCCATGCTTTTTGCTTTGGCTTTGGAACTCTTGGCTGTTGCCATCAGGTCTAATCAACTTATCACAGGTATCACATGTGGTACATCAGAGCACGTCATAGGTTTATATGCAGATGATGTAGTCTTGACATTGCTTGATGCTAGTGCCTCTCTTCCACCGCTTCTTGAAGTGCTGCAGAGCTTTGGGCAGCTCTCTGGTTTCACAATCAACTGGACTAAGTCTGCCTTTGTCCCTCTGTCTGATGGACTTGACTCTGGTTTCCTGAATAGTTTACCATTAAAAATCGCCCATGACCACTTTATGTATCTCGGTATCAAAATTCCCGTAAACTCCAAGCTACTTTTCCAATTAAATTATTTAGAGTTACTCTCTAAGCTAAGAAAATGGATCGACAACTAGCGGCTACTCCCACTCTCATTAATTGGTCGTATTAATATTATCAAAATGGTTGTCCTTCCTAAGTTTATTTATCTCTTCCAAAATATCCCAATTTTTATTCCTTCTTCCTTTTTTAATACATTGGATTCAATTATTATGCCATTCATTTGGGCATACAAACCTTCCCGAATCTCTAAAGCGCATTTGCAGAAAGCTAGAGGGGAGGGTGGCTTTGGCCTTCCGATATTTCGGCACTATTATTGGGCCTGCAATTTCAAGGGCTTGGACATTCTGGACGTCAGGCTCTGCCGAGGCGGGGACTCCTTCCGTCTCTCTCCCTGGCTGGCCTCAGATTGAATCTCATAACTTGTTACTACAAACTTCTGCTTCATTACCTGCAATATTATTCTCTAAACCAGATATCTCCCTCAAGAGGCTCACGTCTGACTTCATACTTGAGAACTCAGTTAAGATTTTGACACAAATAAAGAGGGTCTTGAAACTCCCAGACCTGTCCATTTATGCCCCTTTGTGTCATAACCCCTGCTTTAAGCCAGGCCTCTCGGATTCTACCTTCAAACTCTGGTCAGGCAGGGGTCTCTCCTCTCTCAAGGATCTTTTTATCAATAAACAGATCTCATCATACCCTCAGCTACAGTCTAAATTCAATTTGTCCCCAAATGATTTTTTTCGTTATTTGCAGGCTAGGAGTTTCGCAAACCAACTTGCTCTGAGCACAAATCAGCGTTCAGCACAACATATTTTTTATGATCTTCTTATAAAACCTCCCACTTCCAGACATCTAATCTCACTGTTTGTGAATGTTTTCTCTATGTCAACGTCGTCTACTCATATCAGAGATGCCTGGTCAAATGATTTGGGAGTTACAATTTCCACTGCGCTTTGGGACCGTGTGCTGTTGGGAATAAAAAACTGCTCCATTAATGCCAGATTGCAACTAATCCAGTTTAAAGTGGTGCATCGCCTGCACTACTCTAAAGCAAGGTTGAATAAAATATTCCCAAGTCATTCAAGTACATGTGACAAATGTGGACACCCTAAGGCTACCCTTGGACATCAATTCTGGCACTGCCATTATTTAACAACCTTTTGGTCTGACATATTTTGTCTCTACCAAACGGCGTACAAACAACAGATACCTTCGGACTGTCTTGTTGCTCTGTTTGGTGTATCTGACTCCTGCTCTGCTCTGCCCCTGCCTGTTCGAGAGGCTCTCGCCTTTGGGATGGTCGTGGCTAAACGTGTCATTCTTACAGAGTGGAAGTCTGCCTCACCTCCCTCCTTTAAATGTTGGCTGAATAACATGGCTTCTTGTTTACATCTTGAAAAAATACGCTACACTCTCAATAATAACGTACCCAGATATGTTGGGACGTGGGGGCCATTCCTTGAACTTTTGAGTAATACCACTGGACACGAGTAGTGACAGACTAGTGTCTGCTCTGTGGCCCTGCTACCTCCCTGCCTGTCAGAAAGGCTGTAGGTTGGCCTCTCGGTTGGTACACAAGTGACTTAATACACCCTGATGCACTCATTTTCAGCAGTATGCGGAGGAGCTGAATATTTTATTTAGTTATCTTACTTGTTTTAGTTGTACATATTAACCTTCCCCTTTTTTTTGTTTTGTTTTCTTTCTGTTTCCCCCCATCTATCCATTTGCTGTTCTATCTTCTATCCTTAATAACCTGGGGTGGGTTGGGTTGGGGTATCGCTGTTTTTGTTGTTTATTTTCTGGTTACATAAATGACAGTTGGACAGTCGTATTCTGGAATTTATTTGTAACTGCAATCCTGTTTGGACTCACTCACTGATGATGACAGTATAGAAGATCCCAATGCCAGCGTCACGCCAACTGGTCATCGCGGTCTGATCGATGATCCAGATATCATTGTATTTTGATAACTGTCCTGCAGTTTTGTTAATTTGTTGAAAACAATAAATATATTAAATAACATTCAAAAAAAAAAAGAAAATGTCAAATTGCACAGTTACATGGTCAATGGAAACATAACTACTTATAAAAAAAATTGCATGTCTTTTTTTTGGTGTATGTAAACCTTTGGTTTCAGCTGTAGTTTATATTAGTAGGAGCTTCAGTCCAGTGACTTTGGTTTTTGTGGTTTGTTTCCATTGTGGCGACGTTCGGCTCTTTTGTGCTTCATGTATTGATGATGGTGCAGAGGAGGGGGTGTTGTAATCTCTGTGCTGCATGCCTCACCGTCTCACACTGTGCTGTAGCTGTGCCATCTACTCTGGCCTTTCACAGCTTGTGATAGCTAACATGCCAACCCTTGACCGTTCCTGATTAATGAGGCTAGCAGCCACTGTTGGGACCATATCCCTGTGGAGCCATATTGTTCTTCCTCCATGCATACATATTTTATCCCATCTGTCAGTTGGCGCGTTCTCACTCCAAACCCAGCCTCTCCATTCTTATTATTGATTATTAAGTCTTGTTTTAGACACCTAATGATCCTATATTTCTCAGCACGTTCGTCTGTCATTCTGTTGATCTCGACAAATGTTAGAGGTTCAGCCAGGTCCAGAGTGGGTGTGAAGAAACGACTGAAATGGATTTGGGAAGGAATAATTAATGCGGTGTGAGGAAGGAGTGGAGCAGAAAATGAATGATATAGAAAATCTGGCATTTGTCATGACCAAGGTCATCTGGGGAGGTCTCATCACTGTAACGATGTAAACAAAGTTATAATTCAAACTTAAGCTCTCCTGCTCTCCATATCACTCCATCTCTCTGCAACTGGTTGTTTTCTCAGCAAACGTTTTAGAAATCGGTTCTCAGATGACCTTCGATTTAGCAGAAAATGAGATGGAGATGAACTTCAAACCCCCTGACACTGGAGGGAGATGGATCTATTTAAACAAACACTTAGAAATGATCCAAACTTTGTTTTAAATCAGGTGATTAACTCTGCTGAAGCTACTTCCATCTCCGATTAGTGAGGGTTCATAAGATAAGATAAGATAATGTTGGCATTAGTTAGATTTACTAAAAGATTAGGATTCTTAAAAACTAAACTAAGAAGCTACAGGATTAAATCAAAGTCTATGTGCTGTTGTTGGTTTTATCCCAGAACTCTGAGCAAATTTATGATTTAGTAAACTCAGGTTGAATCTTTTCTTTAAATCAACGGCCAGATAAGCTTTGATGTACTGCAGTTCTTTGTGAAAACCTGTTTTTATTCACTCCATGACTCAGTGATGGGGGATTATGTCCCTGTAATCAAGGAATTACATCGTGTGTGGGGGTGTGTGTGCGTTCGCGTGTCCGTTTGACGAAGATCAGAATTTCGCTTTGTTCCATTTGATCTTCGTCTAACAGAACAAAGCGACATTTTGTTGGAGACGTTTTACTGTAATGTCATGTTGTGACACTTGGCAGCTCCTGTTCATGAGAGAAGTAGGAAGTTTTGTTTGGGTGTGAGGTTGTCCAGTTTAATTGAATACTATTCTGACAATTGTTGCAGTCACTGATAAATGTCAAGCTGGAGGTAGGAATGGATTGTGAGTCTATAAAACCAGTACTGGTCGGCAATAAACAATTTTAATTGAGTTATTGGACTTTCTCAAAACAAAAAGTCTCACAGGAACCAAATAGAGCTACTTATTAGAAGGTTTGTTTAGAAAGCTTGTCTTTGGTCACCAGAAGACCTGCAGCAGATGGTAACTTCCCCCGTACTGTAACAAAACACTCGGAAATGACCCTGACCCGGATTAAACAATAAGACAGAGGACATCAACAGTTCAAATCTGCAAACCAGCTGCTCTCTAAGATATTTAATACCAACCATGCAAAGGAAAAACATGAGCAAAGGTAAACATTTTCCAGAGCTCTGGAGTTAAACTGATGGAAATAAAAGCACAGGACTGGATGTGTGTGAACACAACCAGCAGAAACATTCAGCTCAGATGGTCTCAGCTTATCCAGGATCCTGTTGTCTAATCTTTGTCTTATTTGGCTCATCTGACATCGTATTTAAGAAGCTTGAGGGAATAATCTTCTAAAGCACTCGACTGCATTCAGAAAGCTATTAGTGATACAGGTTGGATTTTTTGCAAAAAGTTCCCATTGGTCAATCCAGTATTTCATTAAAACAAAAATGAAATGAGAAGTTTGTCAAATATGCTTAAGTTAATTAAGTTTGCATTTATGCTTTTTGTGCAGCAGCTTATACAAACCCGACACTCACTGAAGATTTTCTGACCACATTTAGATTTTTTTGCATCTCGTCCACAATTTTTGGTGAGAAACTAAAGTAAAATAAAAAAATTAAAATTTCCCCAAATGCTGAGAAAAAACTTTTTGTTTGTGAATCAATGTGAAGATCCAGAGGCAGATTTATTTTCTGGGTTGTGAGTTGTTTATCCAGCAGTTATCCAGCATATCAACCAAGGTCTGCTTTACGGCCAGGAATCATTTCTCCCGCTCACGTCTTTTTGGGGGAGAGAGATCCACCTCCACCATTAATAAAATGTTAATTTTCCTCCAAAAAATACAGCGAGTACAGCCTCTAAATTATGCAGTGACCTGCTTTGGTTGCCGTCGTTAGTTGATAGAAGCTAATTAGGCACACAGGAAGATGAGTTTCAACAAGCTCGTTAGAGTAGAGTCAGTTGTGGTTAGAGGAAGCAGCGGATGAGGGGCCAACATATGGTTGGGACAGTGCATGGAGGGTGTGTGTGTGTGTGTGCGTGGGGTGTGTGTGTGTGAATGGAAGTAGGACAGGTTGACTGTTGTAGCCAGAGTCAAAACTACTCAAAAAAATCCAATTCTATTTATTATTTTATGAAACATGATAATATTTGAGTGAAGGTTGTTTTTTAGATGCCATCATACCAGTTTATCCAACGTCTCAACCACAACAGTTTTAAAGTTTTGATTTTGTTTCAAGGCGATCTCATATTTCTGAGTTTTTAAAGTTTGGGATCTATATGTAGATCTATATGAGAAGCTACATGTAGCTTCTCTACATGTACCCTCTCTACAGCTACAGAAACTGGCAGTGCAGTTTCCGTTTCTAACTCCAGACCAGTCAAACTTTTCTTTAATCCTTAAATGGATCTGATTAATATTTCTTCAGATTTCTGTAAGTTTTTCTAAGTTTTTCTGTGGAACTGGGCAGATTTTCACTATTTTTTTCTCTTTGTTCCAAAAACCGTCTGACAGCAAACTGTGAAGCTAATAATAAGAGGAAAAAATTAAAGAACATTATCTGTGGCATTTCTAATAAAATCCCAAATCCAGGAAAGTCCTCAGACAGAACCACAGAAATCTGAGAGTTTTTCAGCCTGTTACTGTTTTACATGCAGGTAATGGAGGTAAAAGTTGTAATTTCTATCATTCAAGCAGTTTGAGATTTTTAATTTGTGCACCTAAAGAAATAGGAATTAATGACTGGTTTCTGTTAATGGAGTCATATGTTAACACTGGTTCATTAATGCTTTAACAGAATTCAGTGGTTTAATAAACAAAACTGCTCAGATTCTGGATAAAAATGAGTTAAAATTCAGTAAAGAAAAACTTTAATAGATGTTTAGATGAATAAAGCCAAACCAGTTTGGAAAGAAAACATAAAATGAATTCAGATCAAGACTTTTGAACAGAGTAATAAAAAGCTTACCTGAATTTTTTAATTAAAGTTGTTTATCATCTCTGGTTTTAAGTAACTTATCATAAGTAAATCAATGTAAACTCCTTGTGGGATCTGCTTTTAATGGACTGTCCCTTTAACATTGCAGCGCCCCCTGGTGATCGGATATCTCTGGATTGGTTGACTTCCTGTTTTATTTTGTTATTCTTGTTTTGTTTCCTGTCTGTCACACCTGCTCATGATGAGGTCGTTGGTTTGTTTTCTGCTCGGTGCCTCCAGTTCTGCAGTTTTGGTTCTGGAGGTTTTATATTAAGACTTTCTGTTTTTGCCAGTGAATCAATTTAATCTACATTTTAAGAGATACTATCCTGCTTCTTTTTTTGTTTAGTTCTGTCTTTACACCATTGGACATGTTAGAAAAACATGCATATATTTCTGAGTGCAGTTTTCTATTTTGATTTTTTTTTCTTTGTTCTGGCAATCTAAAATGTGAATTTTGTTTTCTATCGGTAGTTTCCTCAGTTTAACAATCTTAGTCCAAAGCTTCCTAAATGATATCTTACATTCTTAAGGAATTATGTGTAACATTAAGTTAATTTGCAGACATTTAAGCCAGCAGAATCAGCCACTGATCAGGGATTAGCCGTTTGTTTCAGACTGCAGCCAGATTAAGAGAATCCAGGAATCAGTGGATCGATTCCTGCTCTGATCCGACTGCTGACTGTTTCTCCGTCTGCTGTCACTTCAGATCCCGTCCACGGACCCCAGAACGTCAACGTGGTGGACGTCCGCGCCCGCCAGCTGACCATCCAGTGGGAAACGTTTGGATACGCCGTAACACGATGCCACAGCTACAATCTGACGGTAAGCGGCGTCACAAAGCTAACACTTAACTATTCTCCATCAATAAAGTATTTTGTGCCAAAAAATAAATAATTTTCTACCAATTTGGTTTAAGCATATTTAAGCAAAATTTAAGCAAAATTAATTCAATCTTGCTGAAATTTTTAGTTGAATAGAAAAGAAAAAAAAACTTTATCTTCCCTCCGTGGCGAAACAAAGAGCAACAAACTGAACATTAATGACAAATTTACACGATATGGATATGGAGTCTAGCAGCTGCTGGGAGGATAAATCTCTGATCTGTTTCTCCAAATATTTCCCTTTTGATCAGCCAGGCTTTCCTATAAGGTTTTAAATAGGATTGATCAAAAGTTTTGTTTCGACTTTCTGCAGATTTTTCAGTTTTCTTTGAAATCTGATTGGTTAATCTGCATCTCAACTGAACTATCATATTTGGTTTTAGAAGTTTTTACTCTTTCCCACAGAGTTTGATGAGCAAAAATTAGAAATTTGAAAAATCATTAGATCAAAATAATCGAGCATTATATATGCAATAAACATATAATAAATGCAAATATTAATACATTATTTTAATACTCAAGCTTTTATTTCCAATTTAATGTAAAATATATCATATGTAAGACACATTTTTCTTCATTGTGCATCTTACTTTTGAATTATGAATTATGCCAAATATAACAGTTTGACCAAGAGAAAATACCAACAAGTTGTTTCCTAAATGGCTGTTAGCTGAAATTTTGACACATTTTTTAGATTTTCTTTGTCTCTTTTGTCCATAGCTTACTTATTAACCACCTTTTAAGCACACACTGGAGAAGATGCCTTCATGGTAATATAAAGGGACAGAAAATGAGTTTTAAAAAAAGCTGCACACCTGGAGAAAACGGCTTAAGAAAGTCTGACTGCTAATGAATTTATTTTAATAAAATATTTTTCTAGACAGTTGTTTAACCTTTAATTTATACTTTCTCTGATCTTGCTTATTCCAGCTAGAACCGTTTCAATCAGCCTGAAGCAATCTAAGCATTTAGTTTATTTTTGATATTTTTTGCAGGTTCAGTACCAGTATGTGTTCAATCAGCAAGAGTTTGCAGCTGAGGAGTTGATCCAGACGTCGTCTCATTACACGCTGAGGGGACTGAGGCCCTTCGTCACGGTCAGGCTGCGCCTCGTTCTGGCCAACCCCGAGGGCAGCAAAGAGAGCGAGGAGATCGTCAAACAGACGGAGGAGGACGGTGGGCAACAATAAATGCTTTTGACACATGTAGCATCAAACTTCGTAATACTCTATTGATCCAAAATATAAGCAGGTTAGTAGAAACTCGAGGCATTTCAGCAGCTCAGTATGCGATCAGGCTCTCCCTGGAGAAACCCTCCGGCTCCCCAAAAAATGAGTCATTATAAACACCTCGCAGCAGCCGTCGGCGGTTAGTTGAAAATAAACAGCTGAACCAGCCGCCTACCTGCTCCGAACGCAGACTGCTCCAACAGGAGGGACAGGATGAGAGATGTCGCTGTCTAACCCACACTGGGTGACTGACAGGCGGGTTCTGCTCAGCTGCAGACATGAAAGCAAAAAGTGCCTCTATGTTGTGCGGAGACTGTAGAAGAAAACGGAAAATGTTTCCAGCAGTTTAAGCTTTTAACTCGAATCTTAACAACCTGCGTTTTATTTTAAGGAATGTAGAGCGCAGACAGACACGCAAGGAAGCTTGTTTACAAGTTTACCAATTATTAATGCAGGTCATCTGTGAATATTGATTTCACCTGACAGTCCCCTGTAAAAGTATTTACACCTCTTGAACTTTTCGCATATCGTCATGTTTTAAATATGTTTGGCATTTAAAGTGATGTAGATAAAGAAAGGAGTAAAAATCTGAAATTTGTAGTTCAATCTAAAAAAAGTTCTAGATTTGTTTTGTAGTTTCTGAGTTCTAAAAGTTAAAACATTCCAAGAAAACACAAAAATATTTAGATTATTAGATTTTTACATTTTTAGATTAAGCTCAAATTTCAGAAATTTTTCAGAAAAAATCTTTTCACATTTTCAACTTTTCAAATTCAGAAATTTTTTTATTGACATCTGAGATTAATCTTAAAATTTCAGAATTTTTTCTAGCAAATTTTCAACATTTCAAACTCATTAATTTCTTTTTTTTCTAGAAAATTTCTGAGATTAATCTAAAAGTTTTAGAATTTTTCTGTTGAAATTAACTTTTTTTTTCAATGGCCAGATAATTTGTTAGCAACTTTTAAAAAAAGAAGGCACTAGCGACTTTTTGTGCCATTTTGTGGTGCAGATATCTGAATTTATGTTGTTAGAAAATATTGTAGTTGTAACATAGTAAATGTCTCTACCTTTTAATTCATACTTTTTGCACATTTTCAACTTTTTTACATCGTGGCACATCTACGTTTTTTCTTTTACATTAGTGAAATTAAATTTCGTGGCCACGTATTTTATCTTCTTAAACTACAGTGGCCCGAATACTCAGCCATAGATACGACTCCAGATGCAGCCATCTTGGTTTTAACCGCTGGTTCTCACATGTTCACCTCTCCCAGATGATATCTGGAGCTACTAAAGTAGCAGAAGTTTCACACTGATGCCTGCAACCTTCAAAAATTGCACTAATCAACATTTCTGTTTATGCTGTTGCACCCCTCGGCAGGACAACTTACTAGCATAAATTATTAGCGCCCTGAGTGTACACGTTGTCCAGCAATTCAGAAAATATCAGAAGAGACTTTTTAAGCCTCCTGCTTTCTGTCCAGAGGGCCTCATGTTGCACTGAACTGAATGCAAGCGCCTCCACAACTGCTAATAATTCATTTATGTCTTATATTTCTCCCAGCACCCTGCCTGTGATAAACTGGAATAGCTTGGCGTCTGACACGCAGGGCTGCCTGTTCTTTAGCTCGTCTCGTAGCTAATATGTTTTGAATTTAGCTTCTGGGGAACATCAGCTCAGCCTGAACGTTGAACCTTCATCAGCTGAGCACGCACAAACTGCATGTTCCCTAAAAGTAAAGCAAACACATCTGCGTAGTGGAAATGGCTTTAAGGGGTTAAAAAAATGGTAATTGTTTTGTTCTTAATTGCTTTTTGTTTAACCGCCGTTAATCTCCTGGCTGTAACTCAGTAATTAGGGAACAGAAGAGCAATTGTTCACACGGAGGCTAATTATTGTTTGTACGGTAATGGCTCCTGCAAATGAATCGGCTTCCATCTCTCTCACACACAGATATAAATATATATACATATAAATATATAGGATTTTTTCTATTACTTTCCAGTCCTGCTGATTACACAGAAATTATCTTTAACCCGTGTTTAGAGTATAAATGAAGGATTTGCAATTAAGAAATTAATTATTATTTTTTTCTTTCCCATGACTCATTGTCCTTAAATTATAATAGTAATATCTGCCTTTCAGGTTTTAATTAAGACTTAATATTTTTTCTCATCATCTAGATTCACCATCACAGTCACAGGTTTACATATACTGGTTTCAATAGTGTATTTAAATTAGACATTTAATTGTTTTTAAGATGGAAAGGATTTAAAAAAAATGTTGTTTGAATGAGAACTTTGAATTTATTGCCACATTGTCTGAAATATAGACGCTCATTGCCACTAATGAACTAAATATTTCTAGAGAATGAAACTTCAAACTGAGGATCACTTAAAAAAACAGTGAAATTTGACTTTTGATCTCAGAAAGTTCAAGTCAGAATTCTGAAGAAAAAAATCTGAATTGTGACTTTTTTTCATTTATTTGAGTTTTATTTCAGATTTCATTTTCAAAATTCTGACTTTAATCTCAAAATTTTTATTTTTTTTTCAAAATTCTGACTTTAATCTAAAAATTTTGACTTTAACTTTCTGAGATAAAAAATTCAGAATTGAGAGATTAAGGCCAGAAATTGTAATTCTTAATCCTTAATCCTCTTCCGTATCAACCACCTGCTTTTTTAGCAATAAACATGTTTTTTATAAATTTTCATGGACTTATTTCAGTTTTGAAACCTGAAGTACTGAAACTATAGGGAGCATCATATCCTCTGATCTTAAGATAATATCAATCACATGTTTAAGAGTTTTCTGTTCTTTTTAAGGAATATTAGGAAGTTTAATGTGTCTTCCACAAAACGCTGATAATGTGTTTCTACAGTTTGGCTGCTGCTCAGCTGCAGATGAGGCAGGAATCAATATGGTTGTAAGAGAAGCATCTAAACTTATTGGGCTGGAACTCCCCAGCAGTAAAGACCTATAAAACATCCGCCTTCTTTACACTGATGTGAAGGTAATCAAACATCCTTCCCGCCCTGCTAACACCCTTTTCATCTGTTTATGACCAGGCTAAAGGTTGGAGAGTTTAGTGTCCAGAACCGCCCAGTTCTCAAGCAGCTCATATCCTCCAGCTGATTTCTACATCCCTCATTAGCTACTCTGCTCCCAAAGTTACGTCCACCTTAAAATCACTCTTAAATGTAAATGAATTTTACTTTTATTACTCTTCCATATACGTTTTATTCTCTTTTTCTCTCCTACTGTCTTGTCTGCTTTGCAGTGATTACATTGGATTGATACACCAAAACAAATTCTAGGCGTCTTTTTGTATTGGCAATAAAGGATTTGTGTAATATACCACTGACCATTAAAATTCTCCCAGCATGATGCTGCCACCTCCCTGCTTCACAGTTGCATAAATGTGTTAGTTTTCAAAGCTCCACCTGCTGTTTCAGCTCAAGTCTTGGTGCTTCCTTTGTTGTTACTGAACATAAAAATCTGTTGCCAAGGCATCCTCTGCTACTGATCACCCTCATTCTGCTGACTGGTTGACGCATGAAAATCAAAATAATTTACTCTTTTTTTTGCATTGTTTGTATGTCCTTTCTATTAGAGATGGTTTTTTGCTTCCAAGTCCTTTGATTTTGTCCTGATCCAATGCTTCAAAAATACATAAAAAAATGTAATGTAACAGATCTGGGATGTACCATTTTTACCTACTTTATTTATCATGTAAGAGAACACTGAGGCTGTGTGAGTATCTGTTGGTAAAGAAGTAGTATTTTAGATGTTGAAGGCTTTGGTTGTTTATCTGTAGATATCCAATATTATGCTCAAATACCTCTAAACAACAAAAAGCAGATATTAAATACACTGATCTCAAATCCCCGTCTTTATGCCCTCATATATCACTACTACAGTACAGAAAGATGATCTTCTCTCACAATGACGGACATTTTATAATCCTTTTATCATAGAAGGTCAAGATCAGACTAGTAGAACAAAAATATTACTTTGGTTAGAAATGTTTTTGTCATAAACTCCTGCAGTTAAGTTTAGTCAAAGCCAAATATGTATGGAAACAGTATAAAAATCCCAAGTCTAAAGCACCCGTTTCATAAAAGCATGGAAAAACTAAAATATGTTCTGTAATCCCTTGATTATAGTGTGGAATGTAATCCAGCAGCACTGTTGCTTTCTATCTACTGCTTATAAAAATTTGTTTATTCATTATTTTTCTCAGAGGATTAACCTCTGATTATTGTGGCATCTTGAACCACATGAATTGCAAATACTGCTGGATTGATATGGAAAGCAAAAATGTGGCTCTCAAATGCAGTTTCAAAATGTAAAAACATGACATTTAAAATAAAACATAACTTACTATAATGGTAGAAATCAGCATAAAAATACTTGCTTATTTATGCAGATGGGTTTTAAAAGTATAGGAAATGAACATGGCTGAAGTTAGCACTTTAGCATTAGCTTCTGCTAAAGACCATGTTGGTATAACATGTTAGCACTAAGATTAGCACAACTAACTTTTTAGCTTGCATTGCCCACCACTGCTGGAGGATTTTAAATATTGTTCCTTACAAGTATGAGTTAAGAGCTAAGAAGGAATAAACCCTGAAATGAGATTTGGACAAAGGAGAAAACAGATTCATTACATGCCAGTAACGACAGTTTGAGTTCAGCTCAGGATACAAGAAAGGATTTAGAGAGAAATAACCAAAACAAAGGAGAGAATCACACGTAGAAAACAGAGCTGCCAGCATAATGAAGCAGACCATTCAATGTGTGGCACGATGGAAGTTAATCAAGTTATGATTAATGTGTTACAGCTGCTGTTATCTATTCAATGAAGACTGTTTTTCTCCGTCTCTGCCTCCGAGGAGCAAAGGAACACACATTCACGCAAAAACAGAGGAAGAGAGACAAACAGCAGATAAGATGGAGCCAGAGCCGTTCAGACTCACAGGTGTCAAGGGCGGCTGGGGCTGCACACAAACACCAGATATTGTTTCAGAGAAGATAAGAGCGAGCACAGACGTCAGACACACGCTCCAATGATAAGGTGTTGAATGAAATAGCAGTTTGTAATTGCATTTCTTTGTTAGGGTAATTTGATGCACTCCATGGGCTGGTCCCTTAATCAACACCTTGGAATTACTTATCAAATCTTTCCTAAAATGTTTGTGTATTCATGTGCGCATCGCCCACATCTGACTTGGAAGGCTTTATTACTTTTCTACTCTGTGTTTTTGTGATTTTTCTTATAATGTGCAACCAAATGTCATGGAAAAGGTGTCAGGGAAGCTGTTTTAATGTCAAAAAGAACATTGAGCTTCTCTTGTTTGGCTCCATCTTGGGTTCCCCTTATCAGCTTGTTTAAGCAGATGTTGGGTAGAAATCTGAACTATGTGATCTACCTTTAGGGCTGTTGTAAAAGAATATTTTAGTAATCGAGTACTCTATAGAATATAGAGGAATCGGATCTCTCTCTCTCACTTCCTCTCTCTCTCTCTCTCTCACTCACTCACCGTTCGCTCCAAAACCATGATGATGCGATTCCGACCCCACAAAAACTGTCGTAGTTCAGCCATCGCACCGCAAACTTCAACAGTCCTTATTTGTCCCCAAACCCTCACAAAGCGCCGCACAACTCCACACCATGCTGCTAGCACTTCACAACAACTCGTAGGCGGAAGTAACAGCGCTGCCCTCCATAAATAATGATCCATGCGGAACACGATGCGCTACATAATAAAACATAATTTAACGAAGCTTCAAGGCAGATACATTTTCCTAGAGGAATTTTAATAATCGAGGTACTCGAATCATTTGAGGAATCGTTTCAGCCCTATCTACCTTTTCTCTCAAATGTCACAGAAAATTGTTTCTATGGCAAAAACAGATGTTCTGTTTTCCAAGAGGCCCACTTCTTACCCAACCAAAACAGCTGCTGACATGAACATAGTCGTGGATGATCGAATAATCAGAGAACATAATGTTCTGTTGTACTCTAAAACTTTTTCTCGTCATTCCTCTGAAAATTTGTTTTCAACTTCCTATGAATCAGCTTAGAAACATGCAAGGCCATCTCTGTGTTCTCATAAAACACTTGTCTCTGTTTTGATCAGTGTGTAAAGGTTGATAAAACAGGACTGACTTCGTTTCAAAGCAAGTCCAAAGCCAAACACTAAGATCGATGTACAAAGCTGCCAGCCTTTTCCATCTGCTTTGTTGTTCTCTGAAACATTTTTCTGAATTTTTTCCCTTAAGTTTCTCACAGTGATTATGATTCAAAACAGGATTCAGTGGAGATTTTGCTGCAACTGCTTGCTCCAACTCTGGATGACCCTTCTGATGGTCTTAAAAAATTGACCAGGAAAATGTGAAACCTCATTTAAAAATGGCATAATCCTTAGTTCAGTTCATCCCAGCATAATTCAAAACATATTTATGCCTATTATTTCATGTTTTTCCCAAGAAAGATAAACATTTGTTGTATTCTAATTTTAGTACAAAAAACTTTAGGATTTCAGTTTGTTGGTCATTTCCACTGTTTTATCACTTCCTGTATGAACTTAAGTTCTTGGTTACATAGAAATGTCTTTAAATCAGAATCCAAGATGAGATCAGAGTCTGAAACTGTCAAACTGGTTGTCCAAATTAAAAACTTTGGTGCGCAGCTTTAGACCATAAACCAGCGTTCTCCATAAAATGTTTGAAAGAAATTGAGGTAAATTCTCTGCAGTTTTTGAGTACACCAACCTTCAGTTACTCCTTCAACCTGTTTATATTGCTTAAAAACCTTTATGTATGCATCATCTGGCAAAGAGACTTCTAGTTTTCAACACCTCAAATTAACACTGCAATTTTTCATTTACTGAAATTCTACAGAAAAGCCATACAATTTATTTTAGGGATTATTTTGACCTATAAAATCTGTTTGATTAATGAACCTTTTTACTTCCTGTTTAATAAACAGACGTAAGTTTTGCCTACATTTTTTAAGTCTTTCTTCCTGTCATATCTTTGTTGATGTTTGGAGTTTCTAACTTTTATTCGCTGCTTTTTGTTGATGTTTGATTATTTTTAGCAACTAAATGATGTGCTTGGAAAGCAGTGTGCATAAAAACAGGCTTTGATTCCCAAACATTAACTACATAGTAGACTCTCATTTAGCTGAATTGAAAATGTTTTTGTTGTTGCTTAAATATCGTAAAGTATAAATCAGAAATTCACAGACACGATGAACCCTGGATTTAAATTCCTACAGAATATAATCAGCCTTCTGACCAGCCTATCATGAAAACCTGCACATTTAATCCTCACTTTGCAGTTTAATGATTAACATTAGAAGAGCTTTTCCCACTTCAACCTGAGTAGCACCTTAAGCAGAAAAAACAAAACAAGTCTTTGGAGTTTTTCTTTCCCCTGGCAACATTTTATACAGTTCACACCTGTCAGTGTGTTTTTGTCTCAGTTTATGGGTGTAGTTTTGGTTGTGCATGTTTAACATGCTGTTTCTTCTCCCAGACAAAGTGTCTGACACTCCTCTCCCCGTCTGTACACCTTGGCAGAGTGTGAAATATTTTGTTTTCCTGAAAAGACACACACATATACACTCCATGCTCTGTTACTAGGTAGAGTTTGCTGTTTAATAAGCTGAGCCTGTGTTACAGCGTTGAACCTGCGTGTTTTGGACAGGTAACGATGTAACGTCACTGAGCTGGATGTTAGGAAAACAAGAAGCTTTGAGTGATTGAAATAAAAGCACAAAGGTGAAAATTTCTATCTGATTAGTCATTTGAACTGAATCTGTAATTGACTTGGTAATTTGACACATTTTTTATTTGCTTTTTTTCTGAAGCAAATGTAAGATTGTTTCCCAGTGGTGAGTCAAAAATCTGCCTGCAGTTTGTAGAAATCAGCGTGCTGGCTGTCTTTTTGTCTCAGCAGTCGTTCCATTATTCTGTCTGCAGGGTTACCTCAGGATTATTCCCTGCATGCCTTCATTACAGCCTGTCTGTCTTCCTGTAGCTTAGGAAGTGCCTTCTTTAATTTCTACAAATAATAGCCGGACTCATACTAGACGTATCCCAATGTGTGCCACGTTTCATCAAAACCCCCATTAAGAACTCAGCAGACGTTCTCAACTTTTCTCTTAGATTTAATCAGAAAGTTACAAATGTCACAAAAAATGGTTTTCATTCTGAAGACTTTGATAACAGCATCACTTAAATGCAGAAAGTATTCCAAAAACCTAAAATTTAGTAATGTAATTCTAAGAAAATGCTGTCTTGCACATGACATTTCTAATTTGCTGATGGAAACTGAAGCGTTACTTTGTAGAAAAAGCAGCGATTAAAGATTTATTTTGAGAAATGCTGTCCTTCTAAAAAGGTTGTTAGATTTAATTGGAGGAACTAAATTGCAAAAAACTGAAATGGAATTTTAGATACTTTTGAAAACTTATCTCAAATCTTCCTTTTCAGTGTTTAATAACTTTAATTTCACATTTTTCTCCAACTCTCAAAGCTTGGTAACTTATTTTTTGTTTCATTAGAAGAGTTTTCAAAGTTTCTGTGAAATAGATGAATATCATGCCCATTATTATAAAAAGACTAACTTTAACTGTGTAAAAATTAAATCTTTATAAACTAGATTAATCTCATATGACTGTTTTAAAAGCATCATAGCCTCAAAAGTTTCTTCAGTCTCCCATAGACCAGTCAAGATTGGGTGAATTTGGAGGTGTGTGCACACTTTTCTTAGCTGGACGCCTTGTGAATACAACTCTCATTTTCAGGGTACTGGTGTGTTTTATATTTACTGGGATGAAGAGTGTCGATTATTGGTTGCACCTGCTTGTTGAAATGCAGAACGAAAAAAAATGTCTTTAGTGCTCAACGTAATTTGGAAGCCGCAACAATCAAATCAAATCTCAGACAATGTAAAGACTTTTAGTCTTCTTACAGTTTGTTTTCTCTTCTGTTATTGTAGAAAAGAAAATAACATAAGTCAAAATGATAGCTGAACTTTAATACACGTTTACATTTTATATGTCTTTAAGTCTTTAACCTCTTTTAAGAAAGTTACAAGAGATTCAAAGATTTCACAAACATGGAAAAAAATCTAAAAAAAAACTTTAAATAAACCAACTTATGACATCAAAGCATTTGTCAAGAATGAAAAACTGATGAAAAGAAATGGGAGATTCAACGAGGAGAGTAAAATGTAAGACCTTTTTGTCGCAGTGCTGTTGCTGTGGAATAAAGAGAAGCAATAATGATCTGCAGGGGTTTGAGACAAGTTATATTCAGCAATGAATCACCATCTGCATCGGAGATGACGCCGAAGCTGGAAAAGAAAGAAACAAGTTTAAAACTATTTCAATGAGGTTTTATCAAACAGAATCGATCTGCTAACTGTTGTGAATTGAAGGTACTAGAATTCTTCAAAGTCTGGCAAAGTGTTATGAGGGACAACATTTCCACACAAGTTCACGCCTACACACAGTTACACACAGCGGCAAGACACCATGGCTGCAGCGGGATGTGTGTCAAAATGTATGAAATATGGTGAAATACAAAAGGAATGAAAAAAACAATCATTTCTTTTGCAGTGCCCGGGTCAGTGCCGATGGAGTCGCTGCAGAATACTCCATATGAAGAGAAGATCTTCATGCAGTGGAAAGCTCCCAATGAGACCAACGGGGTCATCACCCTGTATGAGGTAAGCTGTTCAGGTCGTCAGTTTGAATGAATTCTGGGAGATTTTAAATGTGACCTATTAAGATTCCTTGAACAAGTTAGGATAGGTCTGACATGTTCATTATGTTTTTTTGCACAAAATCAGTCTTAGGCCACACACCCCAAACTCAACGTTTACACTCACAAGTAAAAATGGCTGCAAAAAGATGTACAATAATACAACTGTACATCTTTGAAAAGCAGAAGTAGAGCCTCCTGCACAATCAACAAGAATGCAGCAAGTGGTTTCTGGATGGTGAGTCAATAACAACAACACTTTTCCAGCAGCCATTGTACAGCGTATATAGCGGGAAAAGCTGAGCTGCTGGAGCTCAGCTTGGGTTGCTAGGTAACGGGCTGGGGTTTGCTGAGGTTGCTAGGTGAGGAGCAGTGCCTGTAATTTTCCAGACACCAAAAAACATTAACTTAACGGCCTATTGCCAAAAAACGGCTGGATGTATTTTTCTCATAAGTTGTTTGGCTGTTTTAATCCCAATGGAAGAACAAAAACGTGCAAAATATAAATTTTGCATAACACCACTTTTAAGGCCAAAATTCACCAGAGGGTTCATTTTTATGCCCCTGCTAGAGCTGCATGTGATTTACAAAGCAGATGGCTGTAAAGATGTGCTGCTGTACTCAAGCTCATTTGAGGGATTTGTAATTTTGCTGCATCGGGTTGCAGTTCTGCATACCTCTGCCAGTGGAGGGAGATGGAAGACGCTTTCAAAGCTCATCACAAACCACAGACTGATGTGTCAGACATATTCTCTTCACATGAACATGTGAAGCCACCCTGTCGGCTGGGACAGACACAAGTTTAGAAACTGGAGCTGTGCTGTGAAAGCAAAGTTGTTCTTGTAACGCTGTCAGTTCATGATTCATCAAATGTAAAATGCATTCATAAATAGATGGAAGAAATTCAAGCGTAAGTTTAAAACGTGGCGAGATTGTGAACCTGAAAGAAAGTTAAAGGCCTTAAAGTTTGAGTGTGTGAGGATGACTCTGGTGAATTCCTAGGAATGTGGTTGTAGGGTGTTTATTCAGGTTGAACTTGAGTTTAACCCTCTACCTAATGAATTATTGACTGGCTCTCCTCTGTCTGCTTGTGATATCACTGCATCAAGAACCTGCCTCTTCAAGACTTAGAAGAGAAGCTGCTGTGTTTGTGGTCAGAGATGCATCGCTTTAGTGTGCCCTCCAGCAACCAGACTTCCTCTGATATTTTAAAGTGGTCCTAATCAATACTTCTCAGGGCTTTCTGAAGATCTTTAAAAGTTTTTCTTTCAGCCTTTGACGTCTTTTTACTAATTTTCTTAAAATATCAGGTATAAAATATCTGGATGGAATCAGTTGAATCTGATATTTATAAGATTTAGAACTGTATATGCACACACACATTACTGTCATTAACATTGTATTATATAAATTTTGTTTTTATTTTTATGTAGCAGTGAAAACCTCCAGTCTCTCTCTCTCTCGTTTTAGAGTTCATCAAGAGTTTCCTGGTGTTTTTGCAGCTGAATATTCAACGACGCTTTTCAAACAGAAATAGTCGAGTTCATTTACGTTGGTTTAGTTCCGGGCACTATGTGTCATAAAGAGACACAGCGACGTTCCTAAAATATCAATAGAGCTGACCTCAGCCTGTTTAACACAGAAACAGTTTTGATGTGCACTTTGCCTCTGTATCCTGTGCAAGTATCAAACATGACCTGAACCTTCGCCCTCAGAAGAAATATTATGGAATAACATGTTTTTTGGCATGAAATGGAAACATCATTGCAAGTTATTTCCATTTTTCTGTTTCATAAAGAGATTTATGTCCGATGGTGGGAGCAGTTCACCGTTTCCAGCGGAGATCAATGACCACAAACTTATAGGAGTGTAGAGTTGCCAAACATTGTACTCTGTAGTAGGATTACTTCACCATGTTTTAAATGGCCTCCTAAAGACGCTTGTAGTAAAACTATTATGGTACTAAATGTTTTCAAAGTTAGCAAAAACGCAAAGTTAAAAATTAGCTTTGCTATTTGCTAGTGTGCTAGCCTACCTATGTTGGAAGTGACCTTTCATAACATATGATTTGATATTTAAAATAATCAAACAGACAAAATTATAAAGTTATGTGCAAATTCTGGATTTATAATGACTAAATAAAAAATACAAATAACATAATTAGAAAATACTAAATTCAGGCAGAAAATACACTGCTCAAAAAAATAAAGGGAACACTCAAATAACACATCCTAGATCTGAATGAAAGAAATATTCTCATTGAATACTTTGTTCTGTACAAAGTTGAATGTGCTGACAACAAAATCACACAAAAATCATCAATGGAAATCAAATTTATTAACCAATGGAGGCCTGGATTTGGAGCCACACACAAAATTAAAGTGAAATAACACTACACGCTGATCCAACTTTAATGTAATGTCCTTAAAACAAGTCAAAATGAGGCTCAGTATTGTGTGTGGCCTCCACGTGCCTGTATGACCTCCCTACAATGCCTGGGCATGCTCCTGATGAGGTGGCGGATGGTCTCCTGAGGGATCTCCTCCCAGACCTGGACTAAAGCATCCGCCAACTCCTGGACAGTCTGTGGTGCAACGTGACGTTGGTGGATGGAGCGAGACATGATGTCCCAGATGTGCTCAATCGGATTCAGGTCTGGGGAACGGGCTGGCCAGTCCATAGCTTCAATGCCTTCATCTTGCAGGAACTGCTGACACACTCCAGCCACATGAGGTCTAGCATTGTCCTGCATTAGGAGGAACCCAGGGCCAACCGCACCAGCATATGGTCTCACAAGGGGTCTGAGGATCTCATCTCGGTACCTAATGGCAGTCAGGCTACCTCTGGTGAGCACATGGAGGGCTGTGCGACCCTCCAAAGAAATGCCACCCCACACCATAACTGACCCACTGCCAAACCGGTCATGCTGAAGGATGTTGCAGGCAGCAGACCGCTCTCCACGGCGTCTCCAGACTCTGTCACGTCTGTCACATGTGCTCAGTGTGAACCTGCTTTCATCTGTGAAGAGCACAAGGCGCCAGTGGCGAATTTGCCAATCCTGGTGTTCTCTGGCAAATGCCAAGCGTCCTGCACGGTGTTGGGCTGTGAGCACAACCCCCATCTGTGGACGTCGGGCCCTCATACCATCCTCATGGAGTCGGTTTCTAACCGTTTGTGCAGACACATGTACATTTGTGGCCTGCTGGAGGTCATTTTGCAGGGCTCTGGCAGTGCTCCTCCTGTTCCTTCTTGCACAAAGGCGGAGGTAGCGGTCCTGCTGCTGGGTTGTTGCCCTCCTACGGCCTCCTCCACGTCTCCTGGTGTACTGGCCCGTCTCCTGGTAGCGCCTCCAGCCTCTGGACACTACGCTGACGGACACAGCAAACCTTCTTGCCACAGCTCGCATTGATGTGCCATCCTGGATGAGCTGCACTACCTGAGCCACTTGTGTGGGTTGTGGAGTCCGTCTCATGCTACCACGAGTGTGAAAGCACCACCAACATTCAAAACTGACCAAAACATCAGCCAGACAGCATAGATACTGAGAAGTGGTCTGTGGTCCCAACTGCAGAACCACTCCTTTATTGAGTGTGTCTTGCTAATTGCCAATAATTTCCACCTGTTGTCTATTCCATTTGCACAACAGCAGGTGAAATTGATTGTCAATCAGTGTTGCTTCCTAAGTGGACAGTTTGATTTCACAGAAGTTTGATTTACTTGGAGTTATATTGTGTTGTTTAAGTGTTCCCTTTATTTTTTTGAGCAGTGTACATTCTTCCTAAATGCAACCAATACTTAGAGTATTGCAAGTTAATAAAATACTTCTAGTGATGATATCTACTGTTTATTGTGTCTTATTGATCTCCAAATGGCAGATAGAAATTAACATCAGAACAAAAAAGTCCAGGAACAAGATGTCTCAATACACTTTTTACTAGTATTACTAAAGTACAGATAAAAAGTACAATGTAGTAAAACTACCCCTAAAATTTGTTTTCATTCCATGAAGTTACTCATGTAGCTGCAAATGTAGCTATAGTTCACTCTTCTCTGCATCTTCTCTGCTTTCCACTGAGCTCAGAACTGCTGTGCACTGAAGGTCATGGCCTGATGAAGTCAACAAAACAACCTTGTTCGTAAAAATCTTATTGAAGTACATAAATGTGTCTTTCTGAACAAGTTTCCAAATGGAAAACAGAGAGAACAGTCATTTTCGGTGTAGTAATTTGAAACCTGTGTTGAATGCAGCATCTCGTCGGAACGCAGTGTCTTTTCCTCGCTGGTCCTTCCAATACATATTTTTTCCTTTATCCAGTGAGTCCTTTCTGCCTCTTAACATCAGTCTGTCTGTCGTCTCATTCTGTGCAGCACAAAGGCGCGGTATCTTTTCTGAGGCCTCCATTAGACCTCGACTGAGAGCTGAAAAAATCCTCTAAACCTCCTGGGACCATCATCAATTTTGTCTTGTTTTCTGTTGATTTCATTAATATCAATCTAAGCTCCCGCCGCGGCGAACGGAGGCGGCACAACTCTGCATCATCTGTTAAACATATCAGAGGCTGAACACAATGCTCCGCTATTAGAGATAATTACTATAATTGCAGCTATTGACAGGATTAAAGGCATCATCTGCAACATCTGAAGGGGCTGTTGTTGTGTCCCATCCTGCTCTGTTGTCTTATATTTTCTTTTTTTTTTCAACCCACTCAGTGTCCCTTGCTTTTCAGGCTGAAAACCTGATGAATTACACCTAGGACAAAAAGGAGGAGAGAGGAGATGGGGTGGGTGGATAGATTTGTGGAGGTGGAGAGTGGGAAGGAGAGATAAGGGGGAAGGAGGAGTCTCAGGACAGAACGGGGAGATAAAACGGGAGGCGAGCAAGTGGAAATGTGTCCAAAAGAAGCATGGTGTCTCGTGATTGGAGGAATAAATCAGTGTGCAAATATGATCACTTCATCTCCTGGATCTGTTACTATAATTGCGGCTAATTGCAGGATTAAAGGACACATCTGGGGGAGATCTGAAGGGCCGCCCTCCTCCCGTCCAGACTCCCTCTGCTCCTCTGTCCAGCTCAAAATGGGCTTAATGTCTGGGGAGCAGATAATGGAAGGAGTGCCTTTGAGGACTGGAGAGTGGAAAAACATGATTAATACTCAGAACTCAATAATATAAATATTTAATATGTTTTAAAAAGGCGAGATTTGTTAGATGGATAAAGTAAAAACTAGTGCTGTTGATTGATTAATAAAATTGATCAGATTAATCACTGGTGTTGTGATTAATCACGATTAATCACTATGCGTAACTTTGTAAGATTGAAATAGAAACATGCAGTTATGCAAGAGCCTCCTGCCACACTCCAACCAATTAAAATATGAGCAATTACTAGATTGATTTATTTTTGTTGTGGCAGAAAGCAGGTAGTGTTGCCTCCCAGTACTCAACAGCAGCTAAGAGAAACTTACGCCACTACACCTGCATGCAAGTAGCAGCAAAGTCATTCAGGGGGCAACTGACAGATAACATCTATTTTATTTTCTAGTTCTTGGGTACTCCGCCCCTTTCTGATGTCGCCCTGGGCAACTGCCCATATACCCTCTATTAAAAACTACCTCTATAAGCACGTTTTCAAATAATGTTTAAGAAAATGTTTTGTTGTCTCAAACCAAACATGTCTGACGATGATCAGTTTTCCAGGTTTTTATATTCAGGAAGGTTTAAAGGAAGCCGCTTTGTTTTAAATGTTAATTTAGAATCGTCTTTCTGCATTTATTTCATATGGAAGTTGTACGATGACATGAACGCTGCTTGTCCTCATCCAGCTGAGTGACCAGCGTAATTCATGCAGGTGAAATTCAAATTCAGACTAATGATGCAACACAAGAACGTTGTAAACTTTTTAACTTTTGTTGTCTGCTGTTGTGTAAAATTTAATCTTTCTCTGTCATTCATTCCTGTGTGTCAAACCTATAATTATGGATTATGTAATATTAACGCATTAAAATATTCATATTAATGACAAGGCGTTAACTTTGACAGCTCCAGTAAAAGCCTTTATCTCGCTGGTTAAACTGGGTCTTTGCAGTCTTCCCCTGCCCTCTCTGACCTTTCAGATAATACTCAGATAGCTCCAGTTTCTGAAGCGAGAGCAGAGAAGCACTCAGAAGCACACTTGGCTCAGATCATGACCCTGTCAATCCCTTCTCTGATTGCAGCATCAAACCACTGAAGCATCCCAGGTTCCCAGGCTAACGTTTACCTCCCTGCTGCTGTCTGCAGAGTTTTTTCTGAACCCCTGCTTGCATAACAGACGCTGCTGCTGCTGCTGCTGACATTGATTAGGAAAAAAAGCAGTGAAGTGAATCATTAGATCATGGCTCTGCTGATTTGTTTTGACCAGTGGAAGATTATTTTTTTCCTGTTTTTGTTTTGTTTTCATCTTAATTTAGAAGGCACCACTTGCTTGCTTAGAGACTCTGGTGTTTCTTCTGAAGCCAAGCTATAAAAAATGTTTACATATTATTGGAGGTCATTCTGTAGTGGGTCATTTTCCTAATTATGTTACCTATGCGAATCATTTAAACCCCCTTGATGTGATTTGACAAGTTATTTTCTATTCTCTGTTTATTAGTTAGCGCTCCCACAGCACTGGAGAAACACAAGACAACTACACAAACAGCTTAATTAATAAAAGTCTGTTATAGTGGAACCTTAAAGAAAGTTCTCATTGAACTTGAAAAAGGGCTTGGAAAAAGAAGAGATGCATTGTTCTGACATGACTCACAGCAGAGTTATCACTCTGAACTTAAATGGGTCACAGATAGTTGCAGGTTTCAGACACACAGTTTGGGTTTCATGATTTTTCTTGGAACTTCACCGGAGAACGTTCAACAAGTAACATGATAATTTCAACTTTTGACCCTGTGAAATACACAGAGGCATATTAATTAAAATATTTATTCCTTTATAGTTTCATTTCCATTTGTAGGTTTTGTACATTGAAGAGTCGGGATTGTTTTCTGCCTTCCCTCTGTGCTTCCACCACTGTGATAAGACAATATATGAACCTCAAAAACAAAAATATTATTATTGTGTTTAGGATTGTGCTGCTCATTTGGAGTAGCTCTGCTACGTTAGTTCTGCTTGGTTCTTTTTATAGTCCGCTCATCGTTTTTCAGGTTTAGATATTGCATGTCCTCTGGTTTTTTAAAAGTTAATTATAACTGTTTAACTTTTAAACAGTTACGATACATAACCCAGAAAACAAAGCATTGTTTTTACAACTGGGAGCAGCTGATTAGCACCTGAAAAGATCAAGTAAAACCTGAACTATGACCCCAAAACCCAGTGGAACTGAAAAGCAGAACCTGAGGCTTTTTCAGATTTGTTGCCTGACTTTCTGCCCACATCATCACCACAGCGCCTCAGAAGATTTGGTATTTGAATTTAATTGAATATTTATGTAGATAAAAATGAATATGTGGCCACTACAAGTTCATTCCTTTCTTTGATGCTTTTGGTTTTTGATGCCACCATGTGTCTTTCTCTATTCCCATCTGCTTGTCTGATTAAACCAGTGAACCTTTGGGCTCCTCAGAATAGGAGGAACCACCATAAGAACCAGTGACTCAGCATTTTCTCAGTTTCTGAAACTTCAATTTCTCTACAGTATTTTCTTTCTGATATTATTCCATAATCAAGTTTCAAGTTCTGTATGTTTGCAGCCTCAAAAAACAATGCAGGCACCTCATCTTCCTTGCTATATGGTGGAAGGTTTTTAAAAAAAATCTGTTGCTTTCTCTCTCTAAACAGCAAGCAGATAAACTTTAACCACATCCGAGCCATTCAGAAAATTTGACAACAATAAATGATTGAGTGGATTGAAATTTTGAATCACTTTTATCTTACCCAAATTAAGTCTAAAGACATGGCTGGAAAAGAGAAATGGGAGCATTTAGCTGACAAACCTTTAAACCGTTTAATCCACCACAGTAAAGCAACAGGCAACTAGTCCGGTGAGTAGCTGCTGCTGCCTGATCCGGTGTGTGAATAACTTTGCTCTCCCATTCCTCTCTCCTCAAGCAGTCCTTAATCAATCACAGAGATCAATACCGGCAGCCAGCCTGACATTTATTTCTGTTTCTCTGTTCTAAACTGTTGATTTCTGTAGCAGCTGCAGACATTTAGTGAAGTCAGTCTCCCTCCTTATCGCTCTTTCCTGGGAATAAAAAAGATTGCTTTTTATCAGGAGAGCAGGATTGGTGAGATGAGCTCACTACTGACTTTTAAAGCAGCAGGGGACGCCGGCTGACATGCAAAACGCAAAATAAAGATGCTTTGGAAATGAAACGGTGAGTTAAAGAAGTCAAAGTAAGTGATCATCAGACAGGCACTGTGAAAACTGAAGCATTTAAATATATATTTGTAAGAGTAGTTTATTTGTGATAAACTTTTTACTTTGGAAAGTTTTTTTGACATTTTGAAGTGAGTTTTGACATATTTAATAAAAAAGCAAACGAAAAAAAATAAAATCCAACAGTATGATCACTGACTTGAGTACTATTTCACCCAAAATATTTTACTTAATTAAAAACTTTCTAAAGATTACTGTTAAACTCCGATCAGATATTACCATTTTGAATTAATAGTATTAATTTATGGCTACCTGACCAACCTCATCATTAACAAAACGTTAGCTGACTCAGATTACTGTACATGATTCTGCTTTAAAGTAAGATGCTTTCTTTTTTAAATTAAATTTATAGACCTTCCCTTACTTTATCAAGCTTATTCCTTACTGTAAATTGACATTTATTCTAAAAAAGGGATTTTTAGAAGAACAAACAACTCTCTAAAAACATATTTTTAGAAGCTATTAATACTTCAGAACAATTGAAAGCAAATGTTTTCTTTTTTCACTACAAACTGGAATCTTCATGTAAATAATTGTTTCCATTTGAGATTTGAAAGTTGTTTAAATTCTTAATCCTGTCAGAAACCTTTAAAGACAAATTATCACTTCTTACTGACTGAGAACAAAGATTAAAGACGACAAAAATATGAGCTTGACTTTTACAGACAGAGCTAGTAAACACATCTAATGAATACACATAAACAGACTGCAGAAATACAAATATAATACTCAACAGCTCAACAAAGCACGATTATTATAATAAATGCATTTTAATGGCAGTACAACAGCTCATATTAGAGGTTTTTATTTTGTCTGGTGTAAAACTGAGATCTTCTAATTTAAGAGTTACAAGCTGTTTTTTTCCTACCATTTCCAAAGACCTTTTTATTGCATTTTCTTCTTCATGGATGCATTTAATTGGTTACATAAACTTATTAAGTCAGTGTAGTTTTATAACAAGCCTAAACACCAAATAAAGTAACAAATAAAATGCTAGGGATAAACATTATAAGCTTGTACAAGACACTTCTGATCACAAAGGGGCCTTTTAGTGATGGGCCCCCTGCCCACATTGAACACCCAAGAGGACCACAAAACTCTTAATTTTGTCCTTTGTCGCTGTCTGTACTTTCTTTCTGTGTATTGTGTTTCATTTTAGTCAATGAACTATATTTAGAGTTGCTGTTTTGGTCCTTGACCTTTTTTACTCCATTACACATGGTGTCTTCTTGCATGAGAAGGAGGCAGAATCCTTTACATTTGTGTTTACGCAGCATTAAAATACAGACCTACTCTTAGTCTTTTTGTACAAAACATGCTCTTTCCAGTCTGCTATGAAAGAAATTCATGCTTTGTTTTTGGCCCCTGAGTGTCTCAGTGTAAGGCTGCATTCACACCAGCCCTGCTTTAATCAAACTCTAGGTGATTTTTCTAGAAAGTCTGGTTTGTTTGGTAAAGTGTCAATGTGCAACCAAACTCTGATGCGCACCAAAGAAATAACCCCTGATCCATTTAAAAACCTCGGCCTCTTTTGAATGCACATATGGATGAACTGCAGCGCAGGGCATTCTGGGTAGATGTAATCACAGCAAATTCCTTTTTGGTGTAGCGTTAGTGAAAGAAATGGCTCATGGTCAAAAGAGGAATCCTAGAACCATTAAAATCTGACACCACTCCATGTTTGTTTACATTTTGTGAAGAAGGAAGTTGCTTTCAGTGTCGTCTTTAGCGGTTTTTGTGTCGTTTTCTTCAGAAGTTCCTGGTGCAGCGCCCCCACAGGTGACGGGGGAGAAAACAGGTCGGGAACAGGACGCAATGCAGTGTGAAAACATTTTAGATTATGTTTAAATTCTTCTTTCCTCTTGTCAGGGAAGACAGAATTTAAGATTCTGTCTAAAAAGATTCAAAAACAATTTTTTTTAAATGCATGTTTTAAAAGGTCCTGGATGTTTTAAAGAGGGAGATTTCTAATGGCCAGAGATCACACAATAATCTTATTATTATTATCAGGTAATATTGAGGGATCTTATACGACACAACTCATCAGTAAACACAGGAACAGAAAGCAGATGACTGATACGTCAGCACTGTGCCTGTTTTCTTTCCCCTAAGTGCAACACATTCGACAGAAAATGCTTCACGCTTCAGCTGAAGTGTCGATCTGTGACGAGGAGCTCGTCAGCAGCGTCTTTAATGTGGGAATGAGCGACAAGAGGAGCTCACGTTCCTACATCAGCTTCAAGGAGGCGAGCGCCCGTCTCTGCTGTCACTCGTCTTAACTTAGTTGGCAGGAAGTTGCAGTGTGGATGTCAAGCAATCGTTGCTGGGACGATGATTTAGGCCGATTCCTGTCAAACTGTCAGCAGCAACTCTGATCACCTTCTCCAGGGTGAGCTCTGCTTCTGTCCTTTGATTTCTTCATGGTTGGTTATTGATATCGATGGAAACCCTTTGGTTCTCAGTGACAAGATACAGGAGCTTTTCTGGAATCTTCTATGTTGTCTTTGTTTTAGGGCTGTTAACGCGTTGATGCATGCAGTTAATCTGAAAACTTTAACAAGTTGTTACATAAAATCAGATTAATTGAACCACTGGTTTGTCCTAAAAGCTTCTCTCCTTTTAGAGAGACAAGAGTTACCCCTCCTTGACAAGAGGAAGACCTCTAGTCCAGCAGCGTGCGATGCGCTCAACGAACAAGAGTGAAAAGTGAAAGCAGACGGCAACAAAACTTTAACATTTTTCAACTTTCTTGTGTTGCATTGCTAGCCTGCATGTTCATATCTATGTGAAGTTTCCCTTGCATGAAGAGTGTGATTAATCTGGTTAAAGTGACAGCACTACCTTTTTTAAATAATATATTCTCGGAACTCGTCAGACTTTAGTTGGACTATTCAGTTCAGGTATTTGTTGGAGGACAACAAGAAAGACATTTTTTGGGGGAAATTTATTTATTTATTTTTTGCTTCCTTTCTCATATTCTCCAGAATGTCTCAACATTTGAGAAGTCGTTGGGGAATGTTGGGAACAGCCTGTCCCAAATGGAAACCTCTAAAAGCGGCAGCAAGTTAAAACAATAGGTGGCTGGTAGCTTAGAGAGCGAGTCAGGAGGTGTCAGCGCGCACACACACACACGCACGCACACACACACACACCCCGGTGAGGACAGGAAGACAGAGGACGTTCAGGAGGTTATATATACTCTATTCTGAGCTTTAAAGCAGCGTTTCAACATGAGGACTGCATGCTAATTCTGGTAGCATAAGCTATGATGGTACAGATGGAGGAGTTTCCAAATCCAGAAAGATGGCTTTGTTTTTGAAACTGCATTATGTTTTATATTTTTGGTTGTTTTTTTCAAGCTGTGGATTTTAAAATTACTATCTAGCAAATAGAAACAAAGTGTCAGATTGGCTAAGTCCTTTCCTGTAAAACTTTTAACAAGACGTAGTTATTGCATTCACACGATCTTTTATCCAGCTGTTAACAGTTATTCTTTTTTACAGAAAATGTTAAATTACTTAAAGCATGCATATTATGAATATGATCTTATGAGATGATAGTCCTTGTAGATTATTGGACGTTCTTATTTCCTTTTTCAGATCATCACCTTGAACAGAGGTTTTGCTTTAGCAATGAAAAATATTATGTTTGAAAGGCTGAATTAAGTGCATTATTTATTTATTTATTATTATTATTTGCATAAACCTCAGTTTTCTTCTTATGAGTAGAGTTTCTTTGGCTGTTTTTACAGCATATGCATAAAATAAAATGCGTAAACAATATAGAAAGTGCTTCTCCACTGCATATTATAGAGCATTCAGCAGGACTGATGAAAAATTATTGAAACGTAGAGACAGAAAAATATGAATACAAGGCAAAACACTCCAGGTAGGTAAATGAATACACTGAAAAGACAAAAGATGAGCTTATTAATGATAAAAGCTTTCCATGCAGAGTTGAGTGTTGCTGTACAGTACCAGTGATGAGTCACACTTTAAATCTCAGTATTCATCTTTTTATGCATTGGTGCAACATGTTATTTCTTGATCACTGATGTCATCATCTGTGAAATATGAGCAGTTTTACTGGATGTCCATAACGGTGCTATGGTTTATTTCATAGAAGGGGCATTTAGGTTCACACACAACCAAAGGTTCATGCTAATAAACCTTTTGCATGAAACTTTGGTTTACTATTATTGTGTAGAAACTTTAGTTCATTTGTTTATTAAGTCCAGTTCATTTGGAGAGGTGTGAATGCAAATTCAATCGAACTCTAGTCTGCCTACAAAACTATAGCACAGGGAATTCTGGGTAAATACAATCACAACAAATGTGCTAGCTTAGTGATAGCAGGAGAAATGGCTCATGATCTGTAGCCAAAAATAAGAGAAACCACCCAACCGTTAAAATCTTCCTTCTTGTTTTTACTTCTGTAAGTAGGAAGTTGCCCTCAGCGTCTTCTTCAGAGGTTTTTGTGTCGTTTCCTTCAGGAGTTTTTGTTGCAGCGCCCCCACAGGCGAGAAGGGCAACCAGTTGCTTAAAGTGTTTGGTTGGTTTGTCTCTGTTGTGTGAAAGAGAACCGCAACAGCTGAAAATGTAACAAACGTTGCAGTTTTGGTCCCCAATTGAACTGATTTTCTACCAAACTATCAGGTGTGAAAACATCATTAGGTTGTTTTTGAATTTATAAATAAGTTTGGGCTTACAAGGCTTTTAAATGTCCCTTTAATGGCGACACGATTTTTTTTTTCTGGAAACCTTTCTTAACAATGCATTCAATAAATCTACTGGAAATCTTCCAGCCCATCTATGTGAATCTGTTGATGGTACCTAAATACTTTTTATCCAACCTACTGGTATTGTCACTTTGTAAGAACATTTAGTCTTTTCAGGTGTTTTTTTTTATCTGGCTCACTATCTCCACTCTTCCATTTTTTCCTCCATATTCTCTATTTATGTTCCTCTCCTCCTCCGTTTCTGCCCACTAATTCAATCACACACACCCACACATAAGCACACCTTCCCTCTGGTGAGTTATCCCCCACAGACGCACACTCTATTACCCAAGATGCACTATCCCATTGCGCGCCGGCCTTTTCATTGGCCAATAAAACAACCTGAGCTTTACGGCTCTACCGATTCGAAGTACATCAACCACAGGGAGCCAGGGAGAGAGGAAGAAAGGGAGGAGGAGAAAAATGGTGGAAAGATGGAGAGATAGCAGAGAATGGGCAGGCGGAGGAATTGAAAATGGTGTGAGAAAAGACATGGGAAGAGAAAATGCCATTAGGAGTAATAAAATGAAGAAAGATTGTCCTCTTACTAAGCCTGGAAAAAGATGGAAAAAGTGAGCAGGGTAAGAGCAAACTGTAGACAGAGGGAGAGAGCAAAGCCCATAAAAATATAGAGCCATTCATGACTTATAAAATAAGGGCCATTGATGTGCAAACCAAAACTGCAGCATAGATGAAATAGATGATATTTTATTGTTCCAGCCCCTAAGTCCCAGCCTGTATAAATAGCTATTGATCCTCCATGTATTATTCAGCCGGCGAACTTTAAAGCCGGGGAGACGTCAGGACTCCTGCTCTGTCAGTCTCTCTTCTCCATTTTACACTTTGTCATCTATTGGTTAAAGGTTTAATGCAATTTTTTTCAGCTTAACAAGAATTTTGGACTTGGATAGTTTTGCGTCAGAGAAAAGAAGTTGAAATATTTAATTTGTTTTATTCTATGCGGTTAAATGTATGTATGTAGCTTTTATATATATAATTACTTTTGACATTTTTGTTAAAACTGTCACCGTGTCGTGACAGGATGGTATGAGACAGAAAATCAGTGAAAAAAGTTGAGCTTCTCTCAATGCTTACAACCAATCAGAGTCAGGAGGCAGGTCTTATCGCTGGCAATCACCCTCTGTGTGGCGTTGCCCATTCTCCCTTTGTGTCTCCCCTTGCACTTTGATATGCTACAGCTAGCATAGCATGTTGTGCATGCTAAGGCTAGTTAGCATAGCCACTACAGACAGAGAATGATTTTCCATGTACGCACATTGAGCAGTGAGTACATGGGATTGATTGACAGCACTAAGACCCTCCTCCTGGCTCTGATTGGTTGTTTTGTTGTTTGTGGTCGGGAGTGGTGCATTTCTTCAGACTGTAATATTTCAATAATTTACCAAATGCAAGTTTAAAACGCTTTTGGATTGGCCTTTGAATATTTTAGGCCTGTAAATGCTATGTTATGAAAAGCTCTTAATATATTAAATTCTGGTAAGAGCAGCAGCTATTAGCAAACACCTGGTGGAACTGCATTTCTGCTGAGCTCAGTCTCAGTCCAACGCTCATAAGAAATGGTTGTAAACGGCATAATGAGAAGCACTGTGGTGATGATGTCCTGAAGGGGAAGTGCAGGAAAGAGCAGGAGCTTCTTAAAGAGAAAGAGGCCCAATTTCAACACATCAAATTACAAAGTCGAATTTATCTTAAGTTATGTTTGATTATATTTTGCATTTTTATAACAACTGAAGGTAACATAGTTGTTTGATTGTGCTGTAAAATATACTTAGGATTCACATAATACCGTCCCTTTAAGGTTTCTCATGCAGATGGAGAAAGAAAGATGGAGCGAAGCAGAACTCTATGGCAGCATTTTTCATCTCGCTCTGCCCTTAACTGAGTTACTCACCTGAAACGTCAAGCTTGAATATAAAGATCACGGAAAAATCAGCTGACATCCAAATCTATCAACCATCCATCATATAAAGTGCAAGTCAGAGGAATATCTGTTGGAGAGGGGATTTTCTCAACAGCTGCATTCAGGAACAGCTGGGACACCTAGTTGTTGAAAATCAAAAGAACTCTGAAGTTATTTCAACATATTTTATCCTCAAATATAGGCACAGTCTTTCAAATCTTTGAACATCAGACTAAATCTTTAGTGGATTCTATATTTTGCACTTTAAGTTTTAGAACATAGTATAATCGGAATTGAAGCATAAGAAAACCATATCCATATATCAATAGAGATCTTGACAAGATCTTTAAATACACTCGTAAAATAGAAATTTAGACCTGAAATCTGAAACAAATACGAAACATTTAAAAAACTGCAACTTCAATACCACAGGGAGAGACGAGGGCTAAAATAAAAAAGATCAGATTTGGAGGTATAAACAGCAAATACAGAGACAAAACTTTGGCAAAAAAATATTAATTATTATAAAATGTATTTAAATGTTTATCATCACATCTATCTAAACTTTCCCTGGAGAAGAAACCATCAAAAGTGACCAGATATTGTTTTAGTCTGGAAATGCAACTTGAATGAATGAGTTACAACAACATTTAGCTTCCCTTTGTGATCAATAAAGTATTTTTGAATTTGAAACTATATCAAAAATACTTGAAAAGATTTTGTGTTTTTGTTGTACAGAAATCACGACTGAAGCAGAAGACTGTTAAATGTTCTAAATAAAATGTTTTTCAATGCTTTTAATACTATACCTTTTATATTATAAAATTGAGTTATATTCAATTTATTAAATATATACAGTACAGACCAAAAGTTTTCACACCTTTTAAATCACTGAGTTTCCTTTATTTTCATGACTATTGACATCGTAGATTCACACTGAAGGCATCAAAACTATGAATAACACATGTGGAAATATGCACTAAACAAAAAAGTGTAAAACAACTGAATATACCCCTTATATATATGTATATATAAAGATGCGTATATATAATTTTTTTCTTTGTGTTTCTTCGTTCTCTCTGAGCATCGTTCTGTCCGGTTCTCCTCTGTCTTGTCTCACATCCATGCAGTCACACGTTCACACATCACCGTTCCAGCCTGCAGGCTCGGCTGAAGTGAGGCAGCCAGCTGTCGGTGCTTTTCATTCGGCTCTGTTAATGGAGTGACAAGGGCCCGTCTGACGTCCAAGGGTGTGAAGTGCTGAGATGGTCCTGCTGCTGCCTCGCTCCACCAAACACCCACACACACCCCTCCAGCCTCCCAGCTACCCGTTTACTGCACAACATCCATCTACAGTACATCACTTGTTGCCACTTTTCATTTTGCTCTTTCAAGCTTTCAATGTAACTTTCAGTCCATTCCTGAACCTTCTGCAATGATTTCATCATCCTTTCATGAACTTTTTGTTGTCATTTTGTGCATTTAAATGATATTGTAAATGATGTAACTTGGGATTATGGAGTCTCTGTTCAGTCACTGTAATCTTCATATCTTGACTTATTAGTATTACTTTGGCCAAACCTTTCCCAGTTTCTGTTTATTTAATGTAATGTATCAGGCACATGTAGAAGAAATATTTTCTGGGTGGCATTATGGACTAAATTGTAATAAAATTAAAGTCCAATCCAGTAAGGTTGGTGAAGTTGGTGTAATAGACATGAATATTGAACTTATTATCTTATGGATGGTAACAATATTTCTAACCCAAGCTCATTTGCAGTGTCATTCAACTTAAAATGTACAACCACTGCCATAATAATACTGTCGTTTTGTCATTTACTAGCTGGTATTGATGCTTATGTTTTCTGTTTTTAGTTCATTCAGATTTGACATCGGTTTGAACTCTTCTGCAGCAGTTCAGTTCTCTTTACTATTATTGTGCAGAAACTTTCACTTTGATTTGGCATGTAAACAAAGAATAAATCTGACGCCTCCATTTGGTGAAGAACGAAGTTGCGCTCAGCTTCTTCTTTAGAGGTTTTTGTGTCGTTTCCTTCAGTAGTTCTTGGTGCAGCGCCCCCTCAGGTGAGGAGGGGAACAGGTGGTCAAAGGGTTTGGCTGGTTTGACTCAGTGCAGTGCAGTGTTTGACCACAGCAGCTGGAGATGGAACAAATGTTGCTGTTTTGATGAAAATATTTGTGATCCCAGATGGGGCCCCCGCCCCAATTTTGGGAACTACTGTTCTAGATTTTACTAATTGGTTTAACTATTTGTAATTGTCTATGTGTTGCTGCTTGTCGTGGCCAGGTCTCTCTTGAGAAAGAGATTATATCTGGTTAAATTAAGGTTACATACATTAAAAAAATCTCAGACTTGGTAGTGTTTTCTATACATTTCAAAAACAAATACAGGCATAAATAGGTAGAAACTTCTAGCTTTGTGTCATAAACATCCCATAATCAAAAGCATGAGAGCCATTTTAGATAAAAAGCTTCGAACAATAAAGAACACGAGGTTTAGTTCATTTGTTTAATGTCCAAAGTTTAATGTATTTTGCTCAGATTATTGGAGAATGTTTTTTATTGAAGGGTTTATTTAGGAGCACCACCCTGCTGCCACCTAATTGCTCCAGTTATGTAGATCTGCAAGTCAGCCTGAGACGCTCTCATACTGACACATGCACTTTGTTGAAATGTGTTGAAAGGCTCTTTTACCCCCCAGTCAGTAGTTCTGGTGTTCACTGCCATTCACAGCAGCTGCTGTCCTCTGGTGTTACACATGCATGTTTGACCGTGTCCATGCGTGGAATCATTGATGTGTGGAAAGTCGCCAAAAGCAGCGACATTGACAGTTCTTTTAAAAGTACCGCTGAAGCATTTCTGACTGTTTAGTCGACTGGGTCGATTTGTTCAATCGGCTTCATTGTCAGAGTGGAGATCATGTGGAGACGCACTGACCTGCTGTAAATAGCTAACACCACTTTAACTCCAAAATTGATCAGTGCGATGTTTAACAGCCAATTTAATACCTCAAGATTGATTTAGTGGGTTTGCTTTGACGTGACACTTAGAGGTGGCTGGACATTAAACAATGATGGTTGCTGATTGTTTTCAGCAGAGAATCAAACATGAAGAAAATCAAATATGTATCTAAGGTCCAGCTTTCTTTTGATGTTTTACCTTTTAAAGAATAAAATATGAGTTAGTAAAAGTGAATTATTTTGTCAGAATCTGAAAAGAAATGCAAATATTTTTATTCTAATTCTGGGGCTAACTTTATAAAAATAACTAATAACTATCGCGCTAATGAAGTGCAGTTAGAACAGACAGATTTTAGAATCATCCCAGTTCTAAAGAGTTGTTAATGTTTATTCTATTTGACAAATAATTCATTAAAATATCTGATTTCCAGATAATTTGATGTGGGATATTGTGTCTTTTCTTCAAAATGACCAAACCTTTCCAGCATCCTAAGATGCTATCTTAGATCTAGTGTAAAAATAAAGAGAAAAGAACTGCAAACACAATAAAAAGTCCCTGTTTCTGTCTTCAGATCACATACAAGGCCCTGAGCTCTCTGGATCCCAGTGCTGACCTGACGACCCAGAGGGGACGAGTGTTCAAGCTGAGGAACGAGACCCATCATCTGTTTGTCGGCCTTTATCCTGGAACCACCTACTTCTTCACCCTGAAAGCCTCCACCAACAAGGGCTTCGGTCCGCCCGTCACCACCCGCATTACCACAAAGATCGCAGGTAAACTTTTCTTTCTTTCTTTGTCCCCTTTGGGTTGATTTTTTTTTCTTTGCTCATCACTGCAGCCTAATTTTTCCAGCCACTGTTGAGTCAACACGTCAGCCTCTTTCTCTCTGAATGAGTCTGTCTCTGTTTTTGTTTGACTGACTGGCAGCTTTATGACATTTTCTCTCCATTTGTAATCCTGTTTATATCAGTCCACATAAAATGTCAGTGGCGTCACTAAGAAGCAGAAACAAACAAACCAAACCGTAATACGACTTTTCTACATAAGAATCACAGAACTTCTCCATTTTTCTTCACGCTGTTTGTAGAAGGTTGTCCTTTGTGATTTTAATGGGTGAGTGACTGATAAAACCATAAAAGCTCTTTTGTTTGTGAATCTCTTTGCCTGTTATATCTGACTCAGTCTTTTTCATTCTACTCATTGTTTTTAGATTTCCATTTGCTTTCTTGTTTTTATTCCTTTTTTTTATTTCTGTCTATTTTACTCTTTTCTTGTACTTAACCTTTCACTGTTGCTCTGTCAGTTGCTTCCTAAAAATTCAACAGGAATAATTTCAGCGCTTTAGCACTAGCTTCTGCTAATGTTAGCAGCCAGTAATGCTCTAGCTATTGCAGAACTAATGTTTATGTTTAGTGGTTTAGGGTTAACCCCCACCACTGTTTAATCATTTCTCACACTTGGGACATGACAGGTAACTAACTCGTTATCTACAGAAGTAGATAGTTTCTGTACAAAAACATAGTAAATGAATTAAAATTAATTGTACTTTTGTCATTTATGTCAATTTAGTATACTTGATAAGCAGCAACAAAGCAGCAGCTTGTCCTAAATGTCATTCAAGTTTTGTTGCACACCTACCTGTGATTCTTTGGAACAGAACTTTAACTCGGGTTTCAGTTTTTTTATAGTTGTTGAGATTTTCTAACTCTATTGCTGATTTTGGCTCATTGGGATTTGTTCAGAAAGTATGCAGGGCATCAGTAGCTTTTAAACTATTTTATGATGCACAAACATAATTTGCTACACCAAATGATGTTTACATGTCGAAAGAAAACAGAAGTGCTGCGTCATCACCTGTTTCAAAATAACAGCATGGATAGGAATGTATCTTGAACATTTTTAAAATGAGCAAAAACGCTAAAGTGCTACACAAAAAAATTAGCTCTGCTATTATTAGCGCATTAGTAGATCTCATAGTGATTAGAAATCCTGCATTGTTTTCACAGATATTCAGATGTGAAATTTGTGCAGTGAGAACATAAAATCAGTCCTTACAGTAGTTCAGTAATTCTTTCTGAAAATGTTCTAAAGTGTTTTGTTTTTTTTAAAACTTGAAACTGGACATAAACTCTTAAATTTAGTTAATGTATTAAACTTTCCTGTCAATATTAAGTCGAGTCTTCAGTTCTTCCACAGATTAAGCTGAGTTTAGTTCCACGTGTCGTCGGCTTGTTCCAAACATTGTCCTTTCTGTCAACACCCGCAGGGATTTTTAGCGTGACCTTTCCACTGAGCCTCCTTCTTTCAATCATTCCTACTAATCTTAACAACATCTTGATACAAGTAGAAAAAAACACATGTGCCATCCACACATAAAAGATATGTCTCCTTCCAAATGTCACGCCATCCTTAATCTTCATTATCTCATTCGGGGTCCAAAGAACAGCGAGATTTTAAATTAGAAGCTGCAGAAAGATGAAGATGGATGGACAGATGAGAAAGAGGCGGAGGGGGGTGGATTTGTGTTAATAACCTCCATGTCGTAACAATCCCAAGTGTTGCTGTTTCACTCAGACATTTGACGCTGCACCTTCAGTATAAGGCTGTGACAGATGTGAAATTAAAACCAGGCCGCGCTATAAAGTCTCTCACAGTGAAACATTCATCTGTCTTTTCATTGCATTTTTCAGCTCCTGATGGGATTACTGTGATCACGATATGAAACTGGAACGCCGTAACAAAGTAATCCAAAGTTTGAGACTATAACAGGGAGACACATTAAACTGTTTTCTTCTTCCAAAATGTATGAAACCAATATGAATTGTTTGAGATTTCTTCAATCAGAACAGAAGAGGTTGGATGAATTGGTCCTGTCCCTACAGCTTTTTCATCGGCAGATATTTTTAGACTAAATGTGATATTACACAAATCTAGCTGTGTTTCCATTACAAACATATACGGATCTTTGTTGATTTTCTGCTAATGTCGAACCCCCCCGCAAATGTACAATTGTGGTCTTTCCATTAATTAAGGAATTTAATTAAAATCACAGTGAATAAACTTGTTCACGAAATAAGGTACTCAAAATTATGGCAATGACAGATTAAACAGTAAAATATGGTTATAATTCTGCCACGGCGCTAACGCTCATCGTCTGTCAGCCAATCAGAGGAGACGTCAGTGTTTTATTCAGGTGTTGGAGTGACAAGCCCCGTCTTGGGAGTGGCTACACCGGTGATAGGTGAAAGGTGGCAAACAGAAATGTTTGGGTTAAGCTGCTCAGATACGAGAGAATTAAAGAGACAGAACTGAGATCCTGCTGCTCTGAGGCATAAAACTCATGATGTCACTAAGTTACAACTTTCTGGAAGTTTTAATTTGAAATTTATTGTACAACAATATGGCAATTTTAAAATGAGGGTGAATTTGGTCATGTTTACTGTGTTTATTGGCCAAATTTAAATAATTTAGACTTGGTTTGGTCATTGTTCATGAACTAATCCTCGTTTCATTGTTGGAAATGTTTAATTTCAGCTCCCATGATGCCGGAGTATGAATCAGAAACGGCTCTCAATGAGACGGAGACGACCATCACCATCCTGCTGAAGCCTGCCCAGTCCAGAGGAGCACCAATCAGGTAAATGTCTGAAGATCTGCTTTTATTTCTCGGTTTCTTTCCTTCATCTTCGCACACCTTCTCTATTTTACAGTCCACTTCCTTCCTACTCATCTCTGCATTTTCTGCTTCAAGCTCTCTTTCCACCCTGCTCTACTTTCTTCTTCCTCAAGGGCGTCTTTTACAGTCATTAAAGTATTCCACACATATAAGTCCAATTTGTATGCAAAGGAACCCAGAGAAGGAGAGCAATTTTTTTCAACCAAATTTGTCAGTGAAACACATGATCATTAGTCACTTCTGGCCTTAAACCTTTTAGTTTCCACCGTATGAAGACATAATTCAGAGAGAACATGACAGAATTCAAAATGACGGTTATTTCAAGTTTTCATTTTCAAGCTTTTCACCCACAACTTGTCTAAAGAAATAACCTTATTGTTAAAGTAAGACATTGATTCATATGAATAATAAATGTGACCTTGATTTGGAAGCAATTAATTATTTGGAAAGTTGAATAGAAAAGAAATATCCTATATTGCTCCTCAGTGTGCAAATCCAGGTGAATTAACAGCAAAGCGATGGACAAAAAGGTAAAAATGTAAAAACAAAAAGTGAGTACTGTATTACCCAGTTTTACGGAATAAGAGAAATATACTTTACGGTTATTAAATATAATAAACCAGTGAGTAGGATAAGGACTTATTAACTTAAATGTGTTTTGAGGGTAACAGTTGGTGTTATGTCATCCATCTTTTCTTATATTCCTACAAACATATTTTCATTTGAGGCTCAGTTGGAGAATCAAATTTTACTCTTCTTGCTTTAGAAAGTTATGTTGGATGTCCTTGAGGATCAACACAGGTAAAAAGTTTCGACTGAATGAAAAGAAAAAAAGAGTGACCAGTTGTTGAAACTTCCATGAATCTTATTCCATATTTTATGATTTATCACACAGCAAATATTCCTCATACACAATATAGACGGCTTAATGTTTTTGTTTATTGCCCAAATAAACAAAGTTGTATTTTTCCAAAATGATTGAAGTATATGAAATTTGGTAACTTCACTTACAGTCCATGAATTTTAATAGAATTTTAATTCTGATATTAACACAAATACTTGAGACTTATAAAAAACATTAATAAGTGCATATTTTAATATACTTTAATATACTATATTTGCAAGACACAGCAAATTGCTTTTCAAGTAGCATTGCATCCGAGTTAAATTTCTTTAGAACATTTTTTAAAATTGTGAGTAGGTAACTTTTGAATAATCTAAAGTTACTTTCCTACAAAAAAGAAATCTGCAACTATAAAGTAATATGAGAATTTCTCTCTCTCTGGGTGAATTAACTACCTGCTTCTTTTTCTGTCCTCCTTCATATTTTCTGCAGCCTCTAAAAGGCTTTAATTTGAAATGGATATTCAGCCAGAACGGTAAAAAGGGTACAGAACGTGACATCGGGAGAGACTCATCTTTGGTCATCAGCAATTATTTTTATGAAAGCTGCCAAACGGGAGCTGGGGATAATTGGCCGCGGCCCCCTTCACAGGAACATACATTTCCCTAATTGTGTATAATTGTGAAGTGAGTTCTTGGCGTGGAGGATGGAGGTAATTGCAGAGGGCCGCTGCATTTGTCCTGACCGCTGAAGGAGCCCCTCAACCATTCATAGGGGCCTCTCAGAGCACAATGGAAACACACACACACACACGCACACACCCACACACACACACACACACACACACCGAAGCACATTTAAGAGTAGAAACATCACTACAACTGTTCAGATACACACAAGCACACTTGCTGAAGCACATACAAGTACATGCACACCTGTTAGCATGCACACACATCCATTACTGTTCATTAGCTGACCAAACCTGCTTTCTATCCATAACTTTCTCAATCTCTAAAAAGCATGTTAGACCTAATTTTTTATTAGGAAATTCAAAAGTGAGCTTCAAAAACAATGAATATCTATATTAACATCCAGGAAACATTTTCTTCGTTCTTATTGGTTGTGCAGGAGGCCCCACTTCTGCTTTTCAAAGATGCATAGGTATCTAATTGCGCATCTGTCTGAAATCATCTTCGTGGACGAATGTAAATGTTGAGCAGCATATTTGGATTTAAAGTGACAGAGGCCCTAAAACAGCTCATTCTGAAAGGAGTTCAAAATAGGAAAAACTGAACAGACTCGACTTTGTATCACCCATAGATATATTTTAATCATAAAAGGTCACCTTTAAGGTCGAATACAAAAACACATCTCTCCCAAAATAGAAACCTCTCAAAGATTTAAGAAAAGACAAAGTTAATCTTCTAGAAGATTTTAATAACTGAGTTAGTACCACTCTTTAACGAATGACAAAATAACTGCTTAGAGATGAAAATATGAAGAAATTCAGACTGTATGAGTAGTTTTGTACATTATTGATGCTTTACAGTAATGATTTGCTGATTGATTTGTTGAAACATTTGTAGAAGAGTATCTACAACCGTTTCTTTATTTTTCCAGCTCCTACCAGCTTGTTGTGAAGGAAGAGAGGAAGTCTAAAAGTCGGCGTGCCGCCTCTGAAGCTCCGGAGTGCTTTTCTGCCCCGTTCAGCTTCCGCAACGCCTCCGTCCTCAACTCTGCGTACTACATGGCTGCTGATCTTCCACCGTCCAGTCTCACGGTGGTTCAGCCATTCACAGTGGGAGACAACAAGAGCTACGGCGGCTTCTGGAACCCTCCGCTGTCACCGGCCAAGAGCTACAGCATCTACTTCCAGGCTATGAGCAGAGCCAATGGGGTGAGTCTGGACTTGTTGGATTCATTAGTAAGCTGAGAATTGAGGCCCTATTTTTACTTGCAAGATTTAAAACAAATTTGACATTTAATTGGAAAATTTTGTCTATAATTCAGACCAAAACATAAAAATGTGGAGAACCTGAGTTAAGCGAGTTCACATAAGCAGATTAGCACTTTTGCTAATCTGCTTATGTGCTAATAGCAGGCCTAATTGTTTTTGTGTAGTTCCTTAGTATTGCTGCAAACTTTTAAAACATTTAGCATAATTAGCTTCCCCTAAATGAACTTTTCCATGTTATTTGCAAAGCGCTAACTTATCATGTTGTTTTGAAAAATTTCAGTTGAATAAAGTTCACCATCTGTGTTGAAGTTTTGGTTATTAACGATTATATTCATACTGCTGTTTTGAAGTTCAGTTTCCTCATATTCTCCACCCATGATGCAGTTCAGAAATGTTTATTCTGTACCCAGAATGCAACGCTGTATAACTGCAGCCTGCAGTTCTTCAGTAAACAGTTTGAAATCTATAGATGTTCTACCTGCTTCCTGACGGAAGCCCTATTGGGTCAATTGGGCAAAATTAGCAACAGAGTTGGCAACCCTACACTGTAAAACTGGAAACAGGAATAAAAAATCAGTTCCAAAGAATCACCTGATGCACAATGATACAGGCAGATATTGATCCTGTTGAAGTTGATGTATTATGTTGTAGCACATGTGGTGTCATCAACTCTTGTGCCAACATTGATGAATTTAGCGCTTCAGCATTAGCTCCAGATAAATACTATGATGGTATAATGTTTAAGCATTAGCAGAACTAATGTTCATGTTTACTGGTTTGGAGTTAACATTTTAACTAGCAGGATTACCACACATGTTGTGTCAAAACATTTCAGACTGATATATTTTCTGATATTAGCTGATTATCAAATAATTTCCCAAGAAGGGGAATGAATATTATCTCTAAATGTTTAGAAAATTGTTTAAATGCCACTCTCAATATATTGTTGTGCAAACTGTAAAATAGTCAACAAGACTGAAACGTAACTTTCATAGTTATTCTTTTTCTTTAGTCTTTTATGAATAAGAAACAAAATGAGAAATCCTTCAGTTTCAAATCAGTTGAGATATTCATACACTGCAAAATTTAGTCTCAAAGCACTTTTCAGAAAACATCCAATTTGTACACACAGGTAGTTATTTCAATCAAATCCCATAGATGGATTCATTATCAATTACATACATTCTGATTATATCCTAGAAAAATATCTGCAGCTGAAGTCAGTTTATTATTCAAGTTGAAAAAAGTTTTCTACTAAAGGAAATCCATCTGATGATGAAATCCAAAGTCATTAACTTTGCAACAATCACTCCTCCTTATTGAGCATCCAGCAGCATTGGATAAATGATTAAATTGATTAATTAACTCTGCAGCAATGCCTCATAGTGAGCATGCATTTTTTTATTTTACTGGTTAAATGAAGGTATGAAAAGACAACTTAAAGAAACACTTTTTTAAAATTTTACAGGCTTGAAAATAGCTAAAAAATATATGCAATACATTAAAAAGACATTAAAAGAATATTTATACCTGCAGGAAACTAAAAATGTATTTATTTTATAAGGAAGATAATGAATAGATCACCTAAGTATCCCAGATTTTGCCAAAGAGGCTAATTTTCATCTGTAGTTCCCCAGCAGGTTGATGGAAAGAATTAAAAAGAATTACAACGAATGATTTATGACAATTTCAATGTATAGCTAAAAGTGGTGCAATTGACAATAAACATTTTTAATAAAATAAGAAAAAAATACATGAAAAAACATTATTTTAAAAATTATTCAAGACATCAGTACAATTATTATCTAATAGCCATTGCATAAGTGATTTCCTAAAACTGTTTGTTGTAATATTTCTGAAATTTAATTCTAATATGTCCCAAGAATTTGAATTATTCCCAAACTGAAAATGTCAACTGCCAGAAAGAGTTTGTTTTAAATGCTATTTTATAGTTTTACATAGTAGCAACTTCTACAACTTCATTAAATGTCTCTTGGTTTAAAAAAAACAACTTACTATGCAGTTTCAATTCTTTAAAAGCTTCATTAAAAGTTGTCATATTATCAGTTTTTAGGAGTGTATTTGCCACATCCATACGAGGTTATAGCTGACAAATATAATTAGAAAATAATTATACTACTCTAAAATGTTATTTTTAAGGGAAAAAACGAAGTTTTTCTTGCGCTGCCCCTTTTTTAATCCATTAATTTCACCATCTACTGATACCAACTCCCCCACCTGTTTCCTCCTCAGAAGTATTTCAAGGCTCTAACTTGGCTTTTTGAATCTCCATCATAATTTAAACCCCTGTGAGAACCGTTTTAATTTTCCGCCACCGTAACCACGGTAACTCGGTGCGCGGAGAGCAATGCCCGGTGAGTTGGCCAGCGCCGTGGTGCAATATCCTCCTTCAGACGGCAGAGTTCCCACAATGCACTCATACGGAGACGGACAATGTGGGAGAGAGTGTGTTGGTTCCCGCTTGACTGAGCCACTGTGAGCGGATGCATTTAGGCGCTGAGTGCTTCTGCTCGTGTTCAGACCTTAAATCCGGTCACTTTGGGGTCCATATTTGATTGGATCGCAGTCAATCCAATCAGCGTTAGATTTGTCCAGATCATGGAGTGGAAAATTGTGGGTGTGCTGGGAGGGTGGTAGTGGAAAAAGTAAATAGAAATATAAGTGGACCTGTTCAGCCACCATAACCCAGATGATTTGATGGGGAAGTCAGGCTTAGAAAATGGGCGCCCAGTTGGATTATTCACGACTGTGTTTATGTATTCTGGCCATGTTCTCATTCCTAGTATGAAACTGTTGCTGTTATTTTCCTGAACTCAGAGATACAGCTCTGACCAGGTTTTATTTTCTGTTTCCCAGCCGCTGGGCCTCCTCTGGGCGCGACGATGAGTTTGTTTAAATTTTTTAGCCTAAAGCTGTAGTCTCTTCATTATAGCTGCAGAAAGGTGAGAGGTGATATTTGTCAATCAAGGATTTACTTTATCTGCTCCCCTCACAAAGTGCGTTTATTTTATTTCTTGTTCTGTCAGTCACATCCGCAGGAGTCGGTGTCACTTTTCCCTGCAGCTGCAGATGTTTTCTTATTTTCCTCATTTGCATCTAACAAGACGATGTTGGTGTGTCAGAGTTTGATCCTATGGATGAAAGTGCTTCTCATTCCCTGCCAGTCTCAGATAATCCCGCTATTTTATTTTTCCCCTCCTCCGACATCCATCTGTCCATCAAAACAAGTGCCACACCTTCCTCTGTCTTTCATTTTCTGTCACCACCTCTCAGGAGAACATTTAGGAAGAATTGTTCCCTCAATCCACCCACTCTCAAGCTCTACAGCGCTGCTGCTTCTGACACAAAAAACATCGTTACGGTTTTTCATGTGTAATATTTTAACATTCTCCACCTTCAAACCTGTAAAATGTTTGCCTCTTTTCTCATTTATTTCTTCATCCTCTTCTTTATCCACTCCTTTTTTCTGTATTCTTTGCGGTTATATATTTTTTCTTTTGTTTCAGTGCTTTAAATCCCTCCTGGACTGTACCTTTTTCTTATTCCTCCCACGAATGTCCTCCCACTTTGTTTTTATTTTCCATTTTTTTCTCTTGTCATCACTTTCGCTCACATTGTGTTCCCTTTCCCTTCTGTCCTGCTAATAATATTCCCCTTTTATCTTGTCACCATGTTGAATCAAACATAAACAATCCTTTTTTATTGGTACCAGAAAAAATTCTGCAAAAACCTGATTTTGCATAATTTAGGCGGCTCAAACAATGAGTTTAATTCTGGGAATTTGTTCATGTTCATCTAAATTTAACATTTAAATACCTTTCAATGAAAATGACTTAAATTTAAAACTGAAAACCACTGAAATATCAGTTAGTTTTTTTTTTTTTCTAGTGGCCTTTATTTGATAGTTAATTGACAGGAAAGTGGGTAATGAGAGAAGGGGGAAGACATGCGGCAAAGATCGCCAGGCCGGGAATCGAACCTGCGACAGCCACGTCAAGGACTGAGGCCTCCTCATGTGGGTTATTCTTAACCCCTGCGCCACCACAGCACATCCCTAGTTAAAAAACAGTTTTGGTTTAAATTTTAATTTAGATGTTACAATACAGTAACATCTAACCCACACAACAAATAAAGTTTAAGATACTCCAATTATATTCCATAAAAATAGCTAATTGTAACATTTTTCTAACTATACAACTCAAAGTTCATGAAGGGTTTATCTACACTGAAAGTTAACACCAATTCAAATACAGTCACACAAGCTTGTTTACATTCAAAATTTAGTTAGCTAATATTTACTTATCTCTTATCTCATCTAAATCTAGTTTACATCAATTACTTAATTGTGAATAAATCTTTTTTTTTTTAAGTTAGAATCAAATGATAAATTATTTCTACATTTCAAAATAAAGGTTCAGTCTAATGTCAGACAGGTAAACAAAATCTTTAGTTAAAAGAAACATAAAGAAAGTTAAATTTCACTCATACTTGTAAATCTGTTTCTGTTTTTGAACTCAGAATATTTTATTTATCGGGTGTTAATGGAAAAAGTAGGACTCTAACCCATAATATATTGTAACAGATCTGAAATTTTGGATTTAAATGGTCGGTATATTTGTATTTTTACAAGGAAAAATACAAATATAGTCAGCTGGATGCCAATCTCTCACCTGAACAAATAAAACAACCTACCAACAGCAAACTCCATGTCTTTCAGTGTCATGCAATGTCCCACAAACACACACAGGAACGGTTTGCCTCGGGCTGTAAGGAAGACAAGTGGAAGGATTTGGGACTCTGGGATGAGGAGAGATGTGGTGGGAGGGGGTGAAACTATAACAAGTGAAGAGAGTTTATCACTTGAGGCAATAATAGAAGCAAGTCAGGGTTAAAGGAAATAACTGCAGAGGGGAAAGTGCAGGTGGAAAATATAGCGAGGCTGTCTAGTAAACTGAAAGGTAAAACTCTTTCACAAAATGTATATTTTCTGCTCCAACATAATCTGAGTTGAAGTTGAAACATGTGTCTTTGGTGCTTTTTATTCTTCCCTCCCAGGCTGAGCAGCTCCTCGTTGCACTGATGCAACTTTTTTTTTTTTTTTTAAAGGTTTTGTTGGCTCTAGTGGCCTTTATTTGAAAGTAGTTTGACAGGAAACAGGGTAATCAGAGAGGGGGAAGACATGCGGCAAACGTCGCCAGGCCGGGAATCGAACCTACGACCACCGCTACAAGGACTAAGGCCTCAACGTGGGTCATGCTTTGCCCCTGCGCCACCACAGCGCCCCCTGATGCAACTTTTAACCCTAAAACTTCAGTCTCTGTCTAAGGTTGACTTTCCTCCGAGCAAAATGTACCTTTTCCAGGAGACTGAGTTGCCTCATTTATTGTTTATAGTTTAATCAGTCTAAAACACACACATAATAATAATAATAATAATAATAATAATAATAACTGTTGTTAGTCAATCAGCCTTTCAAAGAAATTCAAAACAAAGGCAAATAAAAATAATTCATAAGCCATTCACCTCATACGTGTCTACCCGTACATGTTTGTTAAAAATATACCAATTCTACTCTTCTTCCATTTAGTATGAGATTTATTATCACAAAATCAACAATTAAATCATGTAAAATCAGATTAGAAGAAAAAAAAGAAATGAGAAACAAAGATAAAAAAAGTACATTTCCTTACAAAAGTTTCAGATATCAGATATTATAGTTTTCAATTATTCTGTTTTAATTCCCTGAAAGGAAGAAATAAAATGGTAAAATATACAACCTTAGTGATTTATTTTAAACTTGTGAGAATAAATCACCTTAATGTAATTTGTAAATTCAAGCAATGTTTTCAAGTGAGCTTGATAAATTCACAGTAAAAGTATAATGTAAAGAATGATAAAGTTAGAACCAAACTAGCTTTTTTAACTGTAAGCTGCATTCACATCAGCCCTATTCAATCCGCTTTAATCGAACGCCAGACTGTTTGTCTAAAAAGCCCGGTTCGTTTGGTGAGGTGTGAACACGTAATCAAACTCTGTTGTGAACCAAAAAAAATCTGTGTTTGGTGCAGCCATTTACTGCTCAGCAGCAGTAAATGAATAACAGCGCAGGGCATTCTGGGTAAATACAACCAAAACCAACAGGGCTAGTGGGAGAAAGAGAAGTCTAACCACTAAAATCTGACACTATGACATTTCTTATTCTGTCTCCATGATCAGTGCTGATTTGTTTTGGTGGAAGTTGTTACTTGAAAATTCAATCTTTATTTTCAGGATAAAGTATTTACTGTTAAACAATTTAAAAACTCATTGTGATGTTGGTTTATTGTGTGAACTTTGATTTTTGGGCTTGTTTGTTGATTTTTGGCAGCTTGTTTAAGGCAAAGACCTTTAGTTTGTATAGATCAGTTTAAAATTAATAAACAGGATGTGCAATCCCCAAAACATTATAGGCCTACGGTACCGAAATAGTTCACAAAATATTTTACAAATGATTTTTATATTGTGTAATCTAAAAACCTAACCACGCTGGCAACAGCCACTTATGTTCCAAAGAAACAGTTTAATATTGTCAAAATCCACAGTTACCTGCCACCAAGTTACAAATGTGGTTAGAATCAAAGTGTGCACAAAATAACACCACGCATGAGTGAAATTACTGCAATGGGTTTGTGCACAACACAGTTCACAGGATGGTAATAGTTGTACTTTAATGCTGAGATTCATAAAAATAAAAGAAAATTAAAATTCATGGAAACGTGAAGCATTTTCTTTGAGCCACTTGTGCACAATCAGTAAATTTCAAACCAGACCAAAGCATCGGTTAAATGGACGAAAGACAGGAAGTGAATTTCACAGGTAGATGAAGAGGTATCTGGGGGGAGAAAATGCTGCAAAGTTGGAATTGTTGAAGAGGAAGGATTGCGGAGGAGGAAGAGGACAAAGAAATTGGGCAAGAAATGGCAGAAAACAAAAGGGAACTGTGACATGCATGGAGAAACATGCTCCTCCTCGCCGCGAAGAAGCCAGCCAGACACCTTCCTGACAAGTAAAAAGCCTCAGGGGTTGGCCAGGCTACTCCGACAATCAATGTCACTCACCCCCGCCACACACACACACTTACACAGGGGCACACACACACACTAAACAAGCTTCAGAGTGCCAGTTTTGGAGTTTCCAGGAGAGAGATTTTACCTTCTGACAGTCGCTGTCAATCAAGATGCACTCAGACTCCAAAATCTCTAAATGCACTTTTATTCTTTGTCTGTTGACAGGAGAGGAACATCCTCTTTGTAGTGCTCAGAGGCTTTTGCTCACATTCAAGCAGTGTACATTGCTGTAAAAAAAAAAACTCTGATAATTGTGTGGACCGTTTATGAATTTTAATGAGCTTGAATGAGTTTTTCAAATTTTTGATATAAAAATTGATTTTAATTAAATCCTTTGTTGAGAACCAATGAAAGGCAAATGGAGACGGTTACATTCCTGACTTTGGTTGCATGAAGTCACCATCAGTGGATCTCTGAAGTCTAACTGGATAAATCCTCATGCCAGTCAGGCAGAAGTGGAAAACTGTGAAATAAACAATATGAGGAAGATGGAAGTGGAGATACATCTCCGAAACAAATTTAGTGTTATGCTTGGAAAAGTCACTCCATCCTGAAACATGCACTATGTCTTTTGTCTCTAATAGTAGTAAAATATATATCTAATACTAGTAAATATTGCTTGGCAACCAAAACAGCCAATAATATCGGATGTTTTTGGCCCAAATTTTCACATCAATGTTTCCTCACAAAACAGCAAAATGTCCAAAGTAATGGAGACTTGAGCTGATCCTTTTCTCTTTGCGACCATTAATAGGAAAATAAAATTGCTGTTGAACAATTTTTTAAAACAAATTTAGCTATATACATAATGTTTATATATAATCTGCTCAAAAAAGGAAAAATAGTCTTGAAGTATTCATTTCTAACTGTGTTTTAGTTAAAAGTCCCTCGTCTAATTTGATCTAAATTAAAAGATCAAATTTTTACCAATTTTAAAAACTTAAATTTACTAAAACATAGGTCATATTCTAACTTATTTCAGCCGTTAAATTACAATTAAGTTGATAAAAAGATCAAATGCATTTTTTTTATGTAGATAAAATAATATTCTAGTTCTAGAAATGTTGCTTTTGTTAATTATAATGACATTAACCTGCATAATGTTTCACTATCCAACTAAACATCATCTCGCAATAAAGTCTGATTATTTTGACTTAACATGTTTTATTTAATTTCCAAATAAAACATGTAAAAACTGAACATCTGAAAGATCTTCCACTTTCTGTTTCTCTTCCCTTTTTTCATGCAGAACTGTCAAAAGATTCAATTTTCAAGAAAACCAGATGCTAATCCTGCCATGCAGGCATTTTTCAACATACTGCATGTTTAGGCTTCAAATTTGAAAGATTATCATTTGATTTGCAAAAACAGATGTCTGCAAATATAAGGCGGTGTGTACATGTGTGTGGAACAGCCTTACTGTGTGACATGCCTGCAGCAGGTGGAGTAAAGGAAGAACAGATTGATCTGAACTGAAACAGAAATAAGGCAGATCTAAATATAATAGGTAAAACTAAGACAAAACACACAAACAAATCAACAAAACTACAAAAAACAACCCAACAACAAAAACAAGCCAAGATCCTAACAGCAGGTATTTGGATTCAACTCCAGAGGGAAACCATTTGGCAAAATGTTTCTCTGCAAGAATCCCATAATTGTTATTAAATGGTTTAAAGATGTTCTGTCCCAAAAAGAATACCAAGTCACCAGAATTTTAGTTTCAGTAAAAGAATAAAGATTTTACAGCTGAGTACAATTCCTACATATAGTCTAGTGTCTGAAACTTTTGGCAGTGCAACATTTAAAGTTAAGAATATTCAATAGTAGTAGTTATAATACTGATAACCCACATAAAGCTTTTCCAGAGCTTTTCTGTATCTTCCCAGATTAGTTGACAGGAAGGTCCATGGTTAATTTGCAGCATAAATGAATGAACTCTGAGACCAAACTGGAATATTTGAACCACATTGGACAGTTGTATGTTAAAGAAACAGCAGTGGTGTGAAGGAAGAGCCTTGAGGCACTCCTTCATCTACCAGTGCTGTAGTAGAACAAGAGTGAGATATGTGCCATTAAAAGGAGCAAAGTAGATGAATGGAATGTTTACTCAGCGTGAAAAAATACAAAAATGACCTTGTTGGAAACTTCAATGTGTTAATTTCTCGACTTAATGGAATATTTGAGTTTTTCTATGTGATAGATCTCAACTTGTGTGTTTTTTTCCTTCACAGGAAACCAAAATCAACTGCGTCCGTCTGGCTCGCAAAGGTATGAGCACCCTTCCATTGATACATAGCAACACTAAGGTATTATTTTTGTTATTCCAGTGATCATGTTGTAGTTTTGTTATCATGTCGACCTGTAGGAGTTAGTTAGAAGAGACAAACACTCACACACTGCAGAAAAAGGCCAACTATTCACAACCATGTGATCCTGCATGCTTTTCTTCCGCAGCATCTCTGTCCATCTCTTCTGCTCCAGTGTTTCTCACACTCTGCTCCTTTTCCTGTATCCGGCTCTCCTTCTGTCATCTCATGCCACATCCGTGTTGTTCATCAGTGTTTAAAGATCAGAGTTGCAGTAGACTGTTCGATCAGCTTCATTAGACCCAGTGGACGGATGCTGAAGCGTTTCTGATTCCACCCCATTCTGCCTGGCTCTCTCCGTGTCTCAAATCTTTATTTGCTGCTCATCTTTTGCAGATACGCCCATTCGTGTGCTGGGCAGTGTGCTTTGGAAGCTTTTCAGCTTGCTATTGATTTTTCTCACCTTCTGTTTTTTTTTCTGTCCCATTTTTCATCTGCATCAAGCATTGATTTGATTTTTCCACATTTTCAATCTCTGTTTCTGTCTCATCCACAGAACATCAAGGCTTTATTACTCATTTGTGCACATTTCTTTCTCTTGTAGCTTTTTTCTTCATCTATCATACCAAATGGTTTTTTTGTTTGTTTTGGTTAGGTTATAGCTAATATAATGGGTGTGTAGACACTGACTGTCTGCATGTTTGTGTGTGTCAGATTAGACATGCTTTTTACTTTGTGGCTCTCTTCAAAACACAAATGGCAAACTTTTCTTTTTAAAATTTAAAATAGTTAATTTTCCAAACTTCAAATCCACATCTAATTTAAAAGGACTTGAAAGTTTTAAAGTGGGAAGTGATAAGTGGCAGTGCAGATGGTCACTTTGAGGAACTTAGAGATGTTCAGTGAAAAATCGAGTCTGTCTTTTTACTCCAATCAGAGAATTTTGCAAGATGAGAAAAAAATCATTCGGTTTTTATTATAAAAACCGAATGATTTTTACTTAACATTTTCCATTGTAAGAAAAAATATCAGTATTATCTGATATTTTCTGATATTGACAGGAAGTTTGTGTTCAGGATCTTTTCAGAGAACATCTGAGGTTTCAGCTGATGTTTGTCCAAAGCCTCTCCTTTTATCACAGCTGGCCACTATCTTGGCCTTCTAGCAAAATGTTCTTCAACCTTGACTAAAGTGCTGATAATATTAGGTTTTCCTCTAAAATCCACCTCTGTTTCCTCGGTCCAGTCCTGTACTAGTCCAAAATATTGATCTCTACAAAATTTAACTTCTCTATAAAAGACATTTTCTTTGAGTTTTGTGAAAACATTCACCCACTAGTGTTTCAGTTGAATAGTCTGCTGTGGACGAGATGAGTCAGATATGGAAATCAGTTCATTTCACTGCAGCAGACGCACATTTTATAAGCAAGATATGCTTTTGAAATTAGTTGGCATATAAGAAATCCAATGTTCAAGAGCTTTAAAACTGAATTTCTTTAAAAGTAGCAACGTTTCACTTGCAGGAGCATTTCAAACTTGAATGAAAATCATCATAAATCAAGGCCTCTGACTGTAAAACTTTAAATGAAACACATCTGCTGTCTGGTTATTAGGTCTGGGATTTGGATTTGCTGTACTCACATTATTAAAACATGTTTTGTCTGTATGGCCTGAGGCTGAATTGAACCTTTGAAATTTTTTTTTTCTTACAACCTCAGCAGATTTTTGAAAGTTTAAAGGATATTTAGATAAATTTTTTACTTTAAACTGAAGGATATTATAAATCTATCATTAGACAAACTATCTCATGGTTTAAAACTTTGGATTTGTCTGTAGTAAAATAGTCAGTTCATTACACACCAGTTCAACTGAAAACAGAAACTAATAACAATCGAACTGCAGGTAATATTAACTTTAATGACTCAACATCACAAACTCTAAACTCTATCCTGTCTGTTAGTTTTTGATTGATTTTCTCCAGTTGCTGCTGCATCTGTAATTTACCCTATTACATATTTGCAGGCATTTACTTAAATGGGAACTAAAAACTTGAAGAAATCATCAGCATCTGGCTGCATTAGATCCTTGTTTAATGTTAGAAATCTGACCTTGCTTTAGAAGAGGACTGATCCATAATTTGATATGAAATTAATATGCATCGGTAAAAGAGGCACAGAAATGTGTGTGCTTAATATTTAGCATGTAGGGAAACTCTCTGAACAGCTGTCCTGTTTTCCTTCTCTCCATCCTGACTCAGTTTTACTTCCCCCTCATCAGCCCATAGAGTCTGAATTTAAATCTTTCTTTTGCCTTTTTAAAATGCATTTGAGAGAAATACAAAGTTGTCATTTTTATGTATACAGACATTTTCACTCCCTGAAGTAGACAAACATTTTCTGACAGCAGGTTTGGCAAATTCACCTGAAGAAACTGAGGTTTTTCAGCTTCATAAAGAACAAATATGTACCAAACATGACTGTTTAATTTTTATTTGAACTGAGAATTAAGTAAAAGAAGTAAGTCCTTAAAATTTACAGTCTGGTTTAAAAAAACTGAATTGAGGGAAACAAACTTTGTGATGCACAAGAAGCTGCACTGGAGCTCAGGAGTGACTGCAGGTCAGCAAACACAAAATATGCCTCATGGATCCAAACTTGAGCTTTTGATGGGACCTGCTGTTTACAACAGGTGTTTTAGTTCCTTTATGTAACCATTGCACTGCAAAAAAAGTATTTTGCGTTTAGTTTCTAGTGCAAATATTTTAGTACATGTGAAATAAGACAAAGCTAACTTAGAAGACATGTGTTCTAAGTCAATAAATTAATATTGATAAAAAAGTATTACTTCCACTGGCAGATAATTTGACTTACAACATATTTTTCTCATGTTACAAGTGAAATATTCTGTCTGCGTAACCGGTGCTTTTTATTAATATCCATGAATTACTGACAAGCTAATATATCTTACTGAAAAGCTACTTGTAAGTTAGTCGTCTCTTCATTTGAGTAAACAGAGATATTTGCACTAGAAACTAAAGAAAATGACTTGGTAAGATTTAGTGTTTTTGCAGTGGTTTGAACATTAGGCCACTTTCATAGTTTTACCTCTTCAATAAATATCATTCAATCAGTCTACAATTTGAATTTGAATAGATTATTTCTTCCTTAAAAGTGAAAACTGTTTACCAGCAGAAATCAGATTTTTTTTCCTCTAAGTTGCCACAAAGTTTTTTAGGTTTTTTTTACCATCTCTTTCTTTCCTCCATTTTCTTGTCCCTTTGTTTCTATTAACCCGTCAGCCCAGGCTGACTCTCGACCGACTCCGATGTTAACTCCTAACACCACATCTGCATTCGCTGTCGGCTCTTTACTAAATAGGCATATTCGACACATCTGTCAGGCCGCCTCCTGGTAATAAGCCACTCAGATTGCTCATTGACAGTTTTTTTTCTTGGCAAACAGACCAGTCATATCCCAGCTAAATGCTATTGATTTCATTGTGCTAGCACCATCTCTCACTGCTGCAGTTTCTCTCCTTAGACAGATCAAAGCAGGGAGATCTAATGAAACTGATAAATAAAACGATATATCTTTTTTCTTAGACTTTTTTCTTCTTTCTTTTCCTTTTTTTTGTTGTTGTTTGTTTTTCTCTCTTCCCTCTCTCTCTCATGCTTTCCGGCGGGGACGTGCGGCCCTTGGCCTTAGTGGTAATAGGTAGGGGACAAATAACAACGCCGTACATTCTAGTCATCCCAAGCGAAGGTGATTATTTCTTTATAGGCAGAATATCTTCTTCCCTATGTTATGTCACAGCACAACCATAAACACGACACAAAGCAATAATTCATTTTGGTTGTTTCCTGCCCTACACCTCCTCCACTTTATCCCTCTGTTTCCAATTTGTCTTGGTTTTTCATTTTTTGGGGCTCCTTGGTTGTTGTTCCTCCTCATCTTCATCTTACTGCATTCGTTTGCATGTCTGCTCTGCTTCGGATGTTGCTGGCTGTGGTTGAACCTCAACTCTGTCTTGCATGTAAGCCCACATACTTCAGTGAAGCTATGCTACACAGATGACAGTCTACTGATTGCGATGGAATCACAAGTGTTGGTATTTGTTTCATCTAATAAAAAATGTTTCATTTGAAAGTGAGCAAACACCAAAGATCACCTCCATAAAAGATTAAACTCTATAATTTCATATCACCTAAGTGCACAATTTAAACAACCATCCGCAGCCTATTTGCCTGTATTTTGTGTCCGAATTCAACGAAGGCCAACTGAATACTTGATGAAACAGCAAGGGATGATGGCAGCTGTCATTTACATAAAAATGAAAACTTTTCGTTCACAGTACCATTCAGCTCATTGTTAGTTTCCTGCTTTCGTTTTACTCTTAGACCTTTTCCCTGACTCTTTATGAATGCTAAATACCTGTTTTTCCTGCTGCATGTCAAGTCTAGACATTAAAATCTGTGGAAAATGAAAGTGCAAGATGATTGTGTAAACGCTGAAATAAAACTGGTGTTTGGTGTTGGATGAGTTATGTCCTTTGAAAGAAACATTTAACTGAATGTCAGAATGTCTATGAAAGCCTGCTGGACTCCACTGACTTCACAGGCAACTCAACATTTTACCAAAAGACATTTGAATGGTTATTAATGTTGGTTAAAATTCTGTTATTTAACTTAATTAAATACTGCTGCTGCATTAGCTTCATATTTAGCTTTATTGGTAAATCCTGTGGTGACCAAACATCCTTTTCTCCCGGTTTAAGTTCACTTTCACACTCTGTCCTGGGCATCTCTGGTTCTTTCATTGATTGATGAAATTGTCAGAATTTTCATGCTGCTGTTTTTTTAGAGCATCAGTTGGTAAATAAAGCGATGGACATAAAACCAGTTTAAACTTAAATGCTAAGTGTGCTAGGTAGTATCTGACATCACCGCACTTTAAGATACATTTTCTATAGTGAAACATTCAAAATGCCTTAAAATGTGGTTGGCCTATAGATCAATAACAATATAGATCATGATGGAGACGTGAGCAATAATATCAAAAGATAATACGTCTGATAGAATATTCAATAATTTCCCTGAAGTCTGATTCAGTGCTGCACAGCATTCTGGGAGATGTAAGCCGTGGAAAGGCTTTAGCTAAGCTAGGTCACTCTTTGGTTACCTAGCAACAACTTGGACAGCAGCAGCTTCAGGTTTGGCTGCTGCGCCTCATAACTGCGTAAAAATAAACAACAATGGTGTGGAGTGAAAACTGTGCCATGCCACTGGGTTATTTTAGACATTAGAAACAAAAATAATGATCAATTATTGATGCTAACATGAAAGCCTTATAGTGTGATCAGTGTCCACCATTAAATTTTTAAAACATGTCAGTCCAGTTTTAAATTCAGTGCTGTAAGGTACGGCTGATCTCTGGAGCGCCACAGTGAACCAAGCCCATTGTACTCTATATGAATGTCTGCATAAAGTGTTATGCAAATTTCATCAACAGTGTGTGAAGTATTGCAAGGACAAACCATGGCACATCGTTTCTGACAGCCATTTGTTTTGATGTATTTTCCATATGGTTGCTTTCAACACTGTGGGAGGAGAAGCAAACTAAAAACTCACTGAAATGAAAAGATGAAAAGAAATGCCATTAGAGTGCTTCAGCGCTCGGCATGCCGAATGAGGAATAGGATTTCTACGTCGATTGTGATTGTATGACCTTTTGACGCATCAAACCCATTTCTCATAAACACCTTGGTGTTTTGTGTCAGCTTCAATTGCTGTTACCATTAGTCCCGAGGTCGGTTCTAATTGGTTCTGTACAGAGTCATGTTGTAACTGACTCTGCTGCTCTGCAATACTGATGCAACAGGTTGCTTACCATCAGCATTTGTTTAAGGTCAACTCTGAGATCTGACTGCAGTTTAAACCTGCAATTTTGACTGATGTCTGATTTGTTTGGTTTGACTCGGTACACCTTATTCTCATCTCTCTGTTTTCATAAATAATCACAACGTGCTTCCTGCTTCCTCCCTAGTAAGTCAGGTTGCCCTCTAAATTTGCAGCAGATTGAGTCAGACTCTGAAAAGGGGAGAAGATGTTTGTAGGTGAATATCTGGGGAGGATATGACATTTTAAGGGCACACTACCAACAAACAAAGGATGACGTGTTTTTTAAGTAGCTGCACAGTCAGCAAGCAACATTCAACCGAGTTTAGAGTTGACACATAAAATAGATTAAGAGAAAGGCAAACAAGAAAGACACACTCACTAAATTCTTAAGGGAAAAAGAGATGGAATGAGAAACAGCTTCAACAACAAAGACAGACTGGAAGAAACCGACATCAAAGTTCAAAATAAGAGAAAAGACGGCAGCACAGATCGACTCCCGCCCATGAAATATTGTTTTTTCCTATTTTTGTGTTCAAACAAATGCATTGCATTATTCCACCAGACAGATTGGTGAATCACCCATCTGCTCCACTTCACAAGAGTCCCATGAATCTTAAAAACTTGATTGTGAAATCTTATACACCATCTGTAAATACAAAAATACATGACCGGGAAAATAGAATCACAATGAAAAGTGAAAAATGTCTTGAAACGTTTGGACCAGAGCAGGACATTCAATGTCCTCAAAGTACTGAAAATAAGTACTACAGATGTCCTCTCACAGTACTGAAAAAATATGTAAAGAAACATCAACTTTGAGAATTCTCTCTTTTATTCACTATTCATTAATTGTTACATTGGTTTAGCATAAATACAGCCTCATGTTAGTCCATGAGGTGTTTGGGGTTTTTGCAGCAATATCCTGACTTCTGGAGGGTTGCTATTAACTGCATCACAGCGTAGCCATAATTCAAAAGTAATGTGATTTAGACTTTATTTACACAAGACCGCAATGTGGAAACTGCTGATATTTTCAGATTTTTTTAGGGGAAAATTTCACATTTTGACATCGTGTTACTACTCAGACCAGAAAACAAGACACTTTGAATCTGCTGTAGTTGTCATGTCTGGGCACCATAAGGAGCAGTGATTTTAGCATTGAAGCGCGCATGTGCTTTGACCCTTAACCTCCTTTTAAAAATATATTTATTCATTATCTGGATAAAAATACTCTCCCTTTAGATGTACAGATAGGCTAAAGCTAGCAGGCCATATGTAGCTCTGGTGGTCAATAGTTGTTTGGTCTTATAAACACGGGGAGTGCATATTATAGATCAGATAGAGCAGTGTGGTTTATTTCAGATGAATAATCTTGTTAAACATGCTAAGCCATACTAACACTAATCCACAGAGGAAGCCACCCACAGCTGGTCAAAAAACAAAGCCCCAAACTAAACATTCAGATCAGACTCATCCATCCAGGTCACTCAAACACAGCAGGAAGAAAAAACTTACATCTACAACTTATAGCTTACATTCAGGTAAAAGATTGACTCTGTCTTCACACAAAAACTGCACAAATTCTTAAAATAAACTTTAATTTTACCTCATAATTTCACTAACACTTATAAGATGGTCTCAAAAGTCTCATCGTCCTACACAGACACAGGCATGCACAAAATCACACACAGCAAGAGAACTCCCATTTTAATATGCTATCCTGTGGTGCTGCAGAACATCGCTAGCTGGGAGAATCAATCTTCTCTCTATTTGGATCAGATTATGTTTTTAATATCTCTGGCTTTACCCCTAATTCCTCCCTAGTAATTTTATTGTGCTCACGAAGTGAGCGAAATAAAAACAGGATGAAAAAAACTGCAAGAAAAGAGATGTATAAGTTAAAATGATATTAGACAAATGTTCACAGGCTGGAGATGTTTCACAGGATTCCTCTAAAATAGGCAGCCAGTATTATCAAATGGAGATATTAATTTATATTTTGCATTATAAAATATCCATCAAGCCGCGTAGTGTCATTGTTTTAAAAATATTTATGTGGGAGAAAAAGATAAAATGTTTTACTAATAAAAACTACAGTGTAAACATAACAAAATTCCACATTTTCATAATGGGGTAATTGTGTGAAAAAGTTTAAGGAAACAAATATAAATGAAACATTGTGAAAACTTTTTGGATGAACTGTTTGTGTTCAACAAGCTAAAATGAAAATGCAGAAACAAACAAGAATCTTCTGTCCAGTTCTGTAAACCATTGCAGATTAACTTAAACCTACATTAGCGTATTATTTGTGTACCAGTTTCCGTTTTCCTGCAGTAAGTTGCTCATTCATGTGTACAGTAACAGTATTCCCCTGGTGTGAGCAGACGGTCACTAGCGACTGAAGTCTGGGGTCCACAGCGGCAGCCGGAGCAGTTAAACCTCTCACTTCCACATTTCATCTTCTCTCCAGAACAAATAGTTTCAAGACTCTTTCAAGCATTAAGAGTCTCACCTCTTCTCTGTGGACCTTGCAGTAATTACAAGAAAAACAGTTTATAAATAAATAGTAGAAATAAGAAGACTTGTTCAACATTGGCCATGTTTATTGGTCACCTTTTAAAGTTATAATCTCAAACTGAAAATTTTACAATTGATCAGAAATACTCCTAAACCTTGTGAGAAGAGCCTCGACTGAAGAGCTGAATATCTATCAAATAATGAAGTAATTAGAAATGTGTCACTTTCCAAGATTTAAGAAACAAAAACTAATCAGAACTGAATACATTTATGTAAAAAATGACCCCTCTTCATGGCTTTGGTATTTCTAATGAGAAGATGGCTAAAGTACACAGCTTACACTAAGGCAAACCAATATATTGCTAATATCCTGCCATCAACAGTGGTGGGCACCGCTAGCCAAATGTTTACCTGCTCTAATCCTAATAATTAGTTCTGCTGACACTAAAGTGCTACACCAACGCAGTACTTAGCGGAAGCTAATGCTAAAGTGCTACATTTAACCATGTTGATATCCACCCTGTGTTAATAAATCATATATCATCCTCAACATGATCAAATTGGTTATTGTACACCTACCTGTATGGAAAGGGATTTTTTGATATACTTTCATTTCTGTTTTCAGTTTTGATAGTTGCTGAGTATTGCTCTAATGAACATAAACAACATAAGCATCAACACAGATGTTGAAATTTATTTAATTTAAATTTTACACAGCAGCCTAGTAAACTAGCGCTTTAGATTTTATCCAGAAAAAAATATTTATGGAAGGCTAAATGCAATAAACATTTTCAAAATGAGCAAAAATGCTATAGTGCTAAATGAAAAGTTAGCTCCGCTATTAGTGCATTTGCACAAGTACGCCCACTACTGGTCATTTCAATATCAGTGTGTACAATGCTCATGTTGCAAAGGACTGTTAGGAGTGCAATAATTGTTTGCTAATAGTGTTATGAACTTGAATTTTCCATGCTAACGCTACATTTGGCCAGCTGGACAGAGTTTCCCACTATTTTGGCACATTAGCCAAAATACTAAAGATCACAATAGTGGAAGCAGACAGGGAAGATAATATAACTACTATATATCTATATATGTATATATCTGTATATCTATATATATATATATATATATATATAGCCTACATATATATATAGTTGTATAAAGTGAAATAGTAATTTACATTCATTTCTTGTCTCCTTGTGTAAATTACTCTTTCAGGAAGGAACATTATGTAAAATCAAAATTTGTATGGCGTATAAATGGTATGACAGTTCCTTTTATGGACCACTGGTGGTAAGAAAGGAAGATTTATCCATAAAGTGTCATATGCCACCTGTTAGCTCATTATAACAATACAGCTATAAATGAGGCTCCCCCAGCCTCCATGTTGCTCCTCCACCAGCTGTGAATCAATCCCATTTAGCCGTGGTATTTTGCTTCAACTCAGGTCTCACCCCTTTGTAATGAACTCGCTTGTATTACCTCACATCTCTCCTGTCCTGGTCAGAGCGCCGTCTGAGTTCACCTGATTGGCTGAACGGCTCCCAACCTGGTCAATTGCAATGTCAAATGGAGCTGAACCCGTTGCCAGATGGGGTTCTCTGCTGTTGCATTGTGAACTGTTGAACCCAATCAGCACGTGAGGCTGTGAAGTGTGAACAAATGGGGGGTCACAGTGAAACGTGCCAGCTGATACATAATGTGGATCACTCAGGGGGGAAATTGAGCTTTAATACACCTGTGAGGTGATTACTGGGGCACAGGCTGACATGGAAATGTGAGCGCTCGTCTCCTGCATGATCGCCCAAGGCTCTCGTGTAACGTAATGTGCTTGAGGGACAACTAGGAACTTCTGGTCTCTGATTACAGAGAGGGCAACATGAAGTGGGAATGGGTGGAAAGCAAACAGATCAACATTTTTATCCCTGCTGCTTCTCTGAAGCTGGTTGGGATACATTTAAACCTGGAAAAGCCAGGTGTTCTGTTGTCAACTTACCCTCCAGAAATTACTTGCCTTATTCTTGTTGGTTGTGCAGGAGGCTCCACTTGTGCTTTTCAAAAATGTGCAGTTAAATAATTGCACATCTGTTTGCAGCCATTTTCACCTGCAAGTGTAAACGTTGAGTCGGTGGGTGTGGCCAGCGCCATCTTATTTGATTTAAAGTGACAGCGCCCTAAAACTGCTTATTCTGAAGGGAGCTCAACATAGGCAAATCTTATCATCTTAGAATGATTTTGTGCAATAAATGCATTGAACATGTTTTGTATGGAATGCACATTTGGACATGTGCATTCCAAAATTTAGAGAAGGTCACATAAAGTTCCTTAATGTGCTTCAGGGAAGTGGCCTACCCTGAAGCATCATCAATGGTCATTGTGCATTTTAGGTTCAGCCTTGAAATTTCACTCTAAAGTCGAGTATCTCTGACTTTTTGTATCTATTTCAGATCTGAACTATATTAAAGTGAATAGACAAATCTCCCCAGTTTCATCGAGCCTACTGATAATTAGCAGAACCATTGTTTGTTCTAAGTAGCACTATTCGCTCTTTCAGAGAAATACATCGAGACCTCGATTGAAATGTCTCTGTGATCCCTTTTAAGAAACATTCAGGGTAAAGTGACATTTCTTTTTCAGCATTGAAGCGTGGGATTGAGAGTGACAGATGTATTTGTCTTATATACATATTTTCTTCAAACGCATGTAAGGATGGAGAGGCCGTCTGTGAATGGTGTGTCATTCAGGGCGTTCAGGGATTTCATAAGAACATCTCATCAGTGCAGCCATTGAGCACTGCGGCAGCTATTACCAAGTGTGCCAAGGTTAGGTGCTTAAGCCGCTAGTTCGGCATATACTGCTGCCAACCTTGTGTTGTTATTGCAGAGGGGGTGAAGATGAGAGAGACAAGGGATTAACTGAACTCCCACACAGCAGTATTACTCTATTAATCGCCTGTCTTTGTCTATCAAGGTTATAACAAGAGTCTGCTCAGTGTGAACGGGAGCATTCATGTGCACAATCACAGGCTTTTAAGTAAGAGACCTATAAAATCTTGATTTATAGTTGTTCTGCTTTTCAACTTTGTTCGTCTCTCGACTTTTTGTTTTCTCCTCGTCACTTTCTGGCCTGTCCAGTGTCAATCTTTGTAAAATACATTCCTAAAATTTCTAACAGAGGAAGATCTTTCTGACAGCTGAGAGGATACGTGGAGTTAGATGTTGTCTTTCAGACCATTTAATCCTTTAGTCTGGCCTGACAGATGTTCTGTTCATATTTCAGTTCAGGCACATTTCTGTAAATACATGTTGGTGTTGATCTGTCCACAAAAATCTGTTTTCTGAGGCCAGAATAATCTGCATTGATGTTTAGGACTGTTTGATCATCCAACTTGTGTTTTACATTTACAGTTTTCTATCTGCCTTTGTGGATTTTTTTTTTTTGTATTCTGAAATATTTTATTTAATTTAGTAAACTCTTGGTTCAGTGTGTTGCTTCGGGGAATGTTTCCCTCGAGGGCCTCGGCTGATTGTAACGTTCTGAATATTGTTTTGCTACGTGAACACTGTGCTAACAAAGTAAACTCCTTGAAGTGGCCTTCTCTGAAGCATCATCCACTTAGAAAGGCTTCAATAAAAGGTTAGGGAGGAAATCCATCTTCAGGTGTTCAGCTGGCCTCTACATTTATCTACATTTTATTCAGTGGAGGATTTGTTGTGTTGGATAAAAATCTGAAATACATAGAAAATATTTTAAGAAAGAATAATGTACCTCTTTATATCTTCCAAATAAACCATAATTGTTCTGCCTTGCAGTATCCATCGTTTGTACATCGTACCGAGTGGAGAGACAGAGACATTCTGCGTAACCACAAAGAAATTGCAAACTTTCCCTCAAAACAGGTTTTATTTTCACACCAATTTATTGTTCAACCAATTTACACTGAACGACTAAAAAACTCAGCAGCAGAAAGAAATGAAATAATTTTTGTACATTTTCTTTGGAGCTCTTTTCCCGCCTTTCTGATTATTTACCCTTCGTTTCTTTTTGACACATTGTAAACTTTCTGCATTAATACAAATATTTCTGATCTCATACCTCTTAATGCTATGTCTGCTACATTTTCTTTCTTTCTTTATTCATTTATTTAGGTTTTTACTATAAGTAAAGTTGGAGCTAACATATCTTATGTTTTACCCACAATGTTTTTCTTTACTTATATTCTTTGCACTCCTAAATGTCTTGGTCACCCAACAAACTTACATTTTGGGGTCTATTTGGTTAAAAAATTAACTATTTTGAAAATAAAAAATACAAATTTGTCCTTTTTGTGAGAACAAAGTATTTATTGTATTTAGTTTTCTTGTTTAAATAAAATTGTCCACCTTCTCAGATGTGCATATTGAGTGGACCGTCTGTAATCACCGGGGTTAGGGAGCACAACTGTCTGCTCATAACTGTTTATTTTGAATCTTAATTCGCATTGTAGAAACCACCTTGGCTCTTCTGTAGAAGCTAACATCTACAGTCGTCCTCATTTACAGCTAAGCAGCACAGAGGAAAATGGATTGGTTGTTTTGTAAACAGCAGCTAATACCATGTAAAGTAGCACAACACCTGGGTATTTCAGCTGCACATTTTAGATATCCTACAAAAACAAATAAATAAAATAATAATAATAATAATAATCTGCAAATAGGGAAGTTTTTGCTGATTTAGGAGGGGTTCCACTGTATATTGTCTCTCTTTCATATTTTATCCTCCTGCATAACTTTCATTGCTCTTATTTAACTCTTTTTTGAAGAATGTTCAGTCATCTCCTCACACTGGGACTAATCATGTTGCCTTCCCTTGTAGCTGACTAATGTATGCTGTATGTTTGTGCATGAACTTGACCCTTTGTGTGAATTAATGCAGCATGGACTGTGTCTGTTGTTTTTGTATGTAAAAGTATGTTTGTTTGTTTCCTTGAGACTGTATTTGCTGGATTCTGCCTACCGATATGACGTTTTGTGTGTGTGTTTGCGTGTGTGTGTGGATGCTCAGGTGCATCCACCCAGGATTCAGACGCCATGGAGCCGGAGAAGCAGGTGGACAGCACGGTGAAAATGGCTGGCATGATCGCAGGGAGTCTCATGATCATCATCATCCTCCTCGGTGTCATCCTGACCTTCAAGCGCAGGTATGCACTGAAACCAAACGGCGTGTTGGGAGCAGCAGCTGCAGGACCCGTGCACATAGGAAGTGGTTGGTTTTCAGGACAGGAGGAGTTTTAAAAAAATAAATAAAAAAGGGATAAATAACCCAGTAAAACCCAGTGCTGTTTTTAAGAAGACCACAGCAGGTTAAGTTTTTCAGACCGCAGCTTGAATAATCCAGGTTTGATTTAAGGTTTTTCCAGGCACATTAAGAATTCAGTGCAGTGTTGCCAGATTAGACAGGTTTCCTCACAATTGGGCACAATTTATTCATTTATTTTTAAATGTCAATAATCTGTAGAACTTAGTCAATCAAGTGTCACTGTGTAGTGTTATTGCAAGACAGAAATCCTGGTGCAAGTTCATTAAATTTAAAATGATATGGTGCCACAAAAAATAAAAATATACATATAAACTGCTAGATCTGACAACCCCGCCGAACGGCACCATGTTGGGTTTGTGTGAGAGTGAGGCAGATGCAGGATAGAGAACGAGATGGAGCTGTGACCTCATCGTTTAAAAACCGATGTTTGGAAATTCGTCAACTATGGAACCTGGTTTCAAAAATGATTCTTTCTGGTCTAAAAGATGCCGAATCTGCGTGGATGCACTGCCTAAACCACAAAACATATTTCTAGATAACAACTAAAATAATCTTCATGTGGATGGGGCCTTAGATAAGAAACATGTTTGAAACAGCTGCAGCCACAGCTTCCTGTGTGCAAGGGACCTAAAGCTGCTTGTGTAAGATTTTAAAAACTCTTTAGCTTTGTTCACAATTAACAAGATAGTTGGTAGCCTCTGTAGCCAATTTGTGATCATGATGCATCATTTTGGGAGGAAGCAGGATTTACAGGTCCTGTCAAATAGTCTTTCTTGAGAGACTTTCTTAAAGACTTAAATGTAACATTGGCTCAGTATGAATAAAAGATAAAACAGTGTGAGATTACCATTTTTATTTCTTCTTTTTTCAACAAGTCATGACTAAAAATAAAAGTGAATTTCTTTAGACTGTTTGACTGGACCTTTCAACTGAAAGTTTGAACATCCGTTGGACATCAAAGTCTACCAACAATCTTGATGCCTTTCATGCTGTTAAATAAAGTTAAAATGCATCACAATTTGATTGTTGTTCAGAAATTATTAACACAGTTAGGGAGAGACATTATAAATCTGAAAGTGTCCTCATTAGTACCAGTTATTAAATAAAGAGTTATCAATGTTGAAAAGTAAATGTGTTTATTCTTAAAAGTGGGAAAAGTGATGCTACAAGTTTGTTTTTTTTTAATTTGGGGATACATTTTTATGAAAAGTGATTATTGAAACCTTAAAAGCTTAAAAACTGTTTTCTTGTCAGGCAAAGCAAAAATGTAAAAATGGAAATCTAGTCACTTCTCTGATTTAAATTAAAAAATATATAAAAGTGGTAAATTTATATATAACCAATATAATCCAATTTCCAACAATTTGCTTAATTAAAATTAATGTAATTTAATTAGAATTAAAATACCTAACTGAGTCTTGGTGAACATTCACACTGGCTGGCCTCCATCACCTTCTTCCTTCCCTTTACTTTCTCTCTTTCTCTTTTCTGCATCCCTTCATCCCCTTCTCCTCATTCTGCTTATGCGGTTTGTTTTACTTGGACCCATTTCTGTTTGACATTATTGTTGTGGTTTCTGGAGATTATATCACTTGACAGAATAATATTACACTAAACATTTCATAACTCACCAACTACTGCTTAATATGCAGTTTGTTCTTGGAGATCACATTTAAAACTACTTGGACCACGATGAAAGGTCCAACTAAATCAGTGCAAAATCAGCACAGAAATGCAAATCAAATGTTAAATTCAAATGTTATATATAAAATTTCCATCAACATATTGGCAAAATCTTCTTAATTAGATTATCTTTCTAGAATAAATAGAATAAAAATTCTGTTTACATTAAATCCAATTTTCCATTTTGTTGCTCAACAAATGTCTCTCAAAGCAAACGATAAGACATTCTGGGTCCAAGCAGAACTTTGGGTAAACCTGTAGGGAGGACATGAATACAGTTGGATGAAGAGATTAACTGATGTATAAGATTTTATTGTTAAGTTGGTGGAAATGTGTCTTTTTCTTCATATTAGTCTTAGCCAGGTGTAGCATTGGTAATGGCTTTGTATGGATGTACAGACTAAACCTGATGTTCATCTTAGCCCCGTCTTTGACAGACAAGGCGACGACCCAGTTTCAGTGTCTATGTGTAGGAAAGAAGGTTGTTGTCTATTATTTCTTTTTTTTCTGGCATTTCTGTTCTTTTGAACATTGTGGGGTGAGTTAAGCTGTTTTTGGTTGGGATGACTTAGAAGCTTTTCATTTCTTTAACTGGCAATAGTAGCTTGCTACTTTAAAAAAAATTCTGCTTTGAAGCTATAAAATAAATTAATGCAGTAATTAATTTGAAAAGTGTTCCCTCATTGTTGCCATACCTCACTTCTGTTTGCTCAGTAAGCTAGCAATGGATAAAAAGAAAGACACGCTATTATATGATCCATTTTGCTTTAAGCTTTGACCAGATGGTGCTTTGGACAAAACCAAACTAATTTGCGTTCTTAGCAAAGGTGAATTTAATTACCACTGAAGCAGTTTGTCATTTACATATCAGCTGAAGGCGAAACAACCCGGTGTGGCAGCGACGGTGGAGGCAGGAGGGTCTGACTCTGCTCCAACCGTTTGGAGCGAGAGGTGGGCCACTGCCGAGGGAAACTAACAGCAAAAACAGACCGTCGGTCGTTGGGTAGCAAAAAATACCAACCTGTAAATATTGTTGAAGACGGATGGATGTGATTCAGGAAAGATCTGCTTTCAAAACAAAGCAGAAATGTTGGAAGCTGAAGTTTACACTAATTGCTGCGGTTTTTCAAACAGTGAATGTTCTTAACCAAAAAATGTTTATCATGCTTTTAATTAAGTTATATTGTGCATTTTTTACATGAAAAATCAATTTCTACACTTTTAAACAGCGTTTGACTAAAAACACACAATAAGCAATAAAAGTCAACAACTTTGACTTTTATTGTCAATATTGTTATATTTGCGACGTAATTGATGCAATTCATCTTTATCACGTTTCCTTGAAAAGTGATCAATACTAATTAAGCGCGATTAATTTGAACAGATTTGCTATTAATTCGTTTATTTTATTAATCGGTTAACAGCCCTAACTTAAACCTTTTAGTCAAAAGTGAGTGTAAAGGTAAATTTTAGAGAATATATGCAGTGGAGTTGAAGACTGTCAGATAATGTTACAGGACAAATGGAAGGAAAGCAGAACATTTTGGAAGATTTATTATACCAGAAGAAAAAGGATCCTATTTCTAGGCTGAACACATTATTATAAGAGAGACAGTCTGGACATGGAGTCAGTTAGAAATATTCATCAGAGTCAAACTCTGGCTGATGGAGAACATCTCAAACACTCAGAGGATAAATTGCCATCAAACTCAGAAAGAAAAGAGGAGACGTACAGAGATGAGTAAATGTTGTGACTTCAGGAAAGGGAGAAGACGAAAGAGAAGGAAAAAATGTAGAAAAATGTAAAAATTGATAGCAAATCCGCTCTTCTCGACCCTGGGTTCAAGTAGATATGCTAATAAATGCGAACCGGGCTAACAGGGCATGGTGTGCATTAAAAAGCGAATTAGAAGGCCAACACAGCTGTACTCAGAAGGATGCAGCCGACAAGCTGTCCAGATGATCTGATTTAGATGAATCCATACTCCGAGGTGGGATTAGAGTCAGACACTGGTTAGATAAACACAGGAGAGGTGGAGAGTACAGAGGTAATAAAAACACCTTTAAAGAAAGTTGCAAACAGGAAGCCTGAAAGTAAAGCTCCAACTTTATGTAGGGTTAAAATGAGATTAGACAACGAGTTTGTGAGAATATTTATAAGGAGAAGAAATAAATGAAGATGGAATTGCATTCTGACAGAAGAACATTTACAATGTCGGAGAACATTTTCTCTGGTCATTTATATTTTAAACCTGTACGCTTTAGCCAGTTGTCCCTGTGGGATAGACAAGGTTCTTTTTTAAATGAAAAGTGCTTTACACACTTTTTACTCCCCATAAATTATTCTGCGACAAAACTTTTCAGGAAGGGAGCATGTCCAATTGTCCGATCATTCTTTTAAGAAATTGTTACATGTGTTTCAGAGGGGATTTGAACAAAGCTGGAGGGGGATGTTGCTGATAATTTAATGTAAAATTCAACATCGGTGGACACAGCTGAAGTCTTAATGGGGATCTGGTGTTTCTACAGCCTCAGGACTCAAACTGCCACTACCACGAGATACACGTTTTTATTGAAATGTTGAAAGCAGAATTGATGAATAATTAATGTTTCTGCTACTCCCTAAACAAGGGCGTATTTTAGTGTACAATGCCTGAACAGCAGACCTCAGCCGAGAAACTGAGGAACGATGACATATCTGGATCTGCAAATTAATAAGAAAATCTGCAGTCTTTCTGGGGATTTTAATCTTATCTATATACTGTATATATACTGTATATAAAATTTTGATCTAAAGTTTCCACATATCTTAAATGCTTCGTCACCCTACAATAGAAAATTAACTTTGATTTGATTTGGAACATAAACACACAAGTTTATGTTCCAAATCATAAACTTCAAGGGAAAACGTGAGGACAAATACACAAACCAGGAAGTAAACGATAGAAGTGTTACCTCTGGCTAAATGGTGCCTTCGACTGCTTCAGGGTGCAGAAACAAAAGTTCCTGCAGAAATCTGACTGGAGGCACATAAACACTTTGGAAAAGGTTTACACAACTCATAGAAAAACTAAATTATGTGCACATACAACACCTTCAAAGTATTTATACCTCAAAGTTTTTGTTGTTTTATCAAATAACAACCACCTGATAAAACAATCATCTTATTTTGGTTTTATATGGCAAATAAATTCAATGTAGTGCATCATATTAAAGTGAAAGAAAAAATACTTTGTTTTAGTAAATTAGAATCTAGTGGCATGAATATTTATTATTTAACTCAAAGAGTTAATAAAACTGGAGCTTTGATCTATTTTCCATTGCAGGTAAAATACTAACAATGATCTATTATCACACATTCAATAATCCCAGAAGTTCATCTCTATTTTGTAACCGCAAATATCAGAGATAGGAACATGTTATCAAAGCACCAATGAAGAACTGTTTTATGTATTCAGTATGTTGGTTCTCCTCAGCAAACACTGTTTTGCATGTTGACAACAATAATTGCTGACTTTGCAGAATTTTCTATACGGTTTGTGTTCAACTTGTAAATGGGACTTCCTATGACTTGGTGTCAACAATGACTTTGTTCTGGCAACTTTTCCTTTATGTTCACATTTCTGGTTTACCAGGAACTAATAGTTGTTCCGTCAAACGATTCTCCCACCTGAGCTGTGATTCTGTGCAGCTCCTCCAGAGTTACCATGAGTCTCAGCTTCTTTGATTAATTATTTCCTTCTCATGGATGCCAGTTTAGGTGGACATGTCATGCTCCGATAGTGGAGGGAATAGTTTTCAGTGAAATATGCATGATTTAAGTTAACATTTTATAACCAAACTGTTTTAAAGTAATGCTGCTACTTTGTTATTGCAATATCATTTCATGCAATGTGAATAACTTACACTGTGTGGACTGGAATACATTTCTGCTAATTATTAGTTTAAATAATGATGTGTTCAGAAAAGAGGTGGTCAGAAACAAAAATATATCTGTATTTTTAATTTAGAAATACAGATATATTTTATTTTCCCCAATAGTTGGATACACTGTTTATTATCAAGAGTTTGTTTGGCATGAACTGAAAGCCAAAATTAATGGTATTTAATGAATTTAATATATGGTAGGAGAAGTTGATGAGATGTCTGCAGCAGGTAAGAGTTTAAGTGTTCAACATTTTATTTTAAAACAAAAAATAAAAACCAAGAAAAAAATAACTTTGGTGTATAAAATCCTGAAATGTGGAAAACCAACAAGCATTCGGTTTTATGCAACTGGTTAGAATCAGTCGACTTTGTTGATCATGACTGTGTAGGCCTGCCGCGATAAACGGTAAATCAATTAATCGTACGATAAATTAAAACTATCGACGTCATTTTAATTATCGGCATTATCGTCTCTTCCGGCCTTTTTCTCTTTCTGTTAATGACACTGAATGAAAAAAAGGCTCAACTCCGGTGCTCTCCACTGACTCCTCCCTTCCTCATTTCCTTAGTGTAAAGCCCAGCGCACACTGCACGATCTTAGAGCTGTCGGCCGATTGTCGGCCCATTTTCAAAACCTGACAGACCCACACATGAGCCGACAGAAATCCTAGGTATAACGGTTCGATCGGGTTCGGTCCTGCCGTGTGGTGTCCAACAATGGGCACAAAATAATGGCTACAAGTTCAGTTAACTAATTTTAAAACCAGGCATTAATCAATGCTTTACTACAATCTACCTGCAATGCATGTGGCTAGTGTCAGCGTAAAGTCCTGACCCAATGAAAATCATTATAAACTATTTACGTCACGTTAACGAAGAACAGCTGAAAAGTTACCAGGTTTATCAACTGCGGTAGCAATTTCGCTCCAACTCCTCCTCTTGTCATTTCTATATTCTTTGCATGTTGAATAAACATTAATGTTGTTTCCACTATCATCTCCAATGTCCGCTGGACTTCGGGTTGCGCCGTTTCAGCTGTTTGGGATTCCCCGACGTAATTTCCCCTCAGAAAACACGGAGGAGAATCCGCGCTTTCTGATTGGCTGCCTGTCACATTCAACAGGCTGCGTTAAGCTCCCAGTGGGAAAACCCCTGATTTAGATCGGAGCGGCAACAACGATCTACCGTAACACACCACACAATCTTAGAAAGACCAAAGGTCTAAGATTGTTGTAAGGGGAAAAATAGCAGCAAAAAATCATGTAGTGTGAATTATTGCATCAGGTAGTCGATGTGCCCATCTTCTCTATTTAAATCTAATTATTACTGAAGGGCAACATAATATACAGACTTCATAATATGCCTTCTTTTGATTGAATGCAGTATTTATTTCCACTTTGGCTTTATGTTGTTTAGGTTTTTTTTTTCAAGTGAGTTTTTTGTTAATGGAGACAGAATCCATTTTGTTTTTGGTTGTTTTGTTTATCAGTTGCAGTGTTAAGTGTTCTTTTGAAATTAAGTCTATCTATCTTTGGCAGGAAATCGCCTGCATTATTACGTCATTTCCATTAAATCAGTGTAAAAAGGTCTTCAAACAATATTATCGTTTATCGCAATAATTTTTGAGACAATTAATCGTTCAGCAAAATTTGCTATCGTGACAGGCCTATGACTGTGTGAACAAATAAAGATTTTTGTTTTTGGTTTTTTGAAGTACTCACAGCATACAGACAAAGTATAAACATATAAACTTCAAACTAAATGAAATAAGGATACATGAGCAATATTTATATATATTTGCAACCATTTGTTTTGCTAAATGTTGCTTTTGGCATTTGTAATTGTCGTGGGTGTAATTAGTTGCTCCCTCTTCATTCCTCTAATAATTTTGAACCAACTCAAATATGAAAACAGAAAATAAAATCTGATTAATGATGATTTGTATATGGTTACATAGTTGCTTTGTTGCATCCATTGTTTTGTGCATTCCAGCTTCCATGTCACCATCTTCTCTTCTTGCTCTATCCATCACAACAGAAATATTCTTCTATCCACATTTTGACATTATAACCTACTGAGGCAATTATAAAAAATACAGATTTATGCTATTCAGTTAATTGTGTGAAATATGAACAATCATAGAGGCTGTTAAAAGTACGTCTAAAATGATAAAACTTTGCTTTTTGAAACTAATTCTAGTAGTTTAATAATCTGTTTGTTCTGCTAACAATGAATTTTTAAAAATTGAGACAGAAGCTTTGACCTCCACTCGCTGTGACAGAACGTGTTGAAAGTCGGAGACAAAAGAGGCGAATGAGATTTGTCCCTGAACAATCTGGCTTCATGTTCACGGTTTCTCTTCACACGACAGCTCAGGGATTGAAGAGATTTTATCCGGCTGCAGATTTATTCTGTAGGTGTTTATTTTGACCCATTTTATAAATTGTTCATGAAGCTCTGGGATGTCGACCTGTAATAATTCAACTTTGAAACCTGCCACCTAGATGAATCCTCTAATCTTTATGTACCACATAACAGCGTATTTGCTGAAGATCTATTAAATGTCCACACTGTCATAATTTATATAAATCAGTTTATTGTTTTCAGTGCTGAGCCATATTTATATTTGATGCTATGTGCAACTTCTCCAAAGAGGTGAAGTAAAATAAATGGATTTTTCAGTATTCAGATCACTGCCAGAACCTCAAGACAAACGTGTGTTTGAGTTCAAAAATCCTGCTGAAGCTCTGCAGGAAATTATAATTAGAGTGGAAAACATTCTGTCAGAGTGAAGTATGATTTTGTTTTTTTTCTCTCACTGTCAAGAGAAACAGAATAAAAATGTGAGGGAATGGAAGTAATGAAAACATGCAGATGAAATAGATGTCTTTTTCACAACAACATCTCTGACTGGAGTCTCACTCCCTTTTATGTTTCTCTCTATCTTCCTGTTTCCTGTCTTTGGCTCCACCCTTCCTGTTCCGTCCTGTACCTGCCTTGCCCTTGCTCCAATAGAGAGATTCACACATGGAGAACTCTGAGCGTGGGGTATTGTATGTTTACTTTTAGACATGAACACATCCACTCCGTTGCTCACTGACTCTCACTGCTGCTTTGCTCACATTTTTCATTTTCCTAATATATGGTTGTTCCTGTAACGAAAGCAGGATAAATTTAAAAACAGATAACAGGATTTAGATCTTTACTAGAAGTTTATATTCATATTTATTCACCATGTTGCCTAAGGTTTGTTTTTACGGTTTCCATTCTGCTGTAATATTTGCGTCTACTTAAGTTGTGTTTGACATGTTATCTCACTCATTACATAGAACTTACGACCTATACAGCAATTTGTAGTGGAAAAGGTTAAACACATGGTTTTGCCTTTGATGATTATTATTTTATTGCAGTTTAGTTTAATTATATAATGGCAATTCTCAACATGCATGTAAAAGCAATTTACAAAGAATTAAATTTAATCCAATCACACATATGTTCCAACTGATCCTAGTTTTTGATCAGTTCAATCAACTTCAATTAATTATTCTGTATATATTATTATTTATACACTGATTTCCATCATTCACTCCTTCTATTACAGATAACTACGCACTAATTGTACTCGGCTGTCGTAATAGATCTGGATACAAAATTGTTGTTAAATTCAGAGTTCTATATATTGACTATTTTAATCTAATCCCAACCATAATCAGCCTAGTTATTTATATATAACAAGAAAATGTTAATATGATTTATCGAAGACCCTTGTTGGAAGGTATTTTTCGCTATAAAAGTTGACAAATATTACTTTTTAGTTGTAACTTATTAAACATTTTTGACCTCTGTAGATTACATAAAACAAAGGAATGCATTTCCATTGGTTTATAAGGAGGAGAAAATAATGACAGTTTTTTAAACTGTCATTGGAATGATTTAGCCATCAGATAGTGTGTATAATGAATAATCAAACACTTTAGACATAGCTTCAGGCTCAGTGTATTCTCATTCCACCCTGGAGAAAAGCACAAATCCCACAGCAAAATTTTATTGTTAGTTTTTGCCATGGAGCATAACTAATTTAAGGCAGTAAGAAGATTTACAAATGTGGCTGCTTAAAATAAATACAGACAAACTGACTCATGCAAAAGTGTCAAGTATGAAAGCAGCTAACACACAGTTTGATTTAACTGCTAGAAAAGTAATTTTAATGGCTCTGAGTAGCAGTTGACCTGAGTCCTCAGTGAGAATCCTGGTTCTTCACATCCAGTTGCTTCTTCTACCACCTGGTGCAGATATTCATGCCTAGTTATTTATATATTTATTTATATATTTATATATCTGTTGTTTAAAAAACAACAGAGAAAACAGTTAATTTCCTACCAGATTGAGAGACAAAGTATTTGAAGAAACCGATATCCTTGTTAAACACTACTCACAGTTCTAGCTTGGGGCAGCAGTGCTGCTGACCTCCTACAACTTTTGGCATTAATGTTGTGCTGACACAGTTCACATTCAAATATTAATTGCTGCGGTTACAAATCCCCATTCTGTTGAAAAGACTCAGAGAATGTGCTGTCCTAAGCAACACTTACAGACGAGAGTGTGAAACATGAAACACCTAATATATTAGTCTGAGTGACACGTGTGTAATTTTCTCTTGGCTGTTTGAGGGCTGGGAAGCCACAAGGAGTTTAAGCTCTACTCAGCACCATTACACAGCCAGATCTGTGACACTTCACAGCTTAAAATGCAGGCTTCTCTATTCCTCTGAGAGCTTTAATGCATGCCATTACACAAGTCCTCATTTATGCACCAGCACATATTCTTTGTTTTCCTTCATTGCTAAAAAGTGCATCTTTTTAGCTGTACATTTAGCTTTAAAATGGCTGCATGTGACATTTGGCTTTCATTATTTAGTGGAGATCTAGGCTAACTAACATGAAACACTTTTAGTGAACATTCCCCTATATAGTCGTACTGCACACAGTCAATTTCTACTGATATTGTTTTTTGTGCACCAGATTTTATGTGCAATACTTTTTAGTAATTTACTTTGATGTCTTGTAAAAATAACACCACCATCCTGCGGTGTTGTTTGTACATGTGTCATCCACCATCATAAATTTTATGACAGAAAATTAGGCAGAGAAGCGATAGTTTTGCCCGGCATGGTGCAGGCTGTTGTGGGAGCAGGTTGGTGTAATTGAATTGTAGATCAGAATAAACAATTATGTAGGAACTGAAACCAGCCAACCGCCTCCAGTATTAGGGGAAAAAAGAGGTTAAATAATTAGTGAAAGTTTGTAGGTTAGAAATTGTGTTTGGCTCTAACAAATAAAATATAGATGGATGATTAAGCAGGGGGATATGTGGTAATATCTTTCCAAATGAAAGTGACGCTTCTTAAATATCTCCACCCACACTGTTCTGGGCTCTGAGACAATCTGAGCAAGCAGTGGATTTGTCTTTCTCCAATATAATCCTACTTTACACTTAAATTTACATACACCTCCTTACTTCAGCTTCACTACTGGATACTGGGCTTCGCTTTTTAAATATTACAGACAGAAACATAGACATCAGAAAAACATGTTTCCATAGATGTTGATACAATATGGAAGAAAAATGAAACTTCTTTTGGTTTCTATCTAAATGTACCACTCTCTAAAATTTAGGAAAAATTTGATTCTGCTGCCCTTTACAACTTTATTGTGAGTTTATTAAAGATTGAACACATTTTCATGTTTTCAGCTTGATGTCTGGACTTTGACTGGGCCAGGCTAACATTTTAACACTAGAGTTTTCTAGAATATCGGAGATAATATTCCTGTTTATGTTTAGATTAAGCAACAGAAAGAGGGCTTCAAATTTGTCTCTAGAGTACTTTGGCAAACAGAAAACCTGATGGTCAATTAAATGAAAGGCGCTGAGTTCTGCAGGCCAAAACAAACCCAAATCCTCCTCCACCAAGACAAGGCAATTATATTTTCATGGTACATTTTTAGCAACAATTCAAAGTTCTTGACAGTTGGTATGAGTTTGATATTTTTTCCAACGTAACAAAGTGGAAACAGCTAATTTGAGCTTAGTTTTAGCTTGACTGTATCAGCAGAAGTCAGAACTAGTGCATAGAAGACGAGGATGTAGGTAGTACACAACAAAAATCCATATTAATCTTTATGTTTTATTTTCACTGAGTGGGCCTTTTATGTGTTCATTTTGATTAACTAATTACATCAATTTTAATGCGTTAAAAAAGTTAACACAATTAATTGCGTTTTTTACATAAAAGGGTCCCAGTCGGCACTTTTGTATTTGCGTCTTTCTGGTCCACCTGTAAATCTGACGCACAGGTTACAACAAAACTGCCTCTCTTGGCTCGTTGGGGGTTAATTTTTGCTTCAAAAACAATTTTATTGGACACTGGAAAACACTGTCGTTGAGTGCAAGTTGTGCAAAATAGATTTGGCCTACCAACAAAACTGTTCAAGCTTAAAATAGCGTCTCAATGCTAAACACGTTGCATCAATGGTAATGTCTGTGTTCACATTTCTAAAGGATTTCTTTCAAACAGCTGACAGGTGTGAACACAGATCCGAAATGTAGATTGTGACTAAAATGTGTCCTAAGACTGAGCCTTGAGTTTCACCTTCTGTGACCTGGAGAAAGACAGAGCTATTCATCAGCACACATTGTGTTTTACTTGCCATGTAATCTGCAAACCAATAGGCAGCTTGTTTGGAGATTCTAATCTAGAGAAGTATTTCTAAAAATAAATAGCTCAAACAAAATAACTCAAAATATTGTAAATCCAAGGCCTTAAACACCATTAAAAAGTTTTAGAGTGGCAGTAACAGTGATGTTTTGCTTTTTAAAGCCTGAATGAAGAGCTTAGAATGTTCTTTTATTCTGAAAAGTCTCTTCAGTTGATCCTAGTCCAGTTTTTCAAATAATTTCACCAGAATACATAATCTTGGGCCTTTAATTATTCATGACTGAGGGTTTGCCTCCTCTTAGCAATCGAAGAACAAATGGAAAACTCCAAACTTTAGAAACTTCCTTTTCAATAATGCTTAGATTAAAAGTTAGAGGCTCAGCAATTAAAACAACATCCAGCGTTAAAATATAAAAAATACTAAAAATACTGACAATCATATCCAGCTGCTTTTCCCCGCAAAAAAATCAGAGAGAGACAAGTTTAAAATTAAAATAACAATCATCAATGGGGCAGCTACAGTAAGTACATCATTAAACAGTTTTTTTTCTAACTTCACTGTTTAATGAAGTTGGTCTCTGAGTTAAGATGACAAAAATACTCAGTCTTAGTTCAAGACTTGAGGGCTTTTATGCTGAATTTGTATTTTTTTCCTAGATAAATTGGGCACATTACCACTGATGCACACTAGCAGTGCTGAGCTGGGCTTGACCCCCATTCTAGATGTGACACATGGCTGAATAATGCACTCTGCAGCTTGCTGAGATAAATGCTTGATCGTGCACTTATAGCACTTTTAAAATAGCTGAGGGCTAGCCACAAAGATTCATATTTTTATACACGGCCCACATTTCTCATTCAGTCCTTTTATTTCTAGTTAAGAAATATTTTTCTCTAAAACGTTATTATTCAAAATGCTTCATGAGCGCTCAGTTCTTTTTTTTACCCACTTTTCAATTCCCAAAAGTGGGTGGAAATTGAACCCAAGTTCCACCACTGGCAAACATTTTTGATCATTGGATTTTTGGAAAAGGAACCATAATTGTTGGCATTAAAATTAATTTCTCATTTTACTTAACATGTCATTCAACCAACTAAGTGATGCAATAAAATTTAAGTTCCATTTTGAGATTTAAAAAAAAAAAAAAAAAACATTTAATTTTTAATATCTGCTGGTTTAAGAAATGCAATTTTCTTTAGGTTTCACTTTATAGCTAAAGCTGAAGTATGCATAATCCTTTTTAAAGGTCTGAGTCTTGAGTTTTCAGTTTGTAGTTTGTATCTATTGTTGCCTGTCAATGATATTTGATTTGTACAACTACATGTATATAAGCATTGAAAGTGTTTACTTTAAATAGACCGTTTAAATAGTGTCTGATCCAAAAATGCTTGCTGGAAGCTACTAAATCATGGTCAAAAGTCTTAGTTGTGCTTTCCAAACTTACAACCTTGCCAATTCATGACAAAAAGCTTAACTTAATAACTTCAAACATTATTTTTGTAACAAACAAAATCTCAGTTTTTGCCTAAAAACGTAGATGCACAGAGGTCGGTCTCCCAGACTGACGAGTATAAGTGTCTGAAATAATTTTCTGCTGTTAGCAAAAGTTACTTGTGTTGCCATGAACGCTTTGCGTCGTAATGTTTTATCACCTACGTTTTCTGGATTATCCATAACTTCAGGACAAATTCATTTGCAGTAAATATGCCTTTAGAACATGGAAGTCTCCACCAAGCTCTAAAATATTTAACATTAGAGTGAAACGATACAGAATTGCATTTCCACCAGAGCAGAACTTCCTCGATATTGGAAGCAGAAAGGTTTGAAGGCATCACAACACACAGCAGAAACATATTTTCTGTCTAAAACCACGTTTTAGGAAGGATTGAAAATCTACAGAATTAGTACAAAATGATGCTCCCCTATAGAAACATCTAGAAAACAATTTTTCTGGAGAAGAAATTGTGAGAGATATTATGAGATCCAGTTCATGAGATCCATGAAATCCACACAATCCGTGTGTGGATTTATTTCTTATCAGCCGGATTGGGGTTTAATCCAAGACCAGTGCCAAGAATCCAGATAGGGATCAAAAGACCCACATAGTCCAACAACCCAGGAACAATTTGCTGTTCTGTGGGTTTTGCAGCATAATGTAGCACCATGTCACAAGGCTAATGTGATTACAAAAGTGGCTCATATACCAGACGACCGGAGGAATTAGGAAACTCCCCAGATCTGAACCCGATGGAGAACCTGAGTTCAGTTCTTAAAAAGCCCATCGAAAAGAAGAAGAATCAACGTTGGAAGTATTGACTCTTCACATAACACAATGTTATATCTGCCAATCTTGGAGCACAGCTTTTTGTATTGAAAGCATATTCTTATCTAGCAGGCAAAATATTTCACATTCAGCTTAGTCATTAAAGTTTTCTTCATATTTTTCCAAGACATTCTTGACATATTCTTGTAGCCTTAATATTACAGATGAAACATATGCAATCTGCACATGATGTTTGTGTTTCCATGTTTTTCAGCTGATAGTATTCATATAAGCCTATGATAAACTGCAGCCATCCTATCAGTGTGGAAATTTGTTTGCAACAGGAGTCATCCATATGTATAAGAAAAGAACTGCAGTCTGCGAGAGGCAAGAAGTGTGTTTAAATGAAATCATCATCCAAACAGAGTAAGAAAAACATAGAATGCTGTATGTGGATGGAGTGATTTCCATAAGTCTATCACAGCTCTGCTTTTTCTGTTTCTGCTTCAGTCTGTGAAAAGACCCACAGATTTATGGATGGCCGTTAGTGAAAGTTTGTGTTTCCCTTTCAGGATCTGACCAACATCCTGACGCTGCGGTTAGAAAAGAAAATAATTCAGGGCCTCTTTACACAACGCTAGAACAGTAAACACAATCATTTTGTTGCCTTTTGGCTTTTCGTTTACATGGTAACAGCGTTTTGGTCGGACAAAAACGCAAAGGTTACATAACAGACTTCAGAGATATTAGACACATAAAGTAAATCATGTCTATGTAAATGCAAACCAAACACATTTCCCAGTTTTCAGCCGAGCAAAACAGCAACAATGGTGGCCCTCCGTGTTCTGCCTGTCCTGCTGCATTTCTCCAGATTATTTGCCATCTTAAAGTAAAACTGCGATATATTTAACTAATGTCCTTCATTGAGAAAGAAATTATGATGCTGATATTCATGCAAATAGATTTTCTTGCCATTTCATGCAAATCTCAAAAGGTGCAGCATCCCATAATGATCCCAACACAGCCCAGATCCTCACCACATCCTGATGTGCTTGAACTCTACCGGGATGCAGGAATGAGTTCAAAGGTCACACCACTGCTGGCACTGGATTGCAGTCCTGATATGAGGTTGTGATGGTCAGCTCTGCTTCACATTTTTAACGACCAAGCGACACCATCGTGTGCTGATGCCAGCTTATGGATGCCCTTCATGTTCCACCCAGGAGCCCTGAGATGGTTCAGAGGTTCTGGAAGTTTTGTTCATGTTGGAGGCCCTCAGGAAACCTTCACGCTCTGCGAAGTCTAATGAGGAATCCACTGCATTCCTATTGGACGAATGACAAACTCACCGTTCATTTGATTTGGCTGATTTTATCTTATTTTTCATGTGTACTTAGGCACAGACGGATACAACAAAGTATTAGGTCCATTTTAGATAGGAGGATTAAAATAACTGACAATGAAGACGCACATTTTTACAAAAATTCTAAATTTTACAAGAACAGAAGCATTTATATTCCTCTGATCTCAACAATCAAGATATTTCACAAAAAGTACTCCCAATTTTTTCTTGATTTAAAGCTTGATTTAATAATAAACCTAATATTTCCTGATGATATAAAGTCAGAAATTTGTGAAAAGAATAAAGAAACCCCTCAAAAATGTACCGAGATTATAAAATCAGATGTTTTCAACAAAAATTATGGAAGTCCTCTAGGATTGAAGTGATAAATTTAGAAAATACACATTGGAATGTTTTCAAATGTTTAGGTGGTAGAACCTGGCTTCGAGAATATCTGAGTTATAATATCACAATTTATTCCATTTAATTGTGAAATTTGACTTTTCAACAACAGATAATATCAGTTTTTTTCATAGTAAATATGTGAAATTACTCTCAAACTTTCTGAGCTTTTTGGGCCATAATTATTTTTATTTCTTTGCAGTGGCCTTCAATAGTTTATGTACCTCGCTTTGGAAGTAATTGTTCTGCAAATTGAAGCTAAAGTTACAGTAAGAAAAATAACTTTATTCATGTGCAAAGAGTATGACAGAGTACTAAAGAGAATAATTACATTGTTAAAAAAAGGATCTAATTCATTAAAGGGAAAAAATAGCCAAGGCAACTTGGTCAAATGTGGAAAGGAGACATTCTGGCACTTTGACCCGTCTCTCAAAAGAACCAAGAATAGCATAAGATACACTGCAGCCTTCAGTTGCTTCAGTTGAGGTCACTACGTATGATTCTTTAATGAGAAAAGGATTGGAAAAAACAGCATTTAATGGGAGCTTAATGGCTAAAATCATCGCTAACCATCAAGAACACAAAGACAAATCTTAGAAAATGAGGAAAAGTATTTTTCTGTGGACTCGTGAGACGAAAGCGGACCTTTAGGGACACACACCTTCCTTTATGGACACACACCTTCCTGTAGGTAAGGTGTGTGTCCCATTCCTTCTGATATGAAACTAACAGAGCATTTCAAAAGAAATGAGGCCGACTGTCGATCATAGTGTTGATTTCCCCTTTCAGGACCTGGACAGGCTGATGAATCCTTGGTTTCTGCTCTTTTGGATTAAGACAACGTCCGGTCATCAGTGTGTGACCTTTGCCTTAAGCTGGATAATGATCCACAGCAGAGCACCAAGTCTGCTGCATAATGGCTGAAAAGTAATATGCAAATAAAAGGAAGATTTGTGGTACAAAGTTTTTTTACCACTGAAAATTTGTGATCCAAACTTGAGCTCAGTTCCACCTGTACTGGATCAGTCTAACCCACACAGATGCAATGAAATGAAGATGTACATGATCAGATTTTATATACGAAGTTAAATGTCACACAGAAACAAATACGTCTCCACTGTCTCTCTGCCAAGCTTTTTTTTTTTACACTTTATTAATATTTATGGGCAGTTTTAACTGCTGTGGCTTTTACAGCCCGGCTCCTAGCGCGCTGCATTTTATTAATATCATAAGGACAATGTCAGCAGAGGCCCTAAAAAGGGGTTATGGTTATGACTGTGTGTGCATCTGCCATTTGAAAAGAGTGCAGTGTGAACAGTGGGTGGGTTGCAAATGTGTTTAAGTGCATGTCTGTTAAATGGGGTGTGTTAGTGTGTGTGTAAAGACTAAGAATTTAAATGTGTCAGCCTTTTCTTTTACTTTCTCCTTTGACCATTTTCTTAAGCTTCAACCATTTTTTCCTTTCCAAAGAGAGAAAGAAGCAACCTGTAGATGGTTACCGTCACTTAAAGCAAGAATGCAGATATTGATCCTTTTAGTCCTACTGGACCTACTGGTTCCTCCACACCATCTAAAGCCTATGAAGTGTGAATTTATGTGTGTTGTTTGTTCCAGTCGTTGGCGTCTCATTGGACGAACGGTGCACGTTGGGGTGGGAAGCCATTGAAAAGAAGTCAAAATAACAGTACATTTTTGCTTGAGGCTTATTTTTTGCGGAGCACTTCTTTAAACCAAACCTACAGCATCAGTACAGAGTGATTTAAACCTTTCATCAGACTGATAAATCCTCCTTATTTCCGTTTGTTCTCTGCATCCATTTCTCTCCTGTCCGTCTTCACTCAGCCTCTCTCCCATTCCTGTCTGAACAAATCAGCCAGTTGGTGATGGAGGCCACAGCTGCGCCTGTGAAGGCCTTTTTGTTGCATAACTTTTACTAAATGGTTGGAAAGCATACACACGACTAGATATGCAGTTATTATAAAAATGAGATATCTTTTTAAATGCCAGTGTAGATTATTGGTCAAGCGGGAGTTTAAGTTGAAGGTAATTAGTCGTCTTCTCTTGCTTTTTGAAGACGTTTCACTCCTCATCCAAAATCTTCAGGTCTGAAGAAGTTTTTAGGATGAGAGATAAAATGTCTTGAAGAAACAAGCACTTAAGATATGCAATTTTAATTCTTTCAAATCTAACCTTGAGTGTGTACAGGCATTCATTATTTCTTAAAGATTAAGCTGAAGTGTGTAAAAACCCAACTACCACAATGATGTAGTGGTTTCATTACATCATTGGGCAGCAGCACTTTAAAAAGTTTCAAAATGGCCGTCTAACCCTTCCAAGATTGTTGGCCAACAACTCTCCTGTCTCTAAGGTCATCACAGCTTTTCTTCGCTTAAATTTAACTAAAAACTTTTGTAAGACAAACAAAATGAAAATGTTGTTTTTGTTTTGCATTTCAGCAATACAAAACAAACTAATACAAAGCAAATCATTTCAGATATTAACTTTGTTGTACAGCTCAAAATTACAATAAATACAAAATATCTACATCTAGATAACTTAGAGGGCCTGCAAAATGTATTATTATTATTTTTTAATAAAGTAAGGAAAGTAAAGTGGGGAGTAAATATGAGGACACAAACAAACTAAATTCCTAGCTTGTGTAGGCTAACAGATTTATTTTTCACTCAAATCATGAACTAATCCAATGTGTTTGTCTTCTTCTGGGTTTTTGCTCTGTTGTCATCATCGGCCTCACCTCACCATGCTTCAGAAGACATGCTTATTCCTACTCTTATTACCTGTAAGTAGAGACTTCACATCAGGAACTCCTGCTTTCTCAGCCCATCGTACGTTCTTTATGTTGAAATGTTTGTCCTGTTTAGCTTTTACCACACTTAACTTTCTAAAATAATAATAATTGAGAGCATGGTTTAAAGACTCTCATATTTTAGGACAAACAGTGCATCCTTATTGCAAAAACACTTTTGAACATCAGTAAAACTACCATTTAGTATTACATCTCATATTTAGTATAATATCTCGAAATGTATGTATTTGTTGTTTAAGTTGTTTTAAGTTTATTCTCAATATGTATTTAGTTTTACACATTTTGCAAGTTTCTGCAAAAGTAGGATCAAATACATATTTCCATTTTTTGAAGGGAATCTGTGTGAGAAAATATACTTTCCAACTTTAGGGGGAGAAAAAACTCAAGTATCGTCAGAATTACAACAGTATCACATCCACTTGCTGACATTTTCACTGAAGATTTCTGCATTTTGCATGTTTTTAGTTTTTTTTACTAAACCTGCCTTTAGGTTAAAGCTGCAGCATGTAAAGCACATTTTATATATTAAAAAATGTATTTTGAGACATGTATATGAGACAGAGAATCTGTGAAAAGATCAAACTCTTCCCTGAGCTACTATTTCTGTGTGAAGAAATGCACCGCTCCAGAGTCAAAGACAACCAATCAGAGCCAGGAGGAGGGTTTTAGTGCTGTCAATCAACCCCAGGTATGTGCTGTTAAATGTGCTAATGGTGGAGAAACAACCGTTTATCCGCCATCGTTGGTGTAGTGAGCCTTCACTGCAGGCTCTACCAACTGCATCACACCACAGAGCAACAGGAGAGAGACAGAGGGAATGAGCAGCGCCACATGAAGGGTGATTGACAGCATTAAAACCCACCTCCTTGATCTGACTGGTTGTTTCTAGTTAGCACTGGGAGAAGGCAGAGGGTCTTAATTTTTTTTCACTTATCTCTCTCCTACCATACTGTCATGACATGGTGACCGTTTCAACAAATATGTAAAAAATGTATTTATTTATAAAAGTTACATACTGCAGCTTTCTTTACCTTTCATTTGGTAAAGAAAACCCCAAGGTCTGATTGGCCTGTAAAGGTATTTGCTTCAGTAAAAATACTCCAGAGACTTTGGGATGGATCAATCTCCCCCTGGGAACCAAACACAATCCTCTTTCCTTGAAACTAACCTTGAATCCACACAGAAAACACTGAACCAAGTTGGTTAGATCACAGAGAGAAACTTTGGTCCATTTCCCTCTCACCAATTCATTATTTTGGCTCTGCACTTAAGTCACTGTGTGCTTGTTTATTTCCGCCAAGAATTAAGGACATGCATAGTCATAGATATCACATATCATGAATATTTAGCTGCTCAGTATTTTCAGGAGAACTTTCATTTATTTTGCTTGAAAAGTGATTTTAGACCACGTTAAACAATAATTGGCAGCTTTGATGAAAAATATAAGGAAATAACGACATGACTGGATCGTTTCCCATAATAATTGAGAAATACTTCAACATCTGTTTTCTAAAATTCTTTGATCTAAATTCAGGACTAGGTTAAAAACCTAAAACATTTTTAGTACAAACTCTATTTTTGTTGCAGGCTGATGTGTTTTAAACTTATGTTATTTTTTTTGTTTGTCCTATGATATAATTTGTTTATTATATGTAAAATATTGTGATAATTTCCACACATGCTGATGCAGAAGGGAACATTTGAGTTCAGCTTCCTCTGGATCGCCTGCATGCCCTGCCTCTTAAAGAGTCTCACCCTAAAAGGTCAATGTAATTCACTCTTATCTCCTTCACCAAGTGGCCATTTCCTGCTTATTAACCACTTCTAATGAAGAGCTATTATAGCTGTCTTAAGGCATGCACAAGCACGTAATGACACACTCACACACACACACACGCACACACACACCGCTACATGCTTACCTGTGTGCACGTCTGCACTCTTTTGCCCTGAGCTCATCTGAAAATCCCTGCAGAGAATCTCTGCTTCTCAAAGCATCTTCAAAGGCCTGGAAAACTCTCTAAATCTGGTGTGAGTCCTAACTAAGTGGAAAAATCATGGCCTGGCCAAAGTTTCTCCTAAAACAGCTCCCCTAAGGCTCTTTGGCAGCAGCTAAAACTGCTCCTTCATGGAGAGAAACTGGTCCATCTGGAGTGACAGCATTCAACAGACTGCTTTTAATTTTGACTTTTTTTTTTTTTTTTACCCCTCCAGGGGGTCTTTTGTGGGCTCTAGTGTCCCTTATATGACAGTAGGCTGACAGGAAACGGGGAAGGAGAGGGGGGAAGACATGCGGCAAATATCACCGGGTCCGGGAGTCGAACCCGCGACGGCCGCGTCGAGGACTCAGGGCCTCCAAATATGGGTCACGCTATCCACTACGCCACCACGGCACGCCCTTAATTTTGACTTTGATGCTCAGATTTAACTTTAACTATGTTAGAGAAACATATGGAGGGGTAATAACAGATTGTAATGCAAAGCGAGTTTCAACATGAAGGATTGTTTTAACCCAAACTATTACTATCAGCTTCACCCCTAAAGTTTCCTGGATAACTTGGTTTTGCTGTATTCACCAATATTTTATTGTTTTAAGCAACACATGAGGATTTAACAGCTTTTGCTCAAAAATATGAGTAAAACTAAATTTATCTTCAAAACTCTAAGTTGTGCAAAAAGAAGAACTAAATAAATTAAATAAGTTTAGTGTCTTACATCAATTTGTAATTCACAAAAGGAAAATCTCACTATTTATATAGACCCATTCAGTAACTAATTACAAACAAATTCTTAAAGGCTTTTATCGCATTAATTATGGTGAATACATGAAAACATGACAATAAAATTTAAGTACATCAGACCAATTAAAAAACCCGTACTACAGAAATGCGAGCTTGAAGAAAAGTATCTTTAATTCCTGCTTACAGGATGTCAATTTTTAATCAGACATATTTGTTCCATATCGGAACAAATACTTAAATTTATAGAATATGATTGTATGTGGAAAAAAACACTCCACTTCTAAATAAAACAGTTCACTGCAGTTTTTGAAAGAAATATCATGTCTTTAAGCAAATTCTTACAGCAGATAATTTAACAGCAGATAGCCATACTGCAGTGTTTACTTTTCTTTTCTTTTTATTTAACCATTATTTTACCAAGAAGTCCATTTGTAAATATGTTCAGCTCATTTATTAAAAGCAGCTGTTATACCATGAAGCTAATTGAGTAGCAAAAACGCTTCTATGAATCCATAGTCGAGTTAAATAAAGCAAAAATAGTTTATTATGCTGTTAAATAAATCTAAATGCAGGTGAATACATTTACATTCACATCTACAGGGGTAGCCTGAGGAGCCATCATATGAGGGGGGAATTTAAATGTGTCAGGCTGATGCATGCCTGCAGTGTGTGTGTGTGTGTGTGTGTGGTGTGTGTGTTTCTCTCTTCACCACAGCCTGTAGCTCCCCATCTCGCCCTCCCTTGTCTGGGTTGTGATACTCAGATGAAAGTTTGTTTGGGTTTTGCCTGCAGCCTCCTCTGGAGCTACCGCTGTCATCCTGAGGTGACTGACTGCCTGTCTAACTGCAGACTCTAGCAGGGGATGGCTCCAGGATATTTGAGTTATTCAGCTGCCAGCCGGCTGGCTGAGGCCAGCCCAAGCATAATACAGGAGTTTCTGCCAATTCCTTGACAAGTGAAACAAATGTTGCTCCCCGTGTTTTACTGGACACCTCCGGGTCGGCCTGTGGATCCGCCAAGCACCGACTGAAATGATTGCAATCCGCTGTTCAGGTTCATATTTTCTCTTTTGAAGAAAGTGATGGTCAAGCTGCAGGTGAAATACTCTCACTTTTGATGAAGACCTGGTTAAAAACCCCCCCACATATCTAAGAAACTCCAAAAGAAACAGAATTTGCTCTGAGAGAAATAATGGCTCAACATCGGTTCATGTAGTCACAAAGAGAAACATTTTTCTCCTTTGTGCTTTTGTATTCAGGACAAAGTAACTTGGTTGCCACCATTTACAGAAAAATTTACATAAATTACTACAAATGAAATCTGTCCTGTCAAGTCATGATTTCTCTGATTATCTTTGAATTTTTTGAGTAAAGTTAGAAACCAAGAGATTTTGTTTTGCTGTAGGATAAAGTAGAAACAGAACAACAGACGCAGATTCAATGGCAAAGATTTTAGGACTTTGAAGATCTTTTCCTCTAACATTTATTGCCACTCGTATGGTTGACGTGCGCCTAGCATCAAGACCTGCTTTGTGAACATAAAAGTAATTGCTGATTGATAACTTATTAATCTCTTGATGGGTTTTCAACCATCACCTTGTTCTGACTTGACCTGGACAAGAACGACGACTTAATATTTACTAATACAAAGGATTTGAGTATTTTATTTCAAACCAAATATCTGGGCAGAGACTTCGGAGTCTCACCTGTTCTCTTCTGATTGGTCACCACATTCAAGACAGTTAGCTTTAATTGAGCAAAGGATCAATCAGGTAGCTCTTAATTAAACATAAGTAACATTGGAGTTTATATGCACAAACAAGGCAGTAGAACTGGATTAATTTTTAAATTGGTTTCCTTCTAGAAGTTTAAGGATTTTTATAGAATCGTTGCATAATTTTATACAGTTTAGGGGCGACTGCTGTCCATGAATGACTTCTCTAAAATGCTTAAAACTGTTTAATAGTTTAAACATTAAATATTTCCTGATATGCATTATTACACACATTAGAAACCGTTTTGGATTTTACAGCGAACATCCATGGTTTTCTTAGAGGTTCACCCAGCCAGAGCCATGGAAAGTGAATGGCACTGTGTGAAAAAAAAAATAATATTAGCTAAAATGAAATGGGGAAAATAAACTCTTTATGTCTTTATATTTTCACTGTAAATTAGAAAAATATAGACTTCTGTATAATTGGATATTATCAATCAACTTATGATGCTTTAAAATTTTCATGATGTCCTGTGCTACCAGACAACCAAAAATATCATTAGTTTTTCTTTTTTTGTTCTGGATAGAAAAACATTTACAATTTTCTCTCTGAAGCAAGTTTTTCATTTTATCCTTAAGAATCTTGTTGAAAAAAGAAAATGTACACATCTTCGTCTGTAAGCCATTCATGCATTCAGAGGTAAGTTAAAGGGTTAGGTTCTGATTTAGTCATGTTTGCCCTGCTGGTTAATGTGAGTTTTATCAGTGTGAACTGTTGAGGCAGCAGCTGGGTCAGGAAGCTGCAGACTCTATTGGTTCAATATTGATGCATTATTCTAAAAAGAACTCGCTTCAAATTAAACAATCCCGAATCGTTATGGTTCATCCTACGTCATTTCACCCTATACAATTAAGCATAAAATAAGGAAGTCTCTTTATTCTGTAAAATGAATAACCTTCAGTAATGAGTCTTTTTTTAATGGAAACACGGCTTTTGGGAAATGAACCCCTCAAGTGCTCCTGACGTCTCATACATCACATAAGAAACAATTAAAAAGCTGATTTTTTTTACCCGTTTCATGAGTACTTCTGCTCTGCTTCACTTCATTTCCTCCCATCTCGTGTCTCTGGGGACCAAAACTGCTCTTAAACCCATCAGGGGAACGGCGCAGCTTTCCCTTATGGTTTTGAACGTTCCCTCACCACACATCTCTCATTATCGACACATCAAACAGCCTGCAATTAGCGTCGCCGGGGGCGCACAAGTAGCTCATGACTCTCGGTAGGGCGGGCGCCCGGTGGGGTAACCTGAGCGGTTAATGAACTGCCGCCGTGATATTCATTAAAGAAGGATTATGTCCCGTTCATTGCAAATTACAATATGAGGGATTTGTCATTTAAACGAGCCCATTATTGGGATAAATGTGTGATAGGAAGAAGTGCAGGGAAAGAATGGGAACAATAGTGAGAAAGTCTTTTCCATAAAAGTTCTGAGACGTTGCCTGTTGCTTTTACCACTTCACTGATTATATACATTCTTCCGTTTTTATGTTCCTGATTCTCTTTCTGGCCCACTTGCCTTTCTTCTTCTCCCTACTTTTTTTAATGAAAGTGCAGTCAGATAGTCAAGAATAGACCACTGTCAGTAACAGTTTGGCCCCAATCATAGAGTAGGTTGTGTGGCTCTCAAATATTAGGATTAAACCTGATTTTATTAGAAGGAAGATGTTTGGAAGAAGGTTTGTTTTCACCCTTTCAATCTGACCAATATTTTCTGTGTAAATATTTATATTATTAAATCTTCCTTAGTAGAATTGATTGATTAGTTCCCCAGACTTTCTTCAGGTTGACTCAGACTACATTTACGCAGTCGGCAAAATTGCGACTCAAATGCGCTTTTTTTACAACCTATATTCATTTTTTCACGGAAGTCTGAACGGCCCAATTTCTAAAAAGATCAGATTTGTGCCATACTTCATAATATGTTTAAAGAGTGGAGATAAGAAGTGAAAAACAACCAAATGTCCCCCAAAAAGCTCAAGTTAGACTATCATAAGAATGGCTGAGTGTTTTCAAGAAAAATTCAAAGGAAATGAAGGTGGTTTAAGACTTTTGCACAGTCATACATGTAATGAATAATCTCTTTGGTTCTACACAGACATTATTGCCAGTATACCGTGGGCCGAAGGATTGATAGGGATAAAGGAGATGTTTCTTCCAAAGCTGACCTCTCGTTTATTGCTTCCTGACCTTCGGAGGGATCAACAGTGTTGTGCTTGCATGCACACACACACCCACACACACACACACACACACACACACCCCCACACACACACACACACACACGCACACACACACACACACCATATAAACTCTGCAAGTAAACAAGGATACACACACCCACCATACCTGCTCTGTTCAGAATGGATGATTCTGCAGCTCATGATGTGGCAAAAGTTTAATTGTTCAGCAAAACTAAAGATATTAGCAATGAACTGATAGAAACAACCAGATCAGTTTATGATGTTTTGGTCAAAAGTTGGAGAAAAATTGTCAACTAAATGTTTAGAGTTTCCCCAGGAAGAGGTTTTACATTTAGACCTCATTATCTGATGAAAGTGGGAATAATTATCAGAAATAAAATGCTGCTAAATGGCAGTTTACACAATTTTTTATTGGATGAAATGATTAACAACAAACAACTTGAATATTTGTATTTTAAAGGTTGCCGATGATGCTTTCTTGACAGGTTAGGTAGATCCATTGCCGATACAAAACATGTTCATTACAGTTTCTGCACAAAATCATTCTTACATGATGAGATTATATTCTGGTCCTTTCAGAATGAGCAGTTTTAAGGTGTCTTGTCACTTTAAATCCAAACAAGGTGCTGCTGGCCACGCCCCCAAACTTAAATGTTTACACTCGCATGTGAAAATGGCTGGAAACAAATGCGCAATTAATGCTTTGAAAAGCATTAGTAGAGCCTCCTGGTAAAACCAGCTGACCAAATATGCTGGAGCTCAGCGTGGGTTGCTAGGTAATGAGCCGGGCTTTGCTGGGGTTGCTAGGTGATGGACAGTACCTACTGACTTGTGACAATATATTCTGGAGGTTTTTGGAATGTCTCATTTTCCAAACACCAAAAACATTAACTTATTGCCAAAAACCAGAGGTGTGTGTTTTTTTAAGCACTTGAGTTGTTTTTAGAAGTAGTAACCAAATGGAAATACAAAGAATTCTGCATAATGCGTCCCCTTTAATGCACACACACCTCTACTGAGATTTATTTATTGTTCTTTATCTGGCTGCAGAGAAAGTCTTCCTTATATCCGGTTTTGGGGTTACGGCCAATCAGCACCAAAGAAATTAAATTACTGTTTTCCAAATACAGTGGATATGTGAATTTTTGACAAATAATTTGGATTTACGTGGAGAATAGAAAAAACTGGGAATAGTTAAATCTGTGGATACTGACCTGTGAGCAGGCAGGGGTTATTAGGAAAACCTAATAACCCAGGAAAGTCAGAATATTGTTGATCGGTACATGTTATTGAAATTACCAAAGGGTCTTTGACAATGCACATCAATTCTGGTTCAAAATACAGCCACTGCAATCTTTCATTCACCCACTCAATCTCTAAGGGAGGCCAGAAAGAAAACACAAAACAAAGCACAGAGAGAATTTTATTTTTAACTATTAAGTTTCTAAAATTCACTGAATAACTTGTAGAGTGGATGTGGACCTTTGTATTACTGAAGTTAGCTGAGGTTGCTCTTGAAAAGTAAGGTCTTGTGTCTCAATCATGCCATGCAGTGCAAAATACATTTGTCTTGCATTGGCCTTTTTGAACTGGCTTTGCAGAGACGGCTCATTCCATCAGAAACACATGCAACGAGGCGGCATCGTGATAAGTCACAGAGGAAAACGCCAACTCACTGCCCAGCGTGGACCAGCAGCCCGACACAACCAACACATGCAGCACTCAGAGGCGAAAAGACTGAATGTCCAGCATGCACAGCTCTGAGGAGCTCAAATACTTGCCTCTAGAAACACACACCAGTACAAGAATCAATGCTTATGCACAAACACACAGTCCACTGTTTGCCATTTGTGACTCTTTCAAGCCCTTAAAGTCAGAAAAATGTGTTGATGTGCTGATAAAAATAAAGTTGAGCTATTTGTCGGATTAGTTCTGAGCAGCTAGGACAATCCGACAGCTCTAAGATCGTGTCGTGTGCGCTGGGCTTTACACTAAGGAAATGAGGAAGGGAGGGTCAGTGGAGAGCACCGGAGTTTAGCCCTTTTTCATTCAGTGTCATTAACAGAAAGAGAAAAAGGTCGGAAGAGACGATAATGCCGATAATTAAAATGACGTCAATTGTTTTAATTTATTGTATGATTAATTGATTTATCGTTTATCGCGACAGGCCTAATTACTAGTCTTGAGACTCGATTAACATTTTAATTCCAATAATTGCATTGTCTGTAAATATTTGCATTTTAATCAAGAAGTATAGAGACAAAATAAGCAACATTTTCAACTAAAACACTAATTTTGCTGCAAAATTTTTGAATAAATAGACAGATATTTATTGTTTAAGTCTGTTAGGGTTTTCAACCATCAGATTGGTGCAAAGTGCTTTCAAATGTTTCTTTAATGTGAATTTGAAAACATACTTTTTAAAAAAAATGTGGACTGTGGACTCTGACATTAGCATTGGTGCCATCTGTGCTGCTGCCACATGAATATGAATATGTTCGCTGATAGAGTAACTCCTTTTAGAACAACTTGAACAAAACCACCAGCGTCCCATCAGATCATTTTTTGAACCATAAATTAACCCCCAGTCAGCCAAGAGAAATGGTTTTGTCGTCCTTCGCTGTTGTTTGTGGATGCTGCTTGTGCGTCAGATTTATGGGAGAACACATGAATACAACAGTTCCACCCAGAATTATTAAACGCAATGCAATTTTTAATGCGCTAAAATCCGTGTAATTAAATATTTGAAATAAACACATTATAGTTCCAATTGTAATTATTACAATACATGACATTTTAATGTTCAATATATTTATATTATATTATATTGAATTCTATCTTATTTTAAAATTTAATTGTTACATTGTGCATGATGTATTCTACAAATTTTACCTATGAAAGGTATAATAAGTTGTATAAAGTGTTATAAATTGTTTGTGAACAAGTACACCAGTTACACTAAGCTAGTTTAAGGTCAGTTAGTTCGTTAGTGACACAAATTGTCTCCACATGTTGGCTCCATCAGAATTCAGTCCACACTTCCAGGTTCAGTCACAGACGTGTAAATCTTTTCTCATTGCAAACAGAAACTAAAGTTTCACATGCCCAGTTCTTCTGCATGATGACTTAATGAAAAATGGGACAGGGAAGCTGAGAGTCTGAGCATTCGTCTCTATCATATCAACTCACAGATATTTAATTGCTTCCATTTTTTCAGGGTTGAAACTTCTTTTGTGCTGTGCTTGTAGTTTTTTTCCTAATTTTTCCACTGTTCAAGTCGTCATTTAATACTTGAATATTGAGTAAAACGGCACGCAAACTCCACAGAAAACTTTGAAAGACTTTCAGAAAGTCTGAAGAGCTATTTAACAAGACTAAAAGAATCTAATAATGTCGCTGCCTTGAAATTAAACTTATAGAGCTTTTGTCAGGTCGCACTTCACCGCAGTACTATTGAGTAAATGATTTATTGAAATGTGAAAAGATGAAAAAATATAATGTTATTTTCTTCCTATTAATTGGTTTTACATTTCAAATTAACCCACAGCAAAGACCAAACTGCATTTCTATCTCCATGTTTATGATTAGATTTTAAAAAGTTTGCCTTTTGTAAGAAGTGGATGTGCAATATGAAGGAGGATTTGGGTTAAAATAGTTCAAGCAGGTCAGAACAGAAGCAATACTCAATGAACTCACTGAGATCACTTTTTGTTATTTTTTCCACAGCCTCACTCATGGCAAAGAAACCAGCTAATTGCTTCATAATAGCACTGAAGTTCTGTTATGAGTCAAAGATTTTACATTGCATTCCACATAAGTTCATTTCATTAAAGCACAAATTACAAAAGAAAACCTGCAGAACGTATTTCACTAATAGTGTCGTAGTTTTAGATGCAAAATCTGTGAAAATTTTCTCAGCACAAGACTTGTGCAGCAAGGAGAGACGTTAAAACTTTTATTAACGTCATCAACACTTCAACATCTAATTAGAAAATGAACCCTGTTAATGTAAAATTTTGTAATATTGTCTGAATTTCCTGTCAAACAAAATGCTTGCAATGAATCCATGAAGATATTCTATTTGTGTCTACAAAGATGCTGCTGGTTGTTTTAACAGACCCTGAAGCATATGAGAAGCCATGCGGGTTTCTCATGACGTCGTAAGTTTGGAAATGTGCAGAAGATTTGAGTCCAAGAGATGAGTCAAACTGCAGAACAAAACAGAACAGGCAGTTCATTTACATGGCTGGCTCAAAGCTTTCTGAAGAAGCAAAGTTCTTTTAAGATGAAGTGCACTAATTATCACTTCCAGCATTTTTAGACTCAAAGTATTTCTGACTTTTCAAGACAATTCACACAAGATGAGATGAATTTTGTTGTGAGTCTAGTTCGCAGGGTTCAACTTTGATGTCTACAGCATGATTTCCTTCATGGTTTCTAAACCTGAAGCATCAGCAGCCTCTGTAAAATATTAATCAGTAAATGGCTAAAACATGGACATGCAAGCATTGAGGGAAAAGCAATATCTAACTAGTACAGCTGGGTTTAGATGTAGAAATGTTCTAAATATGAATGTCTTTCTTCTCATACTGACCAGTCAAAGTGTTTTTACCTAAAAAATCTCATTCTCATACTAATAGTATCATTTGGCAATTTCAGGCTTAGTGTCTTATCTAAGTTCGCCTGATCATGTGTTTAGGGAAACTGGAACATATTTACTTAAAAATGTCTCAACTTTGGAAGAGCAACAGTGTTACAATGGCCACCTTTCAACAGTGAATCATATCGTCTTTCCATTTTTGTTCTAATTGCTTTAATGAAAGCAAAATAATCACTGCTTTCATGACTAATTATTAGACTCTATAATGGGATTTTGTTTCAGGTTTTGCAAACCTGAAACAGTTTCTCTGCAGGTAGCCACCCTGCCTGGCCAAACGAACAGAATAAAAAGTAGCAACCAGGATTAATGTAGGCAAAATGTACAAGTCTCCTACTGCATATCACTACAAGAGTGATTATCTTTCAACCATCAACAACTTATGTAATCGTGGTTGCAGAAATGATGTTGGTCTATATAATGGGCTTTAAATCATTAGCGACTAAAACTGCTCAACATATTTATAAAACTGGAGGAAAGACGGGGAATCATCGCCTTCAAGGAAGAAATGTGGTTGGAAAATAATCATAAATAATCATGGAAATGTTTGGTGAATTCAAATCGAAGATGACCAAAAACAAAACTCATGACTGTTTATTACTGAAAGTAAGAGCATTTCCACATGCAATGTGAAAGGAACTCGAGGGATTTGGACTCTCCCTCAGAGAGTGGCGCAAAAATGAATATCTGCAAATCCCAATAAACTGACATACTGTTAAGAAGGCCCAGATTCCTTCACAATAAAGTGATGAGGTACATAAAGTCACAGCTTCTGAAATTAGACTTTTTTTTGTCAGGAATAAACAAAACATGTGTATTAATCTCTGTGATGTGAAAATCTGGTGGGGACTAGATGACAGTTTCACGTAAACGTTCAACTGCCAGAGCTTCAAAGTAAATTCAGGAGCCGTATCTCATTTAAACACTGAAACTTTGCCGTTATAACGAGATGTAAAACCTGTTAAAATGAGAAAATATATTCTCTTTTAAATAAGAAAGGTCGGAACAGTAAAACAGCAATACTTCTTGGGATTTTTAAATGTCATCTAGAAGAAACAGAGTGAGAAGGAGGATCATAGTGAGTCCCTTTATGCCCTTTAACGAGTCGTAATCAGTCAGAGGAACATAATATTATATCTCCTTATAACAAGAAACTCTCATTTTTACAAAGAGATTATAAAGAGATTTTCTCGTTATAACGACATTTTGCTTCTCAATTTGTTTCCAAACTCTGACAGTTAAAACTGTTTACATCCTGGTGTGTCAAACTGTTGAATTTAAAGATGGCCTTAAGACGACGGATCCTTTATTAAATGCTTTGCAGTATCCATGTCTTTCATCCTTAAGTATTCATTCTGTGCTCAATTCACTTCATTTCACCCCTCATCAAATCTTATCTCTCTGTGTATAAATATAAATATAACTTACCGTAATTCACAAAGTTGTATTCATGTCTTTGGTTAGATTTTATTCCACGTTTGTTTTGCTTATAGGAAGTTGGCCAAAAAGCAGAAGGAAACTGCGAGCAGCTCCACCCAGCAGAGGGAGATGGGTCCGGTCACCACGGCTGATAAGAGCACCACTAAAGTGAGCACCTTGCACAAAGACGACCCGTTCTCCACTTCCAGCCCAGACCTCAACGGCTTCAGTGAGTAAAACTCATCTGCAGTTCTGTTCTACATGAAAATGATCAAGATTCACATTGTTACTGGCAGCATTGTGGACATCTGGAGAACATTATCCATAAATTATTCCAGAAACCTGAAGAAGAGTAGGAGTGCACCGATACACTTTCACTTCCAGTACAGATATCTGAGACAAAGTATCAGTCAATACCGATCCGATACAGAAAAACAGCACTGAATTGACGAAACATGTTTTTGTTTTAAACACAGACATAAATGTACTTTATGTCTGTGTTCATTTGGCCAGTACAGTACACTTACTTACACCAATAGCTTGGTCATGTAAAACCAACCCAACTTTAATTTGCTCAGTCAGTGAAATTATGACAGTCAATGTAAAATGAAGAATCAAGAAACTGACAAAAACAATAGATTCACTACGTAAAATAAACACATCTTCTTTCAAATGGTCCTGAAAGTACAATTAATTAATCGCAAAATTAATTGAATTAAGTAATTCTACATATAATGTAAAATAAATATTGAAGGATTTCATTATTCAGAGCACAAAGCATAGAATTAGACTGAATAGATCTGCCTTTATTCATCTGAAACTGTCACTGGAACCCAATCTAGATTTTTTATCAATATTAGGACCAGTAGAGATATTAATATCGGATCAGTATTAATCTAAAAAAAAGCAAGAGCTTCCTGTATTCATGTCCGTCTATTGGCTGGTTCTCTGTCAAAACACACTTATTAATCAGTTATTAACCCAAATAACAGACGTTGTGATTAGAAATAAAACTTTAAGATGAGCAGATAATGCAGTATGTCACAAGCTTCCATCTTACTTTGTGCTTCTTTTGGACATAACTGCTCCTTCCACTCGCAGATTGCATCTTGTAAAAGAACGAACTGCATTTTTCTATTTTTCTTCTTAAAGTTACTCATATTTGTGTGTCCGGTATAATTAGACAGTTGCTCTCAGGCGGGCATTTTTCTCTTGTAAATGTCACGCTGGCCTTTGGGGGAACTTGGCTTTTGAGAGCTCCAGGTCCAATTTAATGCTGGTCATAACTGCCTGCACTCTTCTTCTTAACTCTCCCTACTGATGTACAAAAATTGTTCCTGCACTGAAAGATGCAGACTGAGTGGTGTTACATTTGTTGCATTTTGAACATTCAGGTTAAATTCATTCATCTACATTTCTACACTGCAGTACATTGTTTTGTATAAACGTTTTTGCATATTTTTATATTAACTTTTTGATTAAAAGTTTTTAATGCTGGGTAAAAGCCTTTTTGTTATCAATGTAAATGTAAAAATCAGAAGGAAGGTATTAAAACTTTTTGTTGCTCCTTAGGATGCTGTCTGTTCATTTATATTCGCTAATAATTCCCTGATTTCTTCACAGAACAGTTCAGTTTATTTAGGGTTCATTCACACCAGCCCTGTTTAGTCCACTTTAATCAAACTCTAGCTTGTTTGCAAGGAAAGTCCAGTTCATTTCAGGAAGTGTGAATATGCAGCTGAACTCTGGTTGTCATAAAATCAGTTCAACCGATTTGGTTGAACTGAACTCCGGTGCTGTTTGAAAAGCAAAAGCAGGAAAGCAGACTGAAGTGGACTACAACACAGTGCATTCTGGGTAACTACAACCAAAACAAACATGAGAGTCTAGCTCTATCAGAAGAAATGGCTCGATCAAAAATCCTCCAGCCTCTAAAATCTGACAGTGCTCCATTTTTGTTTACATTTTGTGAACAAGGAAGTTATCTTCAGTATCTTTTTCTGAGGTTTTTGTGATTTTTAAAAATTTTTATTTTTGTTCTTGGTGCAGCGCCATCAAAGGCAAGGACGAGGAAGATTGTTTGACACAATGCAGTGTGAAAGAAAACTGCAGCAGCTGAAATCGTTACTTTTTGATTCTCAATCAAACTGAGCCTACCGACTGAAAACACCCCCACATTAAATTACACTCAGGTGGACAGAGTTTAATTATTATGTGACGTTTGAAGGCATTTGGTTGTGCTGTACTAAATACAAATGCATAGCGTTCTCAGCACATTTCTGTTTGTGAAAAGTTAGGAAATTTTGTTCCATAATGAACTACTTGTTGGTCTATCACAAAAAATAAATACAGGAACTTTGGGAACTGCATGAAGTTAAAAGTTAGTCATAACAATGTCACAAATTAGTGTCCTCCTATCTGTAATTCAGCTTTGGTAGTGTTTTTTTCTGAAATGGACAAACATTTACTTGCATGCAGCATACTCTGCCAGGCTCGGTCCTAATGAGACTGAAAGCGCTGACACAGAGAAGGGACCCAGTAATATTTCTGCAAGGAGTCTCACAGGGCAAATAACCTTTTTGTGTTATTGCATTCTCACCCAGTCACCAGATATCTTCACAGGACATTGCTGTCAAAGCAGATTTTTCTTGGTATGCAGGTACACTCCTGACTGTGTTAAAGCCAGACTGCTTTTTGGGCAACATTAGCATACAGTGGTAGTTTGCATAAAGCGAGAGGGATTTTATCACCAAGCAGGAGAAAATGTTTGTTTGGATGTATTAGAAGTGTGGGACAGAGATAAAGAATGAGAGAAGTGATGGAGGAAAGGGAGGATAATAGAAGATATACAACTTCAATAACCCACAGCGGGGAAGTGATGTCATCAAATGTACAGCAAATGGAAAATAAATAACAGTAGGGTGCTTGATTCTCATCGCCCTTCAGTCTTCTGTCTGGGGTTTCTCCCATTGAGCTTGATTCTTGTTGAATTTCAGTGAACAGAAGAAGAGACTTGCAGATTTGAGTATTGTGCAAACCATTATAAAATTCTAAATAAAAAGTGATCTTACATTTTAAACTTGCATCCCAACACTTTTACAACTGCCCAGTTGGTCTCCCCACTGAGGGAATCACTGTCTGTTCTAAAAGGTTTGCTAGTAGAAGACATTTCTGGGTAGTTGGTCAAATAACGCATAAATGTAGCTAATTAAGAAAGCTGGTTAAAATTCCTTTATATGCCAAGGAGGTTTATTTTGCTCATGTTCTATCTATAGTTTTTTAAAGTGATGATTCACTTTCTTTTCAAATAAGAGCTTGTAACTTAATATTCTATATGCTCTAATTAAGTAAGAAGCTGAACAGTTTTGTTAGTAATTTTTTGAGGGAAACATTTCTTAAACTTGATGTTGCATTTTTTTGTGCAAAAAGTCCACCTCAAAAAAATATGTTTACATGAATTAATTTATGGTTTTGATCTTGGGTTTGTTTAGAACATGGTCAGTTTGTGGGACTTTAATTTTAAGAAAGAAAAACATATGTTACTACTGGTACATGGACTGAAGTACAAGAACTGAAATTCAGCTGCCAAATGAACCCAAAGTGTTTTACACCAAAGAAAACAGAATAAGAGGCATTGAAGTAGAAAAGATTCACAGAATCTGATTCTAAGAAAGGCAGATCTGTCAGTTTCTAAAAACTAAAGGAACGCCGGTACATTTCTGTGTGCTTGGCAGGAACAGCTGAACGGTGTGTTATTTCTGAGATCCAAAGGTTTGCAACCAGGACTGAGTGTACTTGATAATATCAACCTCCCAAAACTTCAAAAATGATTCTATTTTATCCAAGAATTTAATTATTTTCACATTTCAGTACAATAAAAATAGCATCTGAGAACATTTCAGTTAAACTAAATATTCATCTTTATAAAGTTATAAATGTACGAAACACGTGGAAATTAATAAATAGATGATAAAAAGAAGATGAAAATTGGTTCTAAAACAAATGTTTCACCATGTGAATAATGGCGGCTTACTGCTTTATATTATATTTTCAGACTTCTGTAACAATGAAACATGATGGTGAATTGAGAGATTTAAACCTTTAAAGCCTCAGATGGAAATTTCATTGTAACTTATTTTCTTGCTTAGCTGAAGACCAGCAGTAGATCACCAGCTTAAGATCTAAACAACTGATTTATTATACATAAATCAGATCCATGAGCAGGAAGACAAATTTAAAACTTTCTGTTCAAGTTGCTGTTTTACAGCAAAATGCTTCATTTACAGTAAACACTGATTAATTAAAACATTTCGTTAAACTGTTTTCATCAAATAAACTTATTTTGCATCTACAGCTGTAACAGGGACAGATACATATATTAAGAGGGAAATTTATTAAAAAATAAGTAAAAAAGAAATAGAATGAGCAGACAGTAAAGTAAAGGATGACATGAGGAGACAGAGGATCTGGTGACTAATAGCAGCTGGAATCAGTGCGGCTCTTTCTGCACAGCGATCTCCATAAAACAATATTTTAAAGAAGAATTATAATGAAATCCACTCCACCTAATTAGATTTACATGAAAAGTCTATCTTAATGAAAATTAGTATTTTATTTGTAAAAAAAATGGTTAAACTGTTCTGACTGATTTTTAAGAGGTACTTCAGTCAAATATTTTCTGTAACGATTTGAATAGCATAAAAAAATCATTAATAAGACAAGTATAAAAAAAACAAACTGTGCTACAATTCAGAACCATTGATCTAATTAACTAACTTAAATGCATAAAATGACTATAAAAGTATACAGAGAAATGGACACATTTAAGATTCTATTACCTGTAATAATCGACACCATACACTAAAACCAACTGTATCTCACATTCAGCAGCAACAAACTCATAAGCTGTAGAGGGAGATGATGGTGGGACTTTCCAAGATCAGGCTGTGATTGTTGGGAAAGACAATTGAGTTGAACTGCGATTGAGATGCAGCTCAACTGCAGCAGAAACACCACAACGCATTAAAAATAAAGCTAGTTTTGGACTAACTTCATTTATATTTTAAGTTTTGAGGTCTACATTTTGATCTAGAAACTCCATAAACTGCTTTTAGTCTTAAATTGGTAGTAATTTAAAAGAAATGCCATTCTACACTCAGAACAAAGTTCTTTCTGGCCAGAATATTTTTCATAATTCATAAAAACTGAAATGCAGACTACTGTGAAGTCCTCAGAGGTTTTTACAGGTCTATGGTTTGTCAGTTTAATAACAGCCTCTTTAGATTTTTGACCAGTCACAAACCACACAATAAAAGATATACTTATATATACTTATATCTTTTATTCTATCTATCTATCTATATATATACATATATATATATATGTATGTATATATATATCTATTTCAGATATACTGTATATATATACAGTATATCTGAAATAGCAGGTATAAATGATAAATGTGTAGGCTAGTTGTCAGAGCTTATTAAGTTTATTAAGTGTGTAATATCCTCCAGTTAGTCTCCCAACAGTTCTCATTTTAACTTATTGAGCATGTGCCTGTGTCTGTCTGCCCTACAGCAGTCTCTGGGTGTGTAGAAGAGATGGTGTATGCGCAGGAATAAGGTAGCATTGGTCACAGTTAAAGGAAGGAATTTCTCATAATGAACCACATTTATAAAATGTGATGTTTCCACCTAAAGGTCCCCACTTTGCTCTGTCTTCCATTGGTGACCAGCTTGACAGCCCATCCTTGGGATGAACTTGTGCAAGTGTTCGCTTAGAGCTACTTATTGCTTTTCCACCAAAGCAACGTTGGCTCCTGTACTGAACAAAATGGAAGATTGCTAAAGTGAGCCACTCACTGTTTGCTGTTTTTCCAAATATTTGTTAAATAATGGGTTTTCATCAGTATCTTGGTGAAGTCCAGGAGTTTAAGTCAAAATTTCCTTTCCTTATAACGTGAGACGAGTGTCTTGTTGAAATAATCTGCCAGTAGAACTAATGCTTTTTAAATCAAGGTTAAGGAAATATTGACTTGCAACAAGCTCCTGTATCTGGTTGAAAAGTTAGTTGTCAGTTAGTTTTGCCTTAATTTCAGTGTAATAATATATTTGCGCTGGAGACTAGATCCAAAGAGTTTGTTTTTGCAGTGCAACAGCTTATTTTCTTTTGTATTTTAGTGACAGTCACTTTGTTTAGTATAGGCATGGATTTTCATTTTCTTCAGCCTGCTATTTTACAAGTTACTATTTTGTATGCAAGTAAATAGAGAACATAGTAAATAATGCATAATGCATACTATTTTGTATGCATTTAAAGCATGAAATACCTTGCAGTACATGCAAGGTATTTCATGCTTCTTTAGAAAGTAAGCTAATAAAAGCGAAGCTCTATGCAGACTGACTTGCATAATGACTAAACAGCTTTGGGAGGTTTTGCTATTGATAAGTTATCTGGTACTTCAGCTGCATCAATGATCCCTAATGAGGGATCTAATGTCTTTAGGGATAACCGCGATGCATTGTGTTAACAAGCTTCTGGAAAAGTCCACCGATTTAATGATGGTGTCGCCTGAACCGCTTTGTCATTATTACTGCAGCTCTTTGGGAGATTTGTCACTTGACCTTTAACACACTGCATGTCTCTTTGGGTAACACAATGAGTCATGGCGTTGACCTTCTTGGATATTTTTCTGGTAGCTTTTACTGAACAATGTGACACTTAATGATGATTTTTGTACTTCTGGTTTGATTTCATTTTCTTTTTTAGAACTAATCAAAGACTGGTCCACATCCCCAAGATGTTGCTTTTCATAGATGTGTAAATTATTTCAAGTATTACCAAACTGAGGTTCTACCTCCTTGTATCCAAATCCAATTTTTAAAATATATTTTTAACATCCTCGATGTTACAATTTTATTCTCATTCATTCTTTGACTAGTTAAAATTATCGACCCATGCTGAGAAACATGTCAGATTTAAGTGTATGCCCATTGGCCTGTAATCACTGTTGTGCTTCCAAATTCAATATTGGCTGCATCAGAAGTGCCATTAATGTTATCGAACTGCTCCACATGCTACTGAAAATTGATCTGCCTTTGTTGATGTTTTTATTGTTAATTGTCTCTGAAAATTGACTGTTGATTTTTAGATAAGGTCGCTCTGGTGTAAAACTTTCTCAACTGATTCTCTCCTTTTTTCCATTTCTACCTCATCTTAAATCTTCCATCTTCATTCATGTCTTTCTTTTGGCCTTTGCTGTACATCCTTCATCCCCATCTCTGCCCTTCCCCACTTTTTAAAATAATTTTCATTGTCCTTACTGTCATATTTTCACTTGCCTCTCTTCTCCACAGCCTCCCCCTCCCCCTGCTCCTTCTCTGTGCAGGGAAGCAAAACGCTGCAGAGCAAATCCTTGCTGAATTCCTACTACTCAGGTAAACTCAGACATTTTTTTGCCCAGTTCTAATTTTTGTAGATGCTTAGGCAACAATTTATGTGTTAATTTGTTGTGTTTTTTAAAGCCAGTTGGAGGAGGGAGGAGTCATATACAAATACAGTGAAATTTAAAAACTTCCTTGAAATAATTGTGTATTTGCACAAAATCTGTACCAATTATGTCCAAGTAGATTTAGAAATACACCCTGTTAACAAACAATCACATTTCATACATTATGTGAAGTACTCACCTTAACTTCTACAAACACTCTTGGGGACCTTGTCTCCAGAGAGTTTTCTTTTCTCTGACTCATCTGAATATAAAACCTTTCTCCAAAAGGCATTTGGCTTGTACATGTGGGCAGCTGCACATTTCAGCTCAACTTGAATGAGAATGAGCGCTGTTGCATAAATCCTTCTGATGCTGGCAAAGAGAAACTACCAGCTGTAGTTAATCATGAATATTAATTTTGTTCTTGTCAAGCTAAACACACCAAATGCACCTTTTCAAAAAATGTAAATACAGGGAAAAGTTCAATACGTTCTGTCACTCTTTTCAGAAGCCTAACATTTCTGGCTTTTAAAATCTTATCTTATGTAATATTGTAATTGTGTGAGTCACTGAACTTTGGGTTTTCATATGTCTGTAATCCATGTTCCTTAAAATTTTCACTATTTGTCATGGATCTGCATATGACTTTCATTATCTAAATGAATGACAAAAAATATTAAACTTTTTAAAAATATTCAAAAAATTTTATATGAATTTTATATACACCAAACAGTCTCAACAAGTGTTTTTAAAGCGATTTAAAGATTTGACTGTCGTTGAAATGTTCAAATTGAGAATTCTGGCAGCAGATAGATGTGAATAGTGTTTAATGTCAGGTATTCATGTTTTACAGTATCCAAAGAGCCTGTTCCAGCTACAACTTCAATAGGTAAGAGAAACCGCTTGTTTTCGAACCATAATTAAAAACCAATCAAAGTCAGTGGTCAATTTTTTAGCTCATCGGCGTCTGTGTTCATTCTGATGTTGCACAAACAGTAAGTGCTTCTGTATTTCCAGTGAAGTCCTGGTATTTCCAGTGATGAGGAACCACAACGACATGTGACTAACTGAAGTCGGAGACTCCTTGAAACTGAAACTGATTATAACTGCCTATTGTAATAGTTCAAACACTAAATAGACATTAATATACATTAATACCTGCAGTGGAAACAGAACTACCACAGAACCCAACACCCATGATAATCCTTATTTTCAATCTTGGGGTTTACAGCCATTCTCACAATATTACAGTCATACATGTGGCCCCTCTAAAATATCTTTACTATTCTCTGGCATCTTCTTTCTTTCTGTTCACTTTATCTTCCTTTTCTCTTCTGTTGAACAGGTTGATCAATTTCTTGCCAATAGGCTTGGCTCTGGCCTTTGAAAGTGTGACATGCTCTGTGTGCACATGTGTGTTTAGCCAGGTTTTTACACAAGAATGCCACTTCACCCAGTTCCACACATAAAAACCAGCAGGAGATATAAAACCTAACCAGTGACTTTCTATTATTTCCAATCTGCCCTTTTTCCTTTTTCTTTTTTGGCTAAAACTTGGTGAAATTCTCTGAAAGTCTGTTTGTTTTGTCCTCTTTTTTGTTTTCCCCTCATGTTGGTCGGGGCAGGTAGCAGAAAGAAAAGTTCTTCTTTAGCCTCTAAAAGTGCTGTTGATGATGAGGTGACATAAACCAACTTTATGTGTTGTCAATCTGATTAAAGCCTACTAGACTAAATGAGCAAAAGAAGGAAAATGGATCATTAACAACTTTATTTGAGGATCTCATATTTTCAGCTGATTTACTTCTATATCCCCCACCAGGGGCTCCGTATGGGGGGGAAGTTATGACAGTTCTAAGGGCTCCTGACCAACAGGGGGCCCTCCACAATTTATTTATTTATTTTTTGTTCATAGAAATAAAAAAAAAAAATTGGGACCCTGTCAATTACAAAATTAATCACATTGTATTTTTGAACATTGTTTTTAGCAGTAAATATTTACTGTTCCCACTCCCAGACCAAAAAACACACATCCATATTTGCCCTGAACCTCCTGGATCTGCATGAAATGGTTCGTTCCTGCTTGGAGCTTAACGGTGACGATGTTCAGCAGCAGTCAGTAGAAAACAAGAACGACTGTGGCGGTTACTATGCTGCTAAGAAAAATAATAAAGTCAAGTTTTCAAAAAAAAAAATAGAGAGAAGGAGAGAGAAAAAAAGGCAAGAGTGTCAATTTGTAACCCAGATTTTCTCCGAGAGGTGGGTAGACTGTGTGAGATTATCAACCATTTAGCATAGTTAGCTTAGCTACAGACTGTTTGCTTCCATTTCACTAACATTTAATGAATTAAGGGAAACAATTACCCAGATATTCATATATTTAACTTGTCCCTGTACCTTTTACCACTTAACAACAGGTGAGTCAGTCAGCAGCAGCTCTAGTCCCTCCTGACCATCCTCTCTCCTCTCCTAAGAGAAATTAAAGCTGCAGTATGTAACTTTTATTAAAAAAAAATTTTTTTAATTTCACATATTTGTTAAAACTGTCATTATGTTGTGACAATATGTATGAGAGATAATCTGAAAAATCTATTTCCTCTGCTTTTTCAAAGTGCTATCTAGAAACAACCAGTGGCAGGAGAGTTTTAGTGCTGTCAATCACAATCTCATGTGGTGCTGCTCATCCTTCCTCCCCCTCGCTCTGTGCAATGCTGCAGCTAGCATAGCCTAGTTAGCATAGCCACCAGTGACGGCAGGTAAGATAAGATAAGATAAGATAAGATAAGATAAGATAAGATAAGATAAATCTTTATTGTCATTGTCACAAGAACAACGAAATTTAAAAAGTGCCATCAGTCAGTGCATATGCTTAAAAACAAAAAAACGATTTTCCTGTAATGATATGTTGTTTCTCCACCATTAGCACATTTAGCAGTGAGTGAATGAAGTTGATTGACAGCACTAAGACCCTCCTCCTGGTTCTGATTGGTTGTTTTGGCCAGAATGTGGCATTACGTTAGATAGCAATAGTAGTTCAGGGACGAGGTGAAGGAGATTGATTGTTTTCACAGATTATCTGTCTCATAACAAACTGTCACTACATGGTGACAGTTTTAACAAATATGGAAAAACATATTTTTTATTAAAGTTCTATACTGCAGCTTGAAGAAAATGCAACTACATAGCATTTTTTGAAAAGTCTGAATTGCTTCATGTACATTTTGCATGTTGCTTTGGACTGTTGCTTGTTGGGAGAGACATTTCAGTATCTAAAACTAATAGAAAAAACTTAAGCAACTTTCTTGCATACTGTACGCGAACTGTTGGATGTGAAATTCATGAGCAGTAAATATTGTGCTAGTTATCAGTATTGGACCAAAGAAAGCAAGGCAGTTGCAAGCCTTTAAAATTGTGATGCTTTTGATGGATCAGATCAGGGGTGGGCAATCCTGGTCCTGGAAGGCCTGCAACTCTTAGACGTCTCCCAGGTCCAACACACTTGAATCCAACAGCTGAATCTCCTCCTCAGTGCAGTCAGGTTCTCCAGAGTCCTGCTAATGACCTCATTATTTGACTCAGGTGTGTTCAAGTAGAGACACATCTAATAGTTGCAGGAGGCCGGCCCTCGAGGCCTGGAGTTGCCCACCCCTGGGTCAGATAGACTCAAAAAATTGTCACAGCAGCTGGGTGGGGGGGCCCAATTTAATTTTTTGTCAGGGGCCCAAGATTCCTGGCAGCACCCCTGTCCCCACCTATTTGTGCAGGTTTCTGTGTCATTTGCTGATGCACATCAGGGTATGATGAAGCAGAATGCAAAAAGATGCTTGAGTGATTTATGCACTGGCAGAAATTTGGTGCCATACATCTTCATACAATGACATTAAGTTTTAATGGAGCCATCTGTTCTCTTTACAATTAGTCTGAAAACCAAGAGATATGAAACAGAGCTTTGATCATTACAGCAACAAAAAATCAGCTGTTTGCAACAAAAGTGCAAAATGATGGAAACTGAACTCGGACTGGAATAAACGCCTGCTTTAACAAACGCCTAACCCTGCCAACCCTAACCCTAACCCCCTACTTCTACATCACTTCTACATCAGTAGAAGTAGGGAAGGAAGAAAATAGTCTTTTGTACTTTTTCCTGTTAAAGCGTGCGTTTGTGAAAGAGCGCGTTTGTTAAAGCATGCAAGCAGGCGTTTGTTAAAGCGAACGTTTGTTAAAGCGCGCGTTTGTGAAAGCGCGCGTTTCACAAACGCGCGCTTTAACAGGAAAAAGTACAAAAGACTATTTTCTTCCTTCCCTACTTCTACTAATGCTTTTTGTCAATAAAATCCTTGACATCTGATCTGTTAGTGTTCAAAAATCGTTATTAGCAAAAACGTATTATCAGAGACAAACGTACCAATTAGTACATGTCAGCATATCCTGTTGCTTTATAACTTTGGTAACTCTGATATAAACTGTTGGGTCAGATTCTGGTTGGTGACCCGTTCTTGTCCTTTTAGTTCTTGGATCAAATCACAGTTTATCAGCTGGTCTTTAACCCGCCTGCTTTTTCTCAACTGACTACAGATGCTAACAGAACTATGATCCTTCCTGAACACAGGTCCAAAATGTCGACCTTTACGTTTTTTGACTCATGTCACCTGCTGCTACATCATGATGGAAGTTACAGAAACTGTATTTTCTGGAAGTTGCACTTTTTGTCATAGATTGGCAGGGCTTGCATATGCTTTTTATGTCTTCATGAAACGTTTTTGGACTCATGCATTGAATGTTATTTCATACAGACTGACATGAAGCAGGAAGTTTTTTGTGGGCTAAAAACAAGATGGTCAAAGCTTAGTAATTGTACGTTTAACAAGTTCTAAATGAATGTCACTTCTAGTCCAGTGCGACTTGTATTTTCCTCTTTATAACAATGTTTGTCTGATTCAGTTTATACTCTGGAGCGATTTGTAGTCTGGAAAATATAGTAGTACCTGCAGAACAACAGGTGAAAGTCTGAAAATAAAACTGAAAAATGCATCTTTTAAAAAATAAAAAATAATGTTCCTTTCAAGTTGAGTTGTAATGAAGATAAAACTGAACAAGGTCTGAATTTAAAGTGGCAAGTTTATAATTACAGCAGCAAATAAAACTTTCATTTATTAACATTCTGGTGTTTTTGTGAGTTCATTAATTGTGCCACTATAATTACTTTCATACTGATGTTCATTATAAAAAGGAAGCATACAATGTTGATATTGTCTCTGTAAATTACCATAAATTACAGAAATAAACAAAACAACCTGATTTTTGCCCTTAGGAAAGAAAGGAGATGCTATCCCCATATGCTAATAACTGATTTAAACAAGTAGAAATTAAAAAACATATTTGGTCACCATAAATCCTTTTTATCTACACAGAAAGCTTTATTGATCCTTACACATTGTCAATTTAACACTTAACACATTTTTTGTTGAGTCCATTAGGTCCGTCATTTTCTAGCTGGCCTCTAAAACAAGCAGAATTTCCACATCCAATAATTGGATGAAAATGGTTTCATTTTGAAAGTTACAGTCCTACCTTTGCGCTCGCAATGACACCTTTTTAGCTTAGTGAAAATGGATAATAGCACCAGCAAGCTGAATGGTGCCGGGGAGCATCGTATTTCAGTGGCTTAATGGGAGACAGAGACCTGGGAGAGAAAGTTATTAGGATGATGCTGATGGAGACTTACGGATTGAAGGATCAGCGAGAGGGACAAGTAGCTCGCGTAAATCCACTGTGCCAGGTAGAGATCACGGCTAGCTGTTTGTGTTTGCATGTGTTTTTTTCAGACCAGTTTAATCTTTTGCTTCAATATTTTCTTAGCTTCTAAAATAGTTCCTGTCTTATTTCAGTACGTCAAGAGCCAAATTGTTTCCTGGCTAATAAGTTAAATATAGTTTGTCAGAAATGTTACAAAATACAATGTTTCACTATAAGGATGGAAACTGTGTTATCAATCTGAAAATCGTATCACAATTTGAGTGTTTCATATCGGTCAATATTGATCATTATTAATTAATTTTTTGTTTTAAATATCTGAAGTACTGCCAGTTAGACATATTCCTTCCTGTTTTACCCATTGTGTTCACTCAACGCCATTGCTTTTTATTTTTGAATAGTTATGAGCCACAGCAGCAAAACCTTAAACTGCTGCTGCTCAGGGTACTAAGGTTGTTGTTAGGTAACCAAAGAGTGAGTGAGTTGCTAGGTAACCAAAGAATGAGTGAGTTAGTCGATTCTACCAACCTTGCTTAGCTGGCATTGGGAGGTTGAGAGACTAAACTCTTTTTTTCTGCCTACATTCTCCAGAATGCCGTGCTGTTCTGGATTGGAGTTCGAAAAAATTATTTAATATTCACTCAGACGTATAACCTATTGATATTGATCAGCAGTATTTGTTGTTATTGATTCATTGTCCAGCCCTACATACTCAGGTGTGCTGTGCTTATTCTGTGAGTCGCATGCTTTGTTGTTCTTTTTCCACAAATAACATTAACTAATTGTTGTTGGGTACATAGAAAGGTTTTGAGTGGAAAATGATGATTTTTTGTAATTCTTTAAAGTGAAAAGTCAGTGTTGCCCAGCAGCCGTTTGTGAGGAAACAGTTTATTTCTGGATAATTTTTGCTGCACCTGAAGGGCTTTTGTACCAAACCTCTCTGCAGTGGAAGATGGTGCTGAGATGCTTAATTTCTACACACAGCACTTCCTGTTTTGGAAGTAGTTTTTCCACAGCTTCACAGAAAAGCAATTATTTTCCTAGTCCAGTTCAGCATAACATTAGGCTGCATGTAAGGTGATTATGGCTAATGGTAGTCATTTTGTTTGGCCGTAATGTGGCACTGCTGGGTAATTGAAGGTGAGTGCAGCAGAGAGAGAGTCATTTTTAACCTTTATGTTCTGAGCCAGGATTGAACCTCTGTGCTGTTTTTTTCCCAGCTCATCTCGACTGCTGGCTGACGTTCCAGAGCTCTTCTTTCTCTGTTAGCTGGCTGGCTCACTATATCACAATCAGCAGATATGCTACAGTGCAAACATGTCAAAATGGCCAATCATAAAAATCAATCTAGAAACAAATAATATTGATTATGTAAAATTGGCTAAAACCTCTAACAAGACAGAACAGTTGTTGTGTATTAACAAACATTTAAACCAGATTTCTGAGCACAAGAAGGTTGTAAAAAACATTTATTGGTAATATTCTTGGTCTCTATGGGTTATTATTTTAGGTTTTGACCATACTTGCATGTTTGTATGAAAAGTCAAACCTGGGTTTATGCTCACTTCAGTGTTTGACTCACCCATTTAAAATACACTGCAGAATTATGATACACCCACCAATCTAACATATCTGCTGTACTTTGCATAATAATTCGTACAAAAAACAAGCGACTTCTAAGCTTAGACTCTGAAATTCCTTTAGTAAAAACCCTAAATCTCCCCATGCTTCCTTAAGCTGTTTTGTTTGCTCTACATGTTGGGCTAATATGTTTAATCTCCCTCTTGTCATTCTCAGATCTCCATCTGCACTCCTTTGTTGTTGTTTTTTTTTCAGCTCAGCTGAACTTGTAGTTTCCATTTTTCATGTCTGCGTTGTTGCTCTGCTAGAAAATGTAATGTCTCATATATTGGAAGGGATTTTTATTCAGACCAGAGAGAATTCATTGGCCTGGCTCTCCAGCGGTGAAATGAAGTTGAACTTGACCTCATGCTTCACAGACAGAAAAAGGAGATGCAGAAAGATGAACTTATCATCCAAAGCGGTTTCCACTTTGTTTCTAAATGCTGCCGGCAGAGATTTCTAACTCCAAGCAGCACGAGTGCATCCAGTTCTTAACCTTTAATGTTGAAAGGATTGCAAAGCATGCTATTTGCATTTTGACCCAATGTATTTACATAGAAATTCCTTGTACACCGACGTTTCTTTGGGTTTTATTGGGTATTATTGGGTTTCTAAAGCTGAACTTTAAAAGCTGTGTAAGATTCATCTCATATTAATTGCTTTGATTTTAGCATGTTCAGCCATTACCATCCACTTGTAATTTAATACATAACATAGTACTGTAAGGATTTAACATCATTTATATTTCAGTTGCAATAATTGTTTGACTCCTCAGGATCTAATTGCTGAGGTTCTGGTGATGCGTCCTGTAATTAACGCGAACAGATTAAGATGTTCCTTACAGAAATCCAACGGCTGCTATAATTGTGTTACTTTGGTTTGGTTGGATCTTGTAGTGAACTAGAGTAAAATATGTAAGGTTATTGTAGGTTCCTGTACATTTTCGTCTTTGACTTACTGGATGTTGAGTCTTTTGCAGAGTGTGTGCATAGTGGCCATTGCGGTTGCGTGCATTGCTTATTGTTTTCATGGTAAAAATGGCACCTGCTATTTCCAGGTGTTCCTGACTCTGTCTGTGCTTCTTGGATCTTGGACTACTCCGTTGGTTATTCATTTGTCTCCTCTGTCAGAAGTCAGAGCCAGGCACCGGCTGGGTGATGCACGATTCCTTCAGACCTCGTGTGTAATTCAGTGGAACTCCAGTGCAAACAAATTTGATCAAGACTCAACCATCAGTTCATGAACCATCTTCTTGCTCACATGCCAGAATGAGGACACACATACACACCTGACAATTCATAATGCACACTTTACTGAATTGCCATAGTAGAAATAGGGGTGAAGTCTTGTAGAAGGAATTAAGAAACAATAAAGGAACACTGGGAGCCCAAGTCATCCATAACTAAGTCTTAATAAAGTCAGAGGGAAGGAAGTAGGAACTTTATAATACACACACCGCCGAGCATGAAGGACTGCATTAACATACACACAGTGACAGCATAAAGGACCTTCAGACACGTGCACAAACTCCCAGCACACACACACACCACAATGGTGTGCAGGTAACTCTGTACACCATTTTCTCTTACTTGCATAGTCAAACTCACACATTTTCATGCTTGATAGTGTTGTCTTGTCACACACAAACCTACATGCACACACACACACGCATATTTGTGCCTCTGGAGGTCAATAAATCCACCCATTAGCATTGAGATGTTCTCCATCATAGTCACTGTTGTGGAGCTGCTGCTATGAATTCATTTCATGCCTGGCTTAATGCATATTTGACCTTGGTGAGCTTATCATGTGTTTTCAAACACCCTAAACGTCACAATAAGGTCAGCACACCAACATGTCTCAATTTAGGTGAAGAAAAAAACAGGCATTTGCAATTCATGAAGCAGACTGTCTAACAAATGATGATGGTCAGCAGGCTGTTGAGCCTTTTAGGCAGTTTGGTGGATGTGAAGGAGTCATGCAGCTGTTGCAACCTCTCTTATTGGAAACTGACCCACAGCGGTTGTTACTTTAGGTCTAGCAGATTGGCAATGCACCAGAATTGTGGGGATGCAACATTCAGATTGAAGATGTAACGAATGTAAGGTTGTGCTGTAAAGGTTCCAGGTGAAGTCTGAAGCCGCTCCCTGCAGCTTTCCGCACCATGAGTTTAGGAGTACCATAAATGTGTCTCTTAAAATAATCATCTTCAAACTAATCATTAGCCTGGATCTCACAACACGTTTATAACTGAGGAGGTGAAACGCCTTCAAGAAACTAGTAAGGTCTACGTTGAGTCTAATTTCATGCTGCAGTATGTAACCTTCGTAAAAATAGTTTTTACATATTTGTTCAAATTTTCATGATGTGATGATAATAGAAGACGGATGACGTTTAAAAGAATAAAATGGTAAATGGACTGAACTTATATAGCACTTTTCCAGTCATTTTGACCACTCAAAGCACTTTACACTAGAGTCACATTCACAAACACACGCACATTTATACACCGATATGCAGCTCGGTAGGCAATTTGGGGTTAAGTCCCTTGCCCAGAGGCACATCGACATGTGGCAGGAGGAAGCTGGAATCGAACCTACAACCTTCCAATCGCAAGACGACTACTCTACCAAAGAGCCACAGTCGCCCCAAATAGAGTTCCTCTGGCTTCTACTCGGAAAACGGAGTTCACATTGAATTGTTTTGCATGTGAAACCAAGCTGATGAGGTTGTGAGTCAGCAAAACCAGTTGCATGGACTCGCATCAACCAATGCTTCTAAATGTTTAGCACTTCTAGAGTTTATTTCCTTCAATGAAAGCAGCAGATTGTTGAAAAGGAGCATCATGTTGTATGACAGCCCAATATCTCTCTTAGTTGGTGTGTATTACACCGACCTCTGGGTCGACTGTGGTCATTTGATTAAAACTCTCTATTACACATATTTTCTTAGTTGGAAGTGCAAACACATTCATTAAAGAGAAAATAGCCACATGATGTATATGAAACAAAGAGAAGAGAAAACAAAAGTAAAAAGGCATGAAAAGTGTGACTAAGGGAAGATGTTGTAAAATGATTCTTGAAAATGAATTTAAAAAATCTGTTAGGAAGCAGCAGTGTTACCTGAGGAGGATTGACCTGGCTGCTCTGGAAACAACTTAGAAAAAGTTTAATAATACAGAGAAGCTGAAACTGTGCATATGGGAAAAAACACACAGCATAATTGAGAATCAACTAACACTGCTTTGATCTAAAAGGTCAAAGAGAGGTCATCACATTTATAACTAGTTAACTTTAATTTAAAGACATTTCATAAAGATGTGGACTTCTTCAGGAGTTAAAGCCCTGAGACAAAACAATAAAGTTGCTGTTTTAATGGTTTTATTGAAGTCATTTGGATCCTATGGAGTACAAACCTGCTGACACAACACTGGACACAAACTCTTGCTTTGGTGCCAAATATCATGAAAAAAGTTCAGAGGATTTTAATCAGAGGAGAACTTTTCCTCCAGTGAACAAACTGACCTTTTTAAACTTCCTGCTCTTTTCTCTGCAGTTACACTCTTTTCCCCCTGGATGTTACATTCCCTCCCTCCCCTCTCACACTCTTCTGGCTCTTGTAGTTTTTCTCATAGCTACCTCTGACTGCTATCATAGCTACCTTTATCACTACTATCATGTCTCACTAACTGCTTCTGTCATTTCTAGATTTATTTTAGACATTTATTACTTTATCACCTTTCTTCTAACAAAACACAATTTTCTGGATTCTCTTGTTTAAGCCAAATTATCCTTAATTTATCACAGGAAACTGGTGTTTACATGAACTAATTGTAGAAGCTACCTCAGGCCACTAATAAACCAACAGAAGTTATTAACATGCAATTAGATCTATTAAGAAATCATGAAGTCATGCATTTTCATATCACATCTTTTTTCCTCCTTGAGACAAAAACGACGACACACATTTATCCAATCTATTGAGCTGACTGGATGTCAGTCACCTTAATACCTCAGCAGTGAACAGAATGTCATTTTATTTATTAAACACACAACACTGGGATTCTGACACCTCTATTAGAGACTCATTTCTTCTTTGCTGTTTCTGAACTTTTTGTTGGTTTTCTTCCATTTCTCCTTTCTGCTTTTGTGTATTACTGTAATGTTTATTTGCAGTTCATGTTTTACTTCTCAAAATAAAATAATAATCTCCTTGTCTGCTTGTCTGTCATTGTGTCAACAGATGGAAGCCAGCCGTCTCTTGTCCAGCCATCCCTGACATTACAGAGTTTTCCTTACGGAGGCTGTGAGTCTGTGGAGCTCTCCTACCAGAGCGGTACGTCACCTGGACCTGTCACCTTATAAAGTTTCTTGACACATTTGTTTTGAATCTGGGCTCTGTAAATTAACTGAACTAAGGTACAAGTCATATAATTGTACCTCATCCTAACATGCAACTGGTGTTTTGTGGTGAGAAATGGCAGCCATATTGGAGCTGAACTTTGGGTTTCTTGGTGAGCTCAAAGTTTAATGGTCAAAGTTCAGGGTTCAACTATTATTTTGTTACATTTCCAACCAGGAAGTCATTTTTCAGAGAACTGTAAATGTAAATCCACACAAACAATGGAACTATTTCTACCTAAATGTTTGACGTTTAATTTGATAAGTATTTTGACTGCTTCTAACAAACCCTTGACAGGCTAATTAGGGTCCATTAATGCCAAAGGAGTTGATCCAAAAGAAGCAACTTTGTTTTTCACATTTTGTTCATTGAGTTCTGTCCAGATTATTTGAACAGTTTCTGTGAAAAACTGCTTTGATCTCATAGGTCAGTTCCAGGCAGGCCAGTTTCAACCAGCTATTCGAGTTGCAGATCTGCTGCAGCACATCACACAGATGAAATGTGGACAAGGATACGGGTTTAAGGAAGAATATGAGGTAAACACACACTCCCACTCACAAAACAAAGCATGCAGATGAGGTAAAGCAATATTTAGCTTTCCAGACATGGAAAGCTAAATATTGCTGCAAAAAAGCTTTTTATGCTTTCTTTAGGTCATATGAATGCAGATATGAGGGAGACACGTCAGGTTAAATGTTTTTGTATGTTTTAAGAAGCATTAGCTCACTCTTGGCGTAGTTACACCACATTAAGGATTGTGTTTATTTCTAAATTTATTCTTCAATGTTGTAAAGTTTTTACATTTTCCCATGGAACATGCTTCATTATTAGGGAAAAATAATAAACATAAACTATAAAAATGTTGTTAGTGAGTTTGAAGAGTGCTAGTTACATCCAGAAAATCCTACTTCAACTTTCTTCTTTCAAACCCATTAGAAACTGGGACAAAACTCAAGGCTAGCGAAGAAGTAGGCCCTCGCTTTGAAGCACAAAGATAAAACCATGTTAGAACTTGTGCTTTTTAAAATCCTTTAGTTTTATAAAGCTTGAAATACTGATTCTTCACAGACTCACACTAAGTTCTCAATTGAACATGTTCTAATCAGTGGTGATTAGATTGTTTTATTTCAGCACTTGCTGAAATAAAACAAATATTGGAGGCAACTTTGGTGGAGTGAAATAAGAACCTGGTGGGTAATGAAATGACCAGATATTCAGAACCTTTCCTGGTTAAGTAGGGTCAGTGGGAAACCCACTGTCAATCAAAAAGTCAGAGGGAAACACAGATAAGAACTTAAGCCTTAAAAAAGATGTGCAGGTTAACAAACTGTGTCTTATGAATTTGTGTCTCTGCAGTATCTGTATTTGACATTTGACCCTGTACTTTTGTGTCATTAAAGAAAAGTCTAAAGCAAAAATACAACAGGTCATTTAGAGTTTGGTGTGTGTGCACTCTGAGGAAAACTTTAAGTCCTACAGCAGTGAGAAACACAGAGTGAAAAGAAACAAGATTATAAACGGATCATTTGGAGATTAAACTATGGCATGGATGTATCTTAAATAATGCAAGAAACATTTAATCTTTTAGATTGTAAAACCTGAATGACTTTTATTGCAGCAAGCTCCGACTTTTTGTGTGAGTTAAAGAGCTTCGAATAGGGTCAGGTGTTTTCATCAGTTCTACCAAATTCCTTGTATTGACAACAAAAAGTTGATAACAGAAATCACAGCACATTATCCACAATAAGCAACACTTTTGATGTAATGTGTTAGTAAGTTTATGGGACTTTCAACACTTCATTGGATGAAGTGATGAATTAAAAATATGACAGAAATGGTGGAAAACAAATGTACTGAATAAAACATAAATGTTCCCTCAAATGGAGGCACCATATGAAAATCTGAAGTGTGCAATTTAAAACTTAGACGTCTTACTTTTCTTTCTGATATTTGTTTAATTAGAACTCAATCAATTCAATCAATTACTTTAAAATAAAATTAAAAACCAATTTTTGAATCCAGAGGGTTCCTCAACATTTTGCAGTATTAAGTCCTTCTGTATATTTAAGCTGCTTGATTCTTCTCCGAGTTGATTAGTTGCCTTTCATGAAGGTGACAGTTGCCATGTGAGACAAAGGGGTCATATTTATTATTAATATATGACCACGCTGATAGAGAACAAATTAATTGTGAGCTTCATTTTCAGTTTTTCCTTCCTCTTTTTTCAGTGTTATCAACATTAAACTAATTAATTTAATGCACCATTTATTATGGAACATTTTCAAATTATTGCATTGTCTTCTTTAACTTATTTACTTTTCTTCTTTCCTCTAATTTATTATTCTGCTTGGCTATCCCCCTTCCTCTGTCCTTTAAAATCTGTCCTGATTTATTCCTTTGTCTCTGAAGATAAATGTTAGGAAAGGCACCAGGAAGAGTCTGTTTTCATCTCCTTCAGCCTCCCATTCTCAGAAGAATGAATATTTTCTATTACCAACTCTGCATGCGTGTTGAAAATTGTCCCTCCGTGATACTGCGACTTATATTTTCATTTGCTTCTTGTCATTTCGCTTCAAACCCACTGATACGTTTCAGGGGAGAGAAAATGTGATTTATTCTTGAGTGTGTGTGAATCTGTGTGTAACAAGGGGACACACACACACACACACGTGCACCCCACACACACACACACACACACACACACACACACACATTCACGCAGAGTGGGACTTCTTTTTTTATGATTCCACTTGTCTCCAGCAGCAACTGATTTTATCCACATTAGAAGACTTTGTAAGTTTATCTTCACAACATTTTGTTCAACGTATTGTCTGCTCTATTTGCTGGAAATGTACATCCAGACTTATTTCTTCACATCTAAAGCTTCTGTGTAATGAATTAGCGTCCACCACAAACTGCTGCTATGAACAGCTTTTACTTTTCAGTGTGAGCATACAGACACTGCGCTGTGAATGACATATTCTGAAAATGTGTTTTTTTTTCCGGACTGTAGTTACATTTCTCATATCTATAGCATAAAAGTCAAAATTTCTGTTTTTGGTTTAATATTTCAGAATATATTTTATCCGCAAATCCTCAGACGTATAATAAATATTGCGATTATAAATGGCTGTAACAGCAATAAAAAAAGGAGAAATACTTATAACAATACAATACTCTAAACTAAAGCAGTGTTTCTCAACCTTTTTTGGGCCAGATGAAGACGTACAACAATGTTTAAACTTTGATCCATTTGCAAAACGACAGTGCTCTGCAACATTAAAACATAAATAGAACTGCAACTACATTAATTATAACTCTTCTTCTCTTCAGTGTTTCTGACAGTTTCTGGTGGTGCAGCTCTGTGCTGCCTTCAAGAGAATGGGACATCGGAGTATTATCCATAAAATTTCACCCACATGGCATAACTGTGCAAACCAGAGCTTTCAGTGGGAAAACAAAAGTTCCAAATGCTTTTAATTCCATACAAATATGGGATAGAAATATGGATGATATTTTTCAATGACCTCTCTATTGATTTATAGATTAATAGTTTTACTGGACAGAAATTACAAAGAACAAAGCTGGTTTTTAACCAAGTCCTAATGAGTCAAATTGAAAGTGTCATGAAGTCATCATGACATTAACACTGACATGAAAAATAACATTGAAGAAATAAATATATCACATCTAATTAAAAACATAAATAAGTGATGAGTTCCTTACTGTTATGGTGTGTAAGATGTATTTATTCTTATTACTAGATGTGGTCCCAACAAACTCATGGCACTTCAACAATATTATTTTACCTTTTATCTGAAAACAGTGTCTCTTTGTTCTTGCCATACAGTCCTCTGTATTAATTATTGCTCCAAAGGTCTTGCCATACCAGCTTATTCCTCTGTATTTAATATAGTTTCTTAGTTTATTCTTGCATTTTGTTCTTTATTCATTTCCATTTAGTTTTCTCTGATTAGTATTATCCTCTCTTATTGTTACATTCTCTTTAGTTTCTTTCTTTTAAGTTTTATTTTATCGTGTATTGACGCTCACCATCATGCCATTCACCTGGCGCCGCCTAATCATCATGTGTTTCATAATGCATGTTAAGGTATATTTGTTGTTTAAACTTTTACAACAGCCGGTGTCAGAGTAGAAAGAGTTTCAGTTCAGAAGAGACTCCAAAATCATCCTGAATGTTTAGTTGGTACTAAACTTGGCATAAAGTCAATTGTCCCCTAATGGAGTGAATTTGGTTCCACTGGTCGCCTGGAAGTAATTTTAGTAGTTTTTTGTTTTACTCCCATCACTGTCAGAATTACCCTGTTTGAACTGAAATCCTTATTTTTAGACTGTTAATTATCTGAGATTTTGTTTTCAGATTCAGTGGAAAGTTATTTTTCTTACAGACTGCTAATAATAAATAGATACAAAATATTTTGTAAGATGAATTTTTAAGTGGTCTGTGTCATATCGACATTGCACTGGTTGGTCCGTTGAGTTTAGCAACCTTTGTACACCTACATGGTCCATCAGTCACTTTAGTATGAATGTTAGAAACAAAGTCAACAAAACAAGACAAAAATATTTCTTTAAAACAGATCTTAAAAAGTTCAACTTTTCATCTGTCTTTAAAAGATTCAAGTGACGTCTGGGTGCTCAGATGTAGAATAGAAAGAAATAAGGGGCTTTGATGCTTTTAGATAAAATTTTTCCTTCTGAACTTCAGGGCAAGAAACAGCAAGTGAACTGACTCAGATGTGAATAAATGACTGTGAGGGGAAATAAAAATGTCCTTTTGCCTCATAAATGTAGCCCACAGCACAGCTGCAGTGCTTCACTTATGTATTTATGTATATGGTCACATTTCGGTCCCCAGTGCAGTGGCTCTCGGTGTGCCTCTGTCTGCTTACACACCCCATATGGCGTCTTTTTGTCCCCGTCTCTGTGTGTGATGTGACCTACTATGTTGAAACCGATTAACCTCACTAACATTGACGGCAGCCACATTGTCAACATTTTGCTCCCCAGTGGGAGTACACTTCTTCCATTTCAAGTAAAATCCAACTTATTTTTTAAAATGTGGCACCTGAAACATATCAAGCAGCCATTAGGTTATTGCAATGCAAAGGGCACATTGCAGCTTCAAATTTTTGGTACATTTCTTCTTTTTCTTCTTCTTTTACTGTCTAAATGTCCAGTTCTCTACCTCTTAGAGTTGGAAGACATGTGGCTTGATTGGGCATAGTGCTCTATGACATTCGGTAGAAGGACATTGCCCATATTTCCATTTCTATATGTAGTTTCTTCATTATTTTGTTTATTTTCAACCCAAAACTCAGGGGCAGTATTATGTAACATTTACTTTTTTGAGCTTTCCATCATGTTATAATGTTATTCTCCCATCAAAAACATGCCTGGAGTGTTGCCTTGATTCGTTCATGCATGTTTGAGAAATTCCTTAATCTCCATGGCAACCATTCAGCTGTGAAAAACACCTGAGTGGACCTAGCGCCGCTTTCAAGGACGAAGTTCCACCTCAGGGGAAGCGTCCACCCCAGAGCAGCCTTCCCCTGCGACCGCCCCACTCAGCTCCTAAAGACTAGCCAACATCAATTAGCAAACACCTGGTGCAACTGCACATCCATTGAACTTATTTTACGAGCTACTTCTGAGTGCAACACTGCTAAAAACGTTGTTAAAGGGTTAACCAAGGAGTGATGTGATGACTTCCTGGAGGCAGAGTTTAAGAAAGCAGGTTTTAAAGAGACAGAGGTCCAGGCTCAAGGTGTTAAAACAAAGTAACATTTCTCTTAAGTCAAATTTGACATATTTAGCATTTTTATGACAACTGAAGTGTTTCCCAGGCACATATATCCATTTTATAGTACAATCATTTACCTACAGTTGTTTTTATATACAGCATAAAAATGTTGTGCATATCAAACATGACTTAAAAGAAATTTGACTTAGACCAGGTGTTTGCTAATTGCTGCAACCATTAGTGAGGAAGCAGAGAGGGAGGCATTACAGTAGTGTTCTTTTTGTAAGCCTACTTTAATGCCTACTTTAATGCTTAAAAAAATAATAATGCAAATTTTAAAAAACCCCAAAAACCCACCAAAACATAATTGCAGTAAGTAATTAATCAATTAATCGCATGATAAATTAAATGAGATTGATATTCTGTTGTTTACGGAGACAACATAATCCATTTTATTTAGGATTTTGATTATGTTTGTTTTTATTTCCGTTTAATGAATTGCATTTGGTGGCTGCGTTAAAATCTCTTCCAGTTCAGCATAAGGTGATGTTTACAAAAACATTTATTGATCTGTGAGAGGGTGAACTGGGATTCTTATATCAATTAAATGTTGTCTCAGAACATTTAATTGTTTATTGCAATAATTTATAGTCCAGCTAAATTTGTCACAGGCCTAGTTATGTTAAGCATTCACATGGTTAAAAACACACAGAGAACTTTAACATTTCTCTGCCTATTTTTGTATTAGCATAGAAACAAATCTACAGTATTTAACACTGAACTGACTTATGCTGCTTTTACAGACAAAAACATACAAACTCCAAATTCCATGTGCCAGAATCAATTTTCTGCTTGACTAAGCGATATGTTTAGGTGTCTATTTTTCTGTCTCATTGCATTTATTGTGTGTGTGTGCATGTAGGTCAGATCACTGTCTGAAAGTGAAAGCTGTTGTCTGGCCTTCTTAAGCCCTTAATGGACTCAAAAACGGGGCTGTTCACTTGTCCCTACTGGGAGATTTTGAGCATGTGAGTGACCTGAGAGCGTTGGCGGAGTTGTTCTAAAATAGTTCAGTGTCCATATGGCAGCCTTTGAGAGTTGGGGTTTAGTTGCTCCACAGATGCTTGCAAAGGACATTTTTGTCATATTCTCTTTCACTCAAAGTGCATTCAACAAGAAACTAAAATAAATGCGTTTATGATCACACATACATTGACTGTGGTGTTAGTACAGTAGTTTGTTCACGAAAGTGCATGATGAAGAATGCATAAAGCAGAAACCCCCATTAGAGCGGCTCATGCATGTTTTGTCCTTGCTACGTCTGAAATGCTCGTCACACAGGCCAGCGCCTCAGCAGGGAGGACGGACAATCTGTCTTTTCTCCTCTAACAAAGGAATGAGTAAATATTCTTTCACTGGAACCCAGGAGAGCAATAAATACAAACTTTATTCTCTCCTTTCTTTTTCAAAACACTCTACAATTTGAAAACACAAAATCTTGCCAAGTATTTTTGGTTTAGTTTCTAGGGCAAATAATAAAACTAACAAGCAACTTTTCACATATGAGCTTGTTTTACATCAATAATTGCTTAACATTGATAAAAATGTACTAGTTCCACTAGCAGATTTTTTTTTTTACTACATAGGAAACATTTCTTGTTATAAGTGAAATATTGACTTATTATTGACCTAAAACAATCTACTATATCTTGTGAAAAAGTTGCCTGTGAGTTAGTTTAGTCTTAATTCAAGTGTAATAGGATATTTACGATAGGAAGTAAACCACAATGCTTGGGAATTTTTTTTTTTTTGCTTAATGCTGTTTGGTTTTTGGCAAAAAGTGGAACCTTTGCAGGTTACCACTACAAAAGCTGGAAGAGGGAACTGGTCCTGTTTTTTTATTTTTGGAGTTCACAAACATCCCAGAAGATACCTGACTTCTCTGAACTATTCCTAATTTACCTCTGAATGAAATGTTTTTATAAGATTAATCAGATTGTAATTGTAGTGAGAGTTTAAACTCTATCTTTGGTGTCACAAGTATTACAGAGTGATGCCTCTGCAATACTCTGCATATTCATGTTGCAGTTTCAAATCACGCCAGCCAAAGTGTTGCTCCATGAGCTCCGGGGTTCCCACCATATGTACATGCATCTTATTGTGTGTTCCTTCTCTGTTTCATGACAGTTTGTGTTTGTGCACACATCAGCCCATGCATGTCTACATGCGTCTCTGCAGGCCCTGGCGGAGGGACAGACAGCACCTTGGGAGACAGCCAAGAAGGATGAGAATCGCAACAAGAACCGCTATGGCAACATCATCGCATGTGAGTACTGCACCGACTTTAATGAAGACAGGTTTTATTTGTTTTACGGAGAGCCTTAAATCATGTTAAGGTTTCATTGTGTTTCAGGCCAGATGGGTGTGGTTTAATTTTGCTCTTTTAACTGTAGCAGAGTTCAAATCATCACAGCTGTTTTCTGTGAAAGAGCAAAAAAGGGACTAAAAATTACTTAAAGAAAATAAAAAAAATAAAGAAAGAAATATTCAAGGCTTTTGTACAATTTCTTTCGGCAAAACAAATAAAACAACTCCCCTGGGTTTCTGCTGCTGTGTGGTGCTGGCTCTTTTGGGACAAGTCTCTCAGACATTATTTATCAAATACCTGGAAGTATTAGAAAGCTTCCCTTGCTTGTAAGATCATTTCACAGTGAATCCACTGTGATTTACAATAGCTGTCTAGTAAAAGTTGCATCTAATCAAGGTCCCAGAGTCTGGAGCCAGAGTGAAAAGGCATTTGAAGTCCAGCGTGAAGTTTGCGTAGTCAGTGGTGATTTGAGGTGCCATGACGTCTGCTGGTTCTGGTCCACTGGGTTTTCTGGACTCCACAGTCAACACAGCCATCTGCCAGGACTTTTTAGAGCCCTACAAGTTTCCTTCTGCTGACAAGCTTTATGGAGATGCTGATTTTGTTTTCCAGCAGGACTTTGTACCAACCCATTTTGCCAAACGCACTGAAAGCTGGTCCAATGATCCTGGTGTTATTGGCAGCTAACTGACCCGACCAGAACCCAAAGAGAATCCATGAGGCATTCTGAAGGGGAATATAAGACGCACAATATTTTCTAAGACACAGAGGATGTTTTTTTATCTTCTAGCCTGAGAAGGCCTTCATGAAGATTTGAGTTTTCTTCCTAGACATGTTGTCTGTTTGATTCATTTAAGTAGAAATTTTGGTTGCAAATCGTAGAACTGACTCAGCATGGTCTGCAGAAAGAGCAGTACCTCTTATTTGGTTAAACGTTTTTTGAGCAACAAAGTCAAACAATCTAAACTGCAACACTCCTTGAAAGAAGCAATATTAAACTGATTAAACTGATTGGGGTAATCTCAATTCAAATACAAAGTCTGTTATAGCTGCCCCTTATTCTTACAGTGAAACATTGTGAGAATTGTTGTTTTCATTATCCTACAATAAGCACATTGATACTTCTATTTTTATTTTACTGGATAAATTATAAGGCTGTTTCTTTGACACATTAATTTTAAGCTATTAACTACATAGATTTTAACACATGGGAAATGTTAATGCAGCTAATTCCATTTTATTTTTCTTACATACAAATGTCTTGACCTGGAACCTTTGTGTTGTGTTTCTGGTACCCATGTAAATCTGATGCATTAGGAACATCTGTAAACAACCTGCAAATGATGAAGCCGCTTCTCTGGACCCACTGGAGGTTAAATCTGGCTTCAAAAAATGATCTGATGGGACTCTGGGAAAGAACATTGTTGTGTTCAGGTTGTGGTAAAGTGAGTCAGCAGAGCAGATCAAGTCTAAAAAAGCATCTGATGTCAGCTACAACTACAACTTTACATCAATCAGATGGTTCAATCATCTAAACAGATTCAAAACAAAAAATATTTTATTGTAGAGCCCATATGTTTATTTATTCAATAATTTATTTTGCAAAATGTCTTTTTGAATTGATTGTTCTTGATTAAAATGCAATTAATTCATTACAGACCCTGCAAATAAGTCAACTTATTTTCTAATCTAGTCCTACCACTAATAAAATAGTTATTGCACAAAAATATCTGCAATGTCTGGGGTGCACAAAGAAGCATTATTGGAGATCCTTCCTTCTACCTCTCCCTTCTTTATAACTATATACACATCTTGTACATTTTTTAAAAAGTCCTACAGATGCACATTTCTTTTGATCTGAATATGCTAGTTTTCATCATTTTTAAATTTGGATATTCAGAGATAAATTGTGACGTGCGTACAATAACATATTTATATTCTATTCTGTTTTAATCTACAACAATATGAATGTTTCATGTTTGTATATGCAAGAAAGAATTGAAACTGTTCATTAGAAAAAAACGGATTTCCTGGCTTTGCTGCCTGCCTTCTGTCTTAATGCACTTTTAAACATCACTGATACTTGGATTTCAAACTTGTGTAAGTTTAATACAGGAAACCTAGTAAGAAATTGCTTTCGGTTTGCAGAGGGATTTTCTTTCAATCCTGCCTGATGATCAAAGGCTGCAGCTGCTATTTTATTCACAGAGACTTTTGTCAAAATGAGCCTTCATTTCGGTGCAAAGACGGACTGCAGTAATGATATTCGGAGTGAGGGACTGCATGTAGGATTAGTGTGTGTGTGTGTGTGGTTGTTGGTGTTCATTAGCATTTGAATATAACGGTGGGTCCTTTTCCGTGCACCAGCGATGTCCGTCTGATTGAACGTTCAGTCGTTGTTTGCTTGTTATCTTGCATAAGGAAACCTTATGTCTCTATTACGCTGGAACAACAACGGATTGTTTGATTTAAGTTTTAAAAGGTTTTATGGTTTACTTGTTTGCCACCAGGAGCAGCATGATCCATATGCACAGCATTTTAGGCTTCATATTTTACGGTTAGTGTGTATTAGTGTCCACAGGCCTGGGACTGTGTACATATTTCATTATGAGGGTTTAGATGTCACGGCAAAGACACTGCACTAACCTGAAGGCTTTAATATGAAACTTAGCGCTGGAATGAAATAGCCTGTCAAAGACTTGATAGCCAACAGGAATTATGATAAATTTGCTATTAGTACAAATCCTTTAATTACAAGGCCCTAGTAATGGAAACTGTCCATCTTGCTTGCTGTGATTGTACAAAGGCTAATTTTCTTGAGAAAATGTTTTAAAAGGCCCTGGGGGAAACGAGTTTGTGCCGTGTCTTTATTAGAACATGTAAATGTGGTGAGACAGGCGGATTGACTGTCTCCAGCTCTCACAATGGAAACAAGCTTTTTTCCTCTTATGCAAGGCTAAAATCACCTCTCCATGTCTGGTATTAAGCTTTAAGAGGTAAAGTGTCTTATTTTCACATGAAAAGTACATCAAAACATTCCTCAAATCTTGTCTGATGAAATGGTTAGTGGGCTCTTTGATTCCACCTTGAGGTTAATCAGAGGAAGCATACTCTTGTGTGTGCAGGCTGCATCATAAAGTGTTATTGCAAACAGATTTGACTGACGCTTGAACTTGTGTATTGTATATGTGATTCATGATCAGAAGCCAATTTCACCATCCTTATTTATAGTTAGCTGGTTTAAAATTATACCAAGAGTTTGGTACTCTTGTCTGTTTTGTTTTTTAAGGGGCAGTATTGTGTAAATTCATATTATTTTTTAGCTTTATTTCATGTTATAATGTTATTCTCTCATCAAAAGGCATACCTGTAGAGTTGATTTGATTATTTCATGAGTGTTTAAGAAATATTTGAATCTCCTGTTTGGGTTTGTAAAAAGCTCTGGGGAACTAAGCGCTGCCTCCAAACTGCGCCTCCTCCACTCAGCCCCTTCAAACTAGCAGCAGCAGCAGTTAGCATACACCTGCTGGAACTGTGCTCATTATATGAACCATTTCTCAGTCCAGTGCTCAGATGTAGGTTTGTAAAGATTTAATAAAAGAATGTTGATGAGAAGATGTCAACATGAGGCAGAGTGCCGGAAAGAACAGGAGCTTCTTAAAGAGACAGAGGTCCAATTTCAAGGGATCAAACTGCAAAGTCATGTTTGATATACAACATTTTTGTAACAGCGGAAGCCGGCATAATTATTGATTGTGCTATAAATGATACTCTGTGGCTGGAAAATCCATGGTAAATACTGCCTCTCCAAAGGATTTTCATTTTGTGTAAAAACTCTTTAGGATGAGAATGAACACTGACTAACAGACTTTGACAGAATGAGCTGTGACAGTTTGGTATGAATACATGCAGTGTTGCATCTCGACTGTTTAGAAACTGCAGAGAAAAGAGACATCTGTTTTGTTTAAATTTATAGTCAAACACTGACTTCATATCCAAGTCAGTGTCAAAAACACCGGAGAACTTGCCCTTGTTTTCATGCTCCTTCGTATTCAAGCCAGTTCTCTGTTTTACTGTATTTTAGTAGCGTCCTGTATCTGCACTGACAAAAACATGGCAACGCAAAATGAAAATATGTTGGTGAAGAATATGCACAACCTTTAGAGGTGTGTAAATGATTGGATTTGGAGTGGAGTGATGGTGTTACACAAATCTGTTTCCATTACTAATGTGTGGAAAACTTTGTCAATCTTTTCTAATGTAAAAAAAAAAACAATTTTTGTGCTTCCATTAAATAAGAAATGCAATTAAAATAAAATGACATGTTAACAAGTTTCTTGTAATGAACCATTAAAACCATGCCACGTTGTGATCGTCTTTTTCTCTTAGGTTCGCTCTTGCAGCAACATCCAGTTGTTGATCATGTGACTCATGATGTGAAAAACTGTTTTCATTGTAGTTTTCTGAAATAAACCAATTTACAAAGATTCTTAAATGTATTGAAAAATGAAAGTTTCATTTGAAATTGGCATCTTTCCATTAAACAAATTTACTTTTGAAATCCCAAATTATGAAATGATATGGTCAATGGAAACGCAGCTGCAGTTGGTATTAAATCCAATGTTTATGGAAAACAAGGTGACCAGACACAGAAGATGACTTGTTTATGCTTTTGGCAGCATTAGCAGGAATTAATGCAGTTTGAAAGGCATCATGTTTGGGTTTCTATGAAAGATAGTGTTGGGACTGTGAAACTCCTCGTTCTTTATGTGGGATGGAGAGATGTCGCAGTATCCTGATGTTGAAACTAACGGATACATGACGACTCCTCACAAGGCTTTTAATATTCTAGTTGCCTCCCAGGGAGGTTTATTGTGTTGTATTTCCAAGCATAAGAGAATTTCTTGACATCTGGAGCTTTAATCCAGTCATCAGATTCTTTTTTAAGACATTATTGTTCTTTTTTAACATCACTAGCATCCAGTCATCTCTTAATTTGTGATGAAACATATTGAAGATAAAATTGACCTACCATTTTCCTCTTAAATCTTTTTAGTTGGGACTTTTAATGAAATTTTGTCTAATATTGTCAAAATATTTAATAGCAGTTAGAAAATCTTTCTGCTTTGGGACAAGAAGAGATTCTAGTGATGTTGGATAAAGTCTGATGTTGTTGCATCTTGGGTAAATTTGGTCTCCATGTATCCACATCACCTCTAAGCCAGGCAAACATTGAGTGAGCCCGAGCCGAGAGCCGCAGACGGACCTAAATGTTTGGCCTGGCTCTGTGAGATTTTAAACTCTCAGAATGTGACTGACTGTTCCATCCGTGTGAGGGTATTTCACATCCTGCCATTTCTCTGCAACGATTCTCACACACGCTAATGCAAACTTGTGCCACCTCTCGCTCTCCCTCCCTCTGGCTCTCTGGAACAGTTTGGAAAGGGCTGATTTGAGTTGAAGTGTTAACACACTCTTCCTCCGGCCATCTGCCAAACACAAACGCTTGATGCCATGTTTGAGATCCCCTCAGCACACTGAATAAATGTTAATCTACCAGCCTCCTGTCCTCCATTCTTTTCCTTCCAACTCCTTTCTCTCCCTCCTCAAACGTTGCTCTTCTTTTCATCTCATTCCCATTTCTTTTGTTCTTTTCTTCTTTTTGATCTGCTCTTTCTTTTTCCTCTTGTTTTAAAATTTCTTTTATGAAACTGCTTTGTTACCCTTGCATGTCCTGCTTTTTTTCATGCCTGACACCTTTTCTTTTCTTCTTTCCTTTCACTTCTTCCCTCTTTCTGTCCATCTGTTCATGCTCTCCTACTGCCTCTGACAGTTTATGGGTTGAGGCAAAGCGCTCTAGTGTTTCCTCGTCTCAGGCATCTGTCTGCCTTGATTTTCTCCTTATGCTCCTCCTTCCTCTCCTTTTTTCTTGGTTCTTTTCCTGCTCTGCTCTTAGTTCTTCAAGCATTCATTCCCATATGCTCATTTATAATTCAACAGAGGCTTTTCTTTGGAAATAAATTAAATTTTTTGCTCAATATTTACATTTATGTAAAAAGAAAAAAACGTTGAGTGCTTCTGGATTCCTGAGTGTTTTTACTTGCATAAAAGTTTGAGTGAGACTGAGACAAATCTTTGGCTGTGAACGATTTTTGGGAGTTTTGCTTCAGAATCAAAGTGTGCTTAAGAAAAAGACTTTAAAGTCAAAACATGAGTGAAATTTTTCAACAAATTTCATATTAGTTGTACTTATTGGAATGCACTACGATTGGTTTAAGCCATTAAAAAAAGAGGATGATCCCGGCTGACTTAATTAGGAGACAGTTGGTAATGTTGCTTACATAATTCCCAAAAGAATTATAAAATTTGTAGTTTTGCATTATATTATTTCTCCTTGCCTTGCTGCAGCCATCTTCTGTGTTTTTGTTGCACCAGCAGTTGGTCTGCAGGTGAGAGGAAGCAGTTAGATGAAGTCCTGGGATGGAACCCAGTGCAGGTGGTGAGAGACGGAAGAATTTAGGCTAAAATAGGACAATGTCTCCCACCAGATGCGGGACACTGAACTGGAGAACTCCTTCAGTGGCGAACTGCAGCATCCTATGTGCACAAAGAAGCGTTACTGTAGATCTTTACTCTTGACAGTTTTTCACATCCTTGTTGTTACTGGCATAGCTTTTCTCATTTTGGACAACAATATCCATGCACATCTTGTACATCTTTACATTATCCTACTCCATTGCACATTAACTTCCTGCTGGGAATTTCCTATGTGTAGAACAATAAAGGATATGTCTATTCTATTCATCTCAGATCTGCAACATAATGCTTGTTTCATGTCAACTCAGACTTAAGCTGAAAAATAAAAATCAGCATCTACTGTAACACTTCTGCTTGATTTGTCACACATAGCTAGAAAAATGTCCTAAAACCTTTGAAATAATCAAAATGAACTTTGATTGGAGTCTGTTTATTCAGTGGGAAGGAACTGTAGAGTTTACAAAGAGAAATATTTCACCATTCCTGTTTACATGCTCTCCTTAATGCTGGGTTTTCTGTTATACTCAACATTTTCTGTAGGATAGATGCTGGTTAGATTATGCTGCAGGTTTTTACTTGGATCTAAACATGAACAACAAAGTGTGTTTTGTAAAATCTCTTGGTGATTTGTATGTTTGCTCTGTTATGTTTATTAGCATAAACATAACATGGGGCTGAAATATGTTGTTCTGTAAAACATAATTAAATTCTCTGGAGCTGTATATGATGGAATAACATCTCCTCGCTCTCATTCTCCTGTTTGATGGAAATTCATAAAAATTCAGAAACAATCTGTTTAACCTGCACATTTATAATGATCATTGATTTTCTCATTCCTTACTCTTATATCCACCTCAGCAAATATTGCACAATAAAGCGCAGAAACATCAAACATTTCTGTTATTGAACAGAATCTATTTCCACCAAGCATGCAGTTTGTTTTAATGGCTCAAAGTCGATTGAATGCGCTAAACTTTGATTTCCTTGTTTCAAAGGCTCTGCCAAAAGCAATGTCCCCTCCCAGTTATGGATATCCATCCTCATATTTATTCCAAAGTAGTTCAGCCACTGCTGTACTTTTTCTCACTCCTACAAGAGCTGAATGTATATTCAGAAATAAAAAAAATACACTTGAAGAAATGACTTGGATCAAACTTATTAGACGTCAGTCCACTGAATTTTACTGTCAAAACTTTATTTTTATTTTCCTTCATGTCAGTCGTTCCTTTTTTTGCCCTCTGCTCATGTTCTCTGTCCAGTGTTTACAGCAGAAAAAGCAAAGTTAACCAAACTGCTATAACCTTTGACCCAGGAGGCAAGGATGTACAAGTTCAAATTATTTTAATTCTCTATAAATATTCCTGACTTACCAAGCGCTCTGTGATGTTTCTTTAACGTGACATGTGGAGGTTAGAGAAAAAATAAGTGTAAAAGTTATTTATTCTACTTTCCTGTTATGCAGTTTGACTTTTTTCTTCATTCTTTCTTTCACATGTGTGGTTCTCCTGTCATCCTCCGTTCCCCAGTTTCTTGACCTCCTATTACTCCCTTTTGTTCTTCACCTCCTCTCTTCTACTTACAAACACAAACTTGCTCCTTTTGCCGTTTACTGATTTCCCAAAGTGTTCTGGTCAGTGACATTCATTAAAGGGTCAGGTTTTTCTAAGCATCGCCTCTCGGCACGTTCCCAAGCGTGGTGTCCCCCCCCAAAGCATCGCCGCCGTAATCAGATTCCTCTCGCGCATCTTGTTGTTTCTTATTACAGCTGAGGTTACGTGAATCATTGTTTTCTGCAAAAATAAGAGCAAATAAAAGGATGTGTGAAAGTGTCTGTGAATAAAAAAAGCATCAGTTTTTTAAACGACTGTTGCTTTGTGTGCTAATTTAACTTGCAGCAGGAGACGGAGCCTCTTCCTCCTCTTTTCTTATCCTCTCTGGCTTCAATTCACAACACATCCGCTGAGCTGCTCTGAGGTCCTGATGCCAACATCTTCTCTGAAGTGTTTGACCAAAGAACCACAACAAATATTAGCATCCTGAGCAGGCAGACACACACACACACACACTCCCCCCCCCCCCCCCCCCCCCCCCCCCCCCCCACACACACACACCCAAACACACCAACACACTCTGCACTCCATATAAACATGAGAGCTCCAGCGAATGGGGATGTCATATCTACCATCCACATGCAAACACACTCAGACTTCTTCTTTTCTCCATATAACCAGTATGGTTAACATAAATAACTGTTAGCAGTTATTAATAAAGACGTTATTCTGTAAGGGTGCGAAAGACCTGAACAGCTTTGTGTAAATCTAGTGGGATCTTTTACAGTGTCCCATTTTCATGCCAATAATAACCGTGGGAATTAATATCCTGCTTAATAACAGCCTCCACTTATCCCAGAGGATTTTCTTCTAGATTTTCTAACTTGGCTCCGGGGGATTTGTCATCGAGACCGCCCACTAATGACGGACTTTATGCCCTGGCTCGTAGTTGGCGTTAGTTTATCCCAAAGCTGTTGCATGGATATTAAAGTAGCCTGTTTCATGTTGGTACCAAACTGGTATTTTTGTGTGTGTTTGTCTGCGAGAATGAATATGACTCTCCCAAGATGTTGTAATACCATAATATTATTATATACTTGTTTTATCCGTGACAACATTCACAATTAAATATTTTACAACTTTTTTTTGCCATCGCTTCACTTGAGACAAAAGTTTCCCACTTGAAATATCAGTTTCTAAATGATCAACATTTAACCCTAACCCTAACCCTAGCTTATTTAGTGGCTAAAACAGACAAAACGCCCAGAATGTAATGGGTTAAATGAATGTCGGTTTTAACATGGTTTCTTATGGTGTCTTAAAAAGTCAGCAAATAACAAATACAGTCTCATATGAAACTTTGAAATGTTTAAGTGTGAGGATTTGAGTTTTTCTGTGTATTCATGTAGGTTTCTGTTGTCCCGTCTGTCCCTTGATTAGTTTCATCTGTTCCTTGTTTCTCCTGATTGTCTCCTCTGTGTATTTAAACCCACCTGTGTTCCTTATTCTTTGTCTTGTCACGTTAAGTCTGTTGTCAGATGTCCATTAAGTTACCAGTTGTTACCAGTATTGAGCCTTTCTCTCATCTGTGCTGCCTGGACTTTTGTATCTCTGACATACAGTATTTATTAAATTCATCATTCATTCTCTACAACCTGGATCTGCTGCATCTGCCTCACCTTAGGTTGTATGTTTAGTAACATCTGATAGTTTATAACTTCATGGATTATTCTAATAACATTTTAATCTCATTACATTGTATTTACAAGGTCCATGATGTTGGATAAAAACTGCAGTATTTAAAGGAATATACACACAGACGTTAAACATTCTCCATGAACCCATTAAAGATTAAGTTTTTCTGCTCCAGAAACTGACTTCTTTTTAAAATCCAAACATTTATGTTTGGTTAATCACTGACTTTACTCAACTGAAATCCCTTTTTTAAGAACCGCTATAAAACTTAAACAAATCTGTAGCTTATGATCCTTGTCAAAAGTATCGGCCTTATTAGCAATAATATGCCGACTGCTGCTTCACATTACATGGCCCAGCAGCTTTACTTTAATGTTACATTTTGAACCATTACTGCCTCTGATTAGCTCAGTGATCTGTGCTGTGCTTTAGCTGAGTTTTCCTGATGACCAATGTGTGCTCTCTATAGTGAAGTATTTACATCTAAGCCTATAAAGTGAAGTTGTATGTAATTTAATAAAGAGGAGTCAATAATACTGCAGGTTCTTTATTGTAAGAAGTCTACACATTTTCATAATTTGCATAATCTGCTACTTAATATGTTTTGGCTACACAGAACCATTATTAAGAAATGCCTTCTACCTTTCTTGTAAATTAACTGTTAAGACAGAAAACTCAGGCCCTTTATGAATAATAAACAGAAAACGTATATCAGGAGTTCTCACAGGGCAAAATGTAAAAAAATAATATATATCATGGTAAACAGGTGATCAATGTCAATAGATAATAATAATTCAGATGCAGAACAGCACAGCATTCTGGGGGATGTAGGCAGAGGAAAGACTAGCTGCTCAACCTTTCATGGCTAGCTAAGCAAGGTTGATGGAATGAACTCACTCTCTCTTTGGTTACCTAGCAACTCACTCTCTTTGGTTACCTAGCAACAACTTGTTGAGTTGATTGCAGCAGCAATTTAAGAACAGATTTCACTCCATGCAGTATTTCAGATATTTAAGACAAAAACCAATCAACTGTATCGACCAATATTGTAATACGTTTTTTTTATCCTTGTCGTCTCGTCCTAAGTTATCACAATTTGTCTTTAAGTTTCATAAGATGTGATTTTGTATGGAAATGTGTTTAAATGGAATCAGGAAGTATTTTATGATTTCAAACTGATCACAAATAAAAACTCTTGATCCGCCACTTTTTTGTCTGAATTTTAGACGTTTTCTGTTTAACATAGATGGAAAAAAAGTTGTGATTTATTGGGATTTTGCCCACATGAAAACTGAAAACCTAAAACATGAGAAAATCTGGCTGATTACTTACATTAAATAACATTTACTACACATATGCCAACATCCAACCAGTTCTTAGGAGACGACATCTTGTGAAAACTGATAGGTGAACTTCATGTTAGGAGCTTCAAAGTAGCTCAGGTGATTTTTTTCTGGACTGTTTTTGGAATCAGAAAGATTCTTGAACAACATTTTTCACTTTTTAACTCTCATCAATAGTTCTTTCTGGGGGGTTTTCTGCCTTTAATTGATCCTTTTTATACTTGATTGCATATCAGGAAGTGGTGATTGTAAAATAAGACGTTCGTCTATAGATGATGATGAAATGATTTCTGTTGCAGCTCCCTGTGGGGGGATGCTCACAGTAAATGGTGATAATTATTCTGGTTTTAGCCGCAGTGGCATCATTGATACTCTTGATGATGATTGCTGTTAATCGTTGAGACAGCAGGTTGTAACTGGCAGTTTGTGAAAAGATCCAAGTAGATCCGTTTACTTTAAGTTTTTAAAATGATCCATAAGAATTTAGTTTGATTTAATTTTGGAGAGTGTAGGACAACAAGTGGTCAAAGGTCATTGTGCTAAAACCTCCGGGAGTTGATGTTGTTATCACGGACAGTGTGGGATGATTAACTGATGAATGAATCTGTATTAATGAGATGCATTGCTGTAAGAACAATTATACCCACTACCACACACAACCTGGTAGGATTTAAACTCTTCAGCCTCACTTCACATTTAATTTGTCTGACCAGCTTCTCAGTGACTGTTTTAAAAATGAACCACAGCTTAATCAGGTTGCTCCTGTGATAACTTCATGCATATCTGCCTTTTAATCAGGAGGATGAGATTCAGGTTCATCTCATTAATTCACTTAAACTAAGTTAGTCATTATGTGTTTTATATAACTGCTGAAATCCAGATAAGTTCATTCTCAAACATGTTTTAAACATTTAGTTCCATTACAGCAACCACAGGTGAGTCATTGTCTACATATTATGATCTGTACTTGAAGTAAATGGTAAAATCAGGCTTAAACCAATTAATTCTCTTGGCATCTTTATTGGCCCTTATTGTTGTTGGTCACTTTTCTTTTTCTGTGTTCATTTTGTGGCCCTAAAACTGCACTTTACTTTAGAGGAGCCCTGAATGGACCAACAGCTCTGCAGGGCGCCGTGTCATTGAGCTGAAGCTGCTGTTCTTTCTACTCTCCATCTCTCTCTCCTTAGCTTCTTTCATCTGTCGTTTGCTTCCTTGCCGTCCCGACAGCCTTCAAACAGCTGGAAACATGTTTCTGTGTGCCGGCGTGTGTGTGAATGTGTAAGCCGACATCATTCCTGGGTTGTTTGACACATCAGCTGCAGGCAGCGCTGGACTAAATAGGCTATTACACACCAAACCACCCTTCACTCTCACACTTCCACACTAATGCACATACATTATTAGAGAACCAAAAACAGCTGGAATACTTCAAAGAAAATGCAAACAAATCTGTCACACCCTGAAGAAGACATTTAAGTGGGAACATGCTAACACACCACTCAGTCTCTTACATTCTTCCCTCCCTCAATCACAGACGCCATTAAATTTCCCAACGCCTTGAGCCGAGCTGACAGCGGAGAGCATGCCATGTGTGAGCTGAGCTCTGAAGGGAGTTAACTGATTAAGTATATCTGTGACAGACACGATCCCTGCTTAGTGGCTACTGAAAAGAGAGGCGAGAATGAAAGGAGAGGATGGGACATAAAACGCCTTGTTCAGTGTGTTCATCTCACTGTGTGACCGTCCTTTAATCACCTGTCTTAAACAGCAGCTCCATCTGTTTCTGGAGACATTTAAAGTCAGTCAAAAGCAGCGTTAAAATTTGTTTACACAAATAAAGCACTTTTAATTGCTCTGGATAAGGTAATGATTTTTTAATTGGCTTCTAGATTAATCGAAATTGTCAACAGCAGCTTCTTTCACTGCTCTGAAACTCACTCACTCAATGACAGTTGAATGCGTATTTTTGGTTAGATTAAAGAATGTCTCATAAACTATCTAGAATGTGTTTGAGTCACTTTATTTTTCCACCACTTTAAATCTTAACCCAATGGACCGATGCATGAAATCCTCCTCCTCAAGCAGAAAAGCTCTGTTTTCTCTTTCTGGCATTTTTCAAGCGGCAACAAAGACAATAGTAAACAAAAGAGCCTGTAAGTAGACGTCTTTGCTTATTGCCTTGTAGCTCAAAAGAGCATAAAATCTGCAGGAGCTTGATAAGATTTTGTCCAGTATTGGTAATACGACGGCGACTTTCTCCAGCAGCCTTGACAGAAAAAAGATCAAATGTTGCAGAAATAGCTGCCAAGTCTTTGTCCCAAACCACACAGGCCATGTATTACTTGTGTTTGGAGCAAGAGATGTTTGTTTCCCTAAGAAAAGATGAAAGATTTGTTTTCTTATTGACATTCTGACTCTAAAAAGTGTATAAAATGTCAAGAGTCCTTGACATAAATCCTTATTCAGTTTGCTGTAGAAACCTCCATTTCTCTCTCTCTGTCTATATAAATAATTTACTTTTCTCTGTGATATCAAACTAGGAAGCATTGTTTGATGTTTTGCCACAAAAGAAATTTATAGAGCCATAATATCATCAGTACTATATATATAGAATAGAATAGAATTAGAATAGAATTCAACTTTATTGTCATTGCACTGTCACAAGTACAAGCAACGAGATGTAGTTTATATATATATATATATATATATATATATATATGATGTATGTATATATATATATATATCACAAAATGTTCTCTGTGATGATTCTGACATTCACAAAATGGAGATCATTTTGGTAGTCCTAACTGTATAAAGGGGAACATTTACTTTAATTTGATGTGAGAAAACGATTTTGTCTTTCATACAGCTTGTGTAAAAACCTAATTTCAGCTGTATTTCTGTATTAAATTGGTCTAGCTTTGTGTTATACCATATAAAGCTATATGACCTCTGATGTTGAAAACAACCCTCTCCTTTTTGCTGTATACCAAACAATCATTAGACTCTGGTTACTCCCTTTCATTTGTGTTCAGCAGCGGTCTGCAGGCTCTCACTCGGCTAAAATGTGATCTGATGTCTCCAAATTGCAGCTTTCTGCTACATTCCACCGACTCTGTGAGTCTGTCCATGATACAAAAAGAAACAATTTTATTTGGCCTTTTCAGGACCCCTCAAGTTAACAAGTTCTCCACTACAAAAACTTTCTTACAGTGGCTGCAAAGGTAAAGGCAAGAATTTCAAAGATGATGGAAGCAAATGAAAAGCAGAGAGTCGAGGGGCCAAAAGAGGAAAGAGAGGAGTTGCAAGGTTATAAAGAGAGGGAGACTCTGCCAAGGAGTGGAGCTCATTAATGAGTAATGGCTTGGTGACTCTTTACCCTTGGACACCTCAGCTTCTGATGACTTTGTTGTTACTCCAGTCCAGTGCCACAGATGCCAGCGTGAGACTGTGTGCACTCTGGGTGCCTGTATCTGGTTCCAGGATCAGTTCCTGCCACAGATGAACAGATTAAACACTGAACCATGGATATTTGGTTTAAACATCTCGCCCCACTTATATTGTGCCAGTGAAAGCTTTACATACAGTCATGATTGTTGTGAACATGATATTAATTTGTCCACATTAAAGATGATTGTGATCTTGTCTTTTGAATGCTGCAAGTCAATGGCTTGATGTTGCTGGGTGAGAATGTAGCGACAGCAGACAGTCGCTTGTATTGTGTCGTTGACTTGGCAGCAGTCACACAAAGCAGAGAGCGCATGTAGCAAGAGAGGAGAGGAAAAACTCCCCTTTAACAGGAACAAACCTCCGGCAGAACCAAAACCGGGTTCAAGGCTTGAGCCAGGAAGACTTAGTGAAACATCAGTATTTTTGTTTTGCTTTGCACTTCATACAACTAAGTATTTCCTCTCAAACATAGCAATATGTATATTATTTCATTATATGTCAAGTTAGCTTTTTTTGTATACTTTGTATATATATATGCACAAATATTTCTTAATTAGTGAAAAGAAAATCATTTCTCTTTGTCTCAAGACGTTTTTAGCTGCTGATATACTGTACACAGACTACAGAAAGATCCAACCCACTGTCAGCCTCTTCAAACCTGTGGCCTGTGTCCAGATTTGCAGTGTTTGCGAGCCAGTACCTCCTGCCATTTCAGCCCAATTAGAAGCTCCCCTTCCTGGGCAGAGAGCAGCAGAAAGGGCCCCTCCTTCCTTCCAGCCTTATATCTGTTGCTCTCCTGTTATGACAGCCTCTGACACGAGGTCTGTGTAATTACTGCTGCCTGAAGGAGCAAGACAGTATGGGGCAAGACAGAGGGAAGGGAGGAAGGGATGCAGCAGAGGGAAAGCACAGAGGAAGAGGAGAGACGTGTGGACAGGATCGGCTTGGGAAAAGGGGAGAAAAGCGGAAGCGTAGAAGTCAGGAGAAGGAGAGAGTGAGCAGACGGCTGGCAGACGACCTCCTGCTGTTTGTTTGTACATGCAGTGTGTGGAAAGAAGAGTTACAAAGTGTGAGTGAGCTGATAGCTGATGACAGTATCTAGTACCAGCAGAGTGGATTCATGCTGCTGTCCCAGTGGCCACTCAGCCGGAGCAGCAAGATTTCTCTCATTAGAAAAACACAAGACAGATAATTCTCAAGGCGATCTGAGACGATAATTAAAGAAGGTTTTTTCTGCAAAATGTTCCAAATGAATTATACACTGCAAAAACACAAAATCTTTCCAAGCATTTTTGGTCTAGTTTCTAGTGCAAACATCTTGATACACTTGAAAAAAGACAAAACTAACTTACAAGTAAAAATGTACTATTTCCACTGGCAGATTATTTCACTTATAACAAGGGAGAAATGTCTTTTTATAAGTATCAGTATTCAAGAGGCACAAGCTCCTATATCTTGCTGAAAGTTACTTGTAAGTTAGTGTCTTATTTCAAGTGTAGAAAGATATTTGGAATAGAAACTAAACAAAAATACTTGGTAAGATTGTGTGTTTTTGCAGTGTTCTGACTGAAATAAGATTCTGTTTGCATGATAAAATGCTTCCTCTGTAGGGTGGTGAGGTAACGTTTTACAGTTAAAGGGCCAGTCCCCCAAAAAAACCCTGCAAACACCATCACCATAAAAGGACAGACCAGATAAAGTAAAGGTCTGTAACGACACCGGTGTGAGCAAATCTCAGTCCAACCTGGCACTGATCCAGAGTGCTGAAGGTTTTGTCCTAAAGTCTTACATTTGAACTCTTTGTGTAGTGAGAACATGAAGCCCAAACAGACCTGGAAGTTATCCCAGGTCTGACAGAAGACCAGCAGCACCAGCCATGGCAGAACCATCGAACTCTTTCAAACACAAACACGGCTCCATGTTTGTCTCAGTTTTTTGGTGACTTCTAAATAAAATTCCTTGGTTAAAAAAAACAGCATCCCTTCAATTTCTGAATTACATCTAAAAATTTCAATCCACTGCAAACTTTACTCTGAGGCTGCCATGAATAGAAAAGTCACATCTATTCCAAGATGTTCACTCAAACTCCCAAAATGTCAACGCCTACTTGACAAAATAATTGCACCCATGTTGCTGCAGCGAGCAAAGAGGAAATGGTCTCAGTTGAATGTCTGAGTCATCGGCTGAACAATAGGTTCTCCTCTAAAAGTCGCTGTTGACGAAGAGATTTTCAGAGTTCTGAGTTCTAAGCTTTGAATTTAAAATCGATAACACGTGATTCTGTTTTTTATCAATTTATTATGTACAGGGTCAGTTTTGTGGACTCAACTACAGAAAACAAGGTTCAAGTGTTCAGTAGGATTCTGTAGATACAAAATGGCTAATTTTGAAGCTACATTTCAAACAACCACCTTTGCATTAGTAAAGCAATGTTCCTCTTTTTTTCAACCTGTTAACTTGATGACTATCAGTAATTTATACTTAGTAGTTTCTTCTCTATGCTTTATTTCAGTTCTCCTCTTCTTATTTTCACATTATCATATTACCTCACAGTGGGGGCGGTAAAAAAAAACAGTGTTAAGAAAGCAGCCAAAGACTGTCGGTGATGGGGAACAAACTAGAGATAATCAGTCTGAATTATGCCCACCTCATCTGCAATTACCTCCTGTTGCTATGACGCGACTAAGCCAAATGACTGCCAACCATTATATGTAATCACTCTCATGTGCATCCCAATATTATAGATGGCTATTACTGGGCCCAGAACAAAATAATGACTTTCAGAAGTGGAAAAAGAAAAAAAAAAGCTGATTTACTTCTTGTGACATGTAATGAGGATGAAGTTTGAGTGTGAAGGTGAAGTTAGTGTTTCATTTTTTTGATCATAGTGGAACAATTGGTTAACATTATCATATACAGACCCATTCAATAAATTAAAATGTTATTTTAATTAATTTTAAAAGTCATTTTAGGAACTTTGTCAATAAGCGAATCACACTATATAGATTAATTACACAGACGGATGATTGAAAGCTTCTAGTTACAATTTTCTGCTTTTAGTTCATAAAAACATGACTTTTAAAATTAGAATACTACAATAGACCAATAAAAAAGTTTTTAATATAAAAATGTAGCCTTAATGAAACACATAAATATTACTTGCTTAAAAGTGATACATTTTCCAAATGTACTTTTAATCTTTCATATCGTACCTTAATAAAGCCAAACTAATTAATATATTTAGTATTTTAGTGTCAGAAACTATTTTAAAAATCTGAATTTTAGATTTTCCGGTTTGAGCAGAGCCATGTGAGGACACGTTGATCTGAGCTCCGACTGGACCCTCAATTTTGGCACAAATTAACTCAATTTCAGCGCTGGTCTTGCATCAGACTAAGAACATTACTTCTTAAGGGAGCAAAAAGGTAGGCATACACCAGCAAAATGCCCAAACATCGTAATCCCCAAATCGAACCCCAAGAAGCTAATGCTAGCGGCCATGACGAAGTGCTAACTGCTATTGGTGGACTGCGCGGTGAACTGATGGCCACGCTAACAACTACGGCTAAGGTTCACACAGATAAACTTCAAGAATTACAATGTGCACTGGGAAAGATAGAATCCAAAATTGATGACACCATGGGCCGCGTTGCGGAACTTGAGACTGCTACTGCGACCCACTCGGATTCGATCCATGCTATGGAGGTAGACATATCGGCCATGAAACAAGAGCTAGCAACCCTGAAAATTCGCTGCGAGGACCTGGAGGCCAGGTCCCGTCGATGCAATCTGCGTATCGTGGGTGTAAAAGAGGGGCGTGAAGAGGGGAAGCTTATGTCTGGCTTTGTGGCTGAACTTCTGAAGGAGACATTACAGCTTGCTTCGACTCCACTCCTGGACCGGGCACACCGCACTCTGCGCGGTAAACCAGTCCGCGGAGACGCGCCTCCGCGAGCCATCGTGATCAAATGCCACTACTTCAACGAGAGGGAGGCTATTTTGAGGAAAGTAACAGGGAGTAAACAACTTACCACCAAGGACGGCGACAAGATCTTGGTTCTCCCTGATTATACTATGGCTGTCAGTAAACAACGTGCAGCTTTTAACGAGGTCAGGTCTCTCCTGCGGGGTCTTGAGCGTGTCCGGTATGGCCTTCTTTTTCCGGCTACGCTCAGGATCACCACCCCGGAGGGTGAAGAGCATCGCTTCAAAGACCCTTTAAAAGCAAAAGAGTTCATATCCACAAAGCTCTCTTCGGGGAAATGAGTACCGCCCGGGTCGGACGAGCATGACCGCTGCACAGTTGAGGGGTTTTGTTCTTTCTTTCAATCAATGGGGGTCCAGTCGGGTCCAGGCTGTCATGGTAAGCGGATACACTCACGGGTGTAGAAACTGTAAATACCGGGACCCGGTGGGAAGCTCACACGGAGCTCCCTTCCCCCCCCTTCCTGTTCTTGAGATTTAATGTTTTATTTTGGATCTGCGGGAGAGGGGTCATGAATACGTCAGTTTTTGTGTTCCAAGAGTTATGGAGTTTGAGGTTTGTGACTGTGTTCTTTGGTTTGTTTAATTCCACACATCCTTTATTATATTCTGTGTATTTACTCTGTTTTATATGGTTGACTGCTTTTGTTGCGTGGGACACTGAGCTGAGATTTGACAAACAAACAAGATGGCTTTACAACTCTATCAATTCAAAGAGTTATGAGTGTTTGCAATAGGTTTGAACCAGGAGTGGCATGGGTTAGCTGGAATGTGAGGGGTCTCAATAATATAATTAAAAGAAACAAAGTATTTATACACCTTGATAAGTTGAAGACCAAGATAGCATATTTGCAAGAAACGCATCTGTTAAACAAAGAACATAACAGGCTTAAGAGAGGAGGTTTCACCCAGATATATCATTCTAACTTTAATGCTAGAGGCCGGGGGGTAGCTATCCTTATGCACAGGGATGTCTCTTTTGAGGAAACTTCCGTCATCAGAGATAGGGATGGTCGCTTCATTATTGTACAAGGTAATCTATTCAATATTCCTGTTGTTCTTGCTAATATTTATGCTCCAAATTGGGATGATATGCAATTCTTCAAAAACTTGTTTTCGCTCCTCCCATGCTTGGACTCGCACAATATAATCATAGGCGGGGATTTTAATTGTGTTCTGGACTCTTCTATTGACCGATCAAATCTGATACAGAGGACTGGCCAATTGAGCAACAAAGCAGCTCATTGCATCAACTTATTCATGCGGACGTACGGCGTTGCTGATCCTTGGAGAGTCAAAAATCCAACCTTGAAAAAGTTCTCATTTTTCTCCCCCCCACACAAGTCCTATTCAAGAATCGACTACTTCTTATTGGACCAGAAACTCATGCATATGGTGGCTTCAGTTGATTATGAAGCCATAGTCATTTCAGACCACAGTCCTGTTATAATGAAAATGCATTTTACTGGCCACATAACACCTCGAAAAATCTGGAGGTTTAATGCCAGACTATTGACAGAACAAAAATTTGTGGATTACATTAACACTCACATAGATATATTTTTTGAGATTAACAGCTCTCCGGACATTAGCTATGGAACACTGTGGGAAACATTTAAGGCATACATTAGAGGGCAAATTATCTCTTACAGCGCAAACGACAAAAAAAATAAGCTCCAACGCATGTCTGAAATTAGTGACAGGCTTAAAATTATCGACCAGTGTCAGGCATCCGCAGCGTCAGACATCTGCTGGGAAGAGAGAGCGCTCCTTCAAGCAGAATTTGATCTCCTTATGAATGAAAAAGCAATAGAGATGCAACTAAACCTGAATCAACAACACTTTGAGCACGGTGAAAGAGCAGGTAGGATGTTAAGTCATCAGCTAAAACAAAAGTCTGCAGCAAGATCCATTTCAGCTCTCAAAGAGGAGGGAGGGGAGATAACTACGGACCAAAAGAAGATTAATATGCAGTTTGTGTCATTTTATAAAGAATTATATTCTTCGGTCAGTCCAGATCCAAACATGATACATAACTTTTTCAAGCATTTGAGGTTGCCTACGTTGCAAGAGTCAGACAGGGCTACTATTGAAGGGGACATACAACTGGTAGAAATTGACCAGGCAATTCAGAAAATGAGAACGGGAAAATCTCCAGGCCCTGATGGCTTCCCGATCGAGTTTTACAGATGCTTCTCTGCCAAGCTTTTGCCCCACCTATGTAACGTCTATACAGAAGCATTTAGAAAGAAGGCTCTCCCACCTACAATGACACAGGCTAATATATCCGTACTGCTCAAAAAAGATAAAGATCCACTCATATGCGAATCTTACCGTCCTATAAGCCTACTCTGTTGTGACTACAAAATACTCACTAGGACTCTGGCGGACAGATTGGAGAAAGTGCTAGATAAGATTATTCACCAGGACCAAACTGGGTTCATGAAGGGCAGACAACTTTATAGTAATCTACGCCGTTTGTTCAATATAATGTATTTACCAGGCGGAGATATTGTGCCAGAGGTCATCATGTCATTAGATGCTCACAAAGCTTTTGATAGAATTGAGCATAACTACTTGGTGAAGGCTCTTGAACATTTTGGGTTTGGGCCGTGTTTTCGTTCGTGGATAGAACTTGTTTATAGATCTCCACTGGCTGCAGTTCGGACAAATAATATGGTGTCAGATTATTTTCCTCTTTCTCGCGGGACGAGACAGGGATGCCCCTTATCCCCCCTGCTATTTAACGTAGCCATAGAACCTCTAGCTGTTGCACTCAGGAATGATCCAGGGGTGATGGGAATTAGTAGAGCAGGACAAATCCACACTGTTTCATTGTATGCCGATGACCTCCTTCTCTTTCTGGCTGACCCATGCAAATCCATGCCTAACGTTATAAAGTGCATTGAGGAATTTGGGAAGATATCGGGATACTTGATTAATAGAACAAAATGCCTTGTTTTTCCTGTCGGTGATAGAGCGAGCAAGATGCCCCAAAACTCTCTTCCGTTTACAGTGAGTTCTGACAAATTCACGTATTTAGGAGTGAATATAACCAGAAATTATAAAGATCTATTCAAACATAACTTTATTACTGCCTTCAATCAGTTTAAACAGGATATGGAACACTGGTCATCTCTCCCTCTGTCTCTGGCAGGAAGGATAAATTCAGTTAAAATGGTTATAATGCCTAAACTGTTATTCCTTTTTCAGGCAATTCCAATATTTATTCCTAAATCATTTTTTAAAAAGCTAGACAAGATAACCTCAATGTACATTTGGAATAAAAAGATTCCTCGTATCAGAAAAGAGTTTTTGGAGAGGCGACGGGAGGAGGGAGGACTGGCCATGCCGAATTATATGCACTTTTATTGGGCTGCTAATGTCTCTAAACTTTGTTTCTGGTTTAAGCCAGCAGAAAATGAGGCGGTGCCCATTTGGTCACTGATGGAACAAAACTCTTGTAAATCTGGTTCGTTGGCCTCAGTTGTTTGCTCGCCACTGCCACTTGATAAACGACTAATTACAATTAACCCAGTTACCTTAGGGGTAATTAAGATCTGGGAACAGCTTAGGATCCATTTCAAACGAAAACAAGGTCTCCTAGCAGCGCCTATGTCAATGAATGCCTTGTTCCCACCTTCTCTAATTGACTCTGCTTTCCATGAATGGGCAAATAAAGGGATGGGCACTGTGGGAGACCTGTTCAAAGATGGGCATTTTATGTCCTTTCAACAGCTGCAGAATTCATTTAGCCTATCTTCTTCGAACTTTTTTAGGTATCTGCAGTTGCGAAGTTTTGTTAAAAAACACTTCTCACAGACGCTCCAAACTCCAGACTCCAATTGGATTGATGGGTGCCTGGAGGTGGACCCCAAGAAGAGAGGGGCCACATCGAAGGTATACGCATTAATTCATACAGCGGCTGCACCCTCATTAGACAAAATTAAAGAACAGTGGCAGCTGGAGTTGAGATTGAGAATAACTGAGGTGGAGTGGCAGCAGGCAACAAGGCTTATTCATGATTCATCAATATGTATCAGACATGGTTTAATACAATTTAAGGTGGTTCATAGACTTCATTTGTCAAATAGTAAACTCGCAAAGTTGTTTCCAGGATTGAATGAAGCGTGCCCAAGATGTAAAAGCGAGAAAGGCACTCTTGGTCATATGTTTTGGGAATGCCAAAAACTGCAGACCTTCTGGAGAACTATCTTTAAGACCCTGTCGAAATCTTGGAATATTAATATTCCGCCGAATCCTCTTTCTGCAATATTTGGGGTTGTTCCTCGGACATGTTGTGTGTCCACCCGACAAGCTTCAGCTGTAGCCTTTTCCACATTGGTTGCTCGTCGACTCATACTTCTATCATGGAAAAAAGAGGCACCCCCCTCCTATAAACAATGGATTAAGGACTTGCTTTCAAATCTCAAAGTTGAACAGCAGAGATATGCTGGGCAGGGCTCTGTGGACAAATTTTACAAAGTATGGCGACCATTCTTGTGTCACATTGAGGGACGTCCAGCCAATCAGTCAACCCAGCATGAAACTAACTAAGTCAACCTTCCCTTTTTTTTTTTTTTTTTTTTTAACGGATGTGTGGATGTGAATGTTTGGGTTGTTAATCTACTTTGTTGAAAACCAATAAAAATATTCAATTAAAAATCTGAATTTTAGACTGGAAAGCTACAAATAAAGGTCACCTTTTATACGCTTTCCAGTAACATTTGGACATTTTGTAGCATAATCAAGCAGCTGTGTTACCTTCAGTTATTTAAAAAAATGTTGAATAGACAAGTATAAAAATTTGACTCCTTGAAATTGGCCTCTGTCTCTTTAAGAAGCTCCCACTCTTTCAACCAACACAATGTGGTACATTATGTTGAATTACTTAAAACGGTCTGAAAAGTCACAATACTTTGGATTTTAAATGAGAGTTTGTACTCATGAATAACTCATGAATATTCTCTGGTCTAAGCTGGTTGGGTCCATTTTGCTCCATCCATCTTCTTATCAACTACTAGCTTCCCTGTCCCAGCTGAAGAGAAGGAACTCCACACCATGTTGCTGCCAAAACTTATCTAAGCAGAACAGCTAAATCAGATCGCCACTGCTTGCATTTTTAGATGAAGAATTGAACAGGTTACAACATCTAACTGCTTTAAACCTCTGCAAAGGATTATCACTGAGCTACCGTCTCTTTGGTCTCCATCATGTTGTTTGTTTACTAATGTTCTCTATTAAAAACACAAACAGATTAACTCAAACTAGTTTTTTTTGGTTACTCTACTTATTTTAAGATAATTAGAGAAAATGGTGGTAAAACGAATGCACTAAGCATTGGTCAGATGTGTTTTTAACTATGACAACCATGTATTTTTTTTACTGTTGTTTGGAAAATAAGGTTCTACTTTTTGTTGGCCTGTTATGCAAAATGTTTGCTGGATTTTCTTGCACAATGACAAAGGAGTTCTAATTCTAAAATCTCTATAAAACATGTTGAAGATTGTTGTTGGGACATGAAATGTAAATTTTGCAATATAAAACTAGTTTATTTTGCTCATGTCCATCATCTGTTACGTCTTTGGCATTTAAAGGTATCATGGAAGTGTTGTCTACATTTTATTGAGAGAGAAAATTGTTCTCTTTTAAATTTCAATGACCTTGTAATGTTTTTTATAAAGTGCTACTGACTTAATGAAGTAAATCTCTGAATACATTTATGGTAGCTTGGGAAAAGTGTTTTCCAGCATTAAAAGAGTCGCCTCTTGTAAAACAATCTTTCTCTTGATGGTTATTTGGCAGCAAATAAAAGTGTTTGCTGAGAGCAGCGGCTTGTAATGGAAACAGCATTTCTGACACATCCAAATAATGTTGGTTTTGAATTGCATCGGGGAGTTCTTTTATGTTGCTTCTAACAAATCTATTGAGTTCATCAGAGAGAAGCTGCTCTGGGACTGAAAGATGTGAAGGAAACAACAGTTCCAAATGAAACCATACTGAACCAAACCATGCAGATTCACCAGGTTTTGTTTCATTTTCATGTCAGATCCTATTACTGTGTTTTTCAATTTATTTTCAATTATTGTGACACATTTTATAGAAATTGTCTCCAGTGCATACATCTTCTTAAAGAGGACTGATTTTGTCTGTAATGTCATGATTTTGCCCCCTGGTAGCTGGATCCCCTCCTGCACAGTTAGCTTCTCCGATCTGTGGGTAAAAGTAACTTTAGGCTTGTTGTATTTTTGTGCTATCTGATCCCACAGACGATCACACCAGAGTCCGACTGCAGCTGCTGGATGGAGACCCCCACTCCGACTACATCAACGCCAACTATATTGATGTGAGATAACACACACACACACACACACACACACACACACACAGACACCGATTACAATAGGGCAATAAACTAATATATGCAATATATGTCTCAATAAACACGATTATATGTCTCAATATCAGTATTATGTACTGATATTGAATGTAATATCAGAACATAATACATTTAATTTGATTCCACTGAACTTCAATTCAGAATTGCACAGCATTCTGGGGAATGTAGGCAGAGGAAAGACTTGAACCACTCAACCTCTCACTCCTAGCTAAGCAAGGTTGGTGTTTTAATATCTTGTCACATTGTAATAATCTAAAGATTTGCTCGCACCAACAAAGACTTGGATTTAGATTCAGGTCTAGACCAACTAATGACAACCTGCCACAAAGACTTAAAATACAAACTTTGACCACTTCCTAAACTCTCATCATATCGTTAGATGATCTAATAAAAGATTAATTTTAACAAACTTAGTCACATTGGAATCTGGAAATCCATTTGGTTTTTTCTTCATTTCTATTCCCTCCTCAATGCTACCATTGATTTTATTGCATGTCTTTTTCTCCTCACTTTATCAAATTTTATTCATTGTAATCTCTTTACAGCACAACATGATTGTATTGACTGCTCTAATGAATTTGTTGGAGAAAATCTCTCATTCAGTGAGTCTCTAATGATGAATGCCTTTTTTATTAAGATGTAAGGAAGGAGGGACGATGAAAACAAAAATCTGAGCATTACATTGTCTCAGTTAAGAAACACAAGCGGGATTTTAATAGCAACAAAAATTGGTTAAAGTATTAATCTCAGCCCAGTTATCTGTCTAACTAGGAGTAGTGGATAACATCAGTGGAATAATTGGTGTTTAGAAACGTACTGACAGAGAAAAAAAAGGATCCCTTTTTATAAACCGTTGATTATTTAAAAAACCAACCTTGGTTTATTCAGAGAGAAGCGGACAGTTTGGAGGACAAAACAGGAAAGACAGAAGTGGAATAAAGGGAAATGCACAAGTAGGTGGTGAAGGAAATGAATTTGGCAGGAAAATAAAATGGTAAATTTGAGCTTCTTTGATATCTGAAGTCAGGCTATTGAATTCATAAGTGTTTCAGCAAAAGAAAATAATTCCAAAATCAAACGAGATATCAATATTTAAAAAGTATTTAATGAAAGATTGAAAGGAAGAAGAAACTAACACTGAATGTGCTCAGACACAAATTTAATTACACTTGAATATATCAAGGAAAAGAGGAAAAAAAAGGAAGAACACCCTAAAGAAAAAGATAAACCACAAGAATGCACTACAGAGACTTGTATGCTTTAATTATAAAAACATTAATAAAACAACCACAGCTTCTGAAACCGTCTCCTCCTGTAACTGTAGCTGAGTTTCTATTGACCATATTTTGTGCAAATTGGAATTCAGAAAATAAGTTTACTGGATGGAAAAATGGCAATTTTGAAAAAAGTAAAATTTTTTGATACGTTTTTTGTGCATGGATGAGGTGGTTTTTCAGACGTGTTGAAATTTGTGTATTTTGCAAAGCCTGTGATGGAAACACTTTGTATCCATCGAGTAACTGCAGGAGGCTCTACAAGAAGTCTCAGCATCACAGAGTTCACCAAAAGTTGAGTTTGTTGTTCTAGTGTTGAATCCACAGATCTTCTGTAAAACTGCTGACTATTATTTCCCTAAAACGCTGCGTAAAAACGACACTCCCAGGAATAAGGGACTCGTCACTCTGATGCCTGAATAAGACATCTTCTTACGGCGGATAGTGACAGTGGCTGAAATCTGAATATATCCCATGTAAATGTTTACTTCTATCGCCACTTTGATTTTTAATGACTCATTGTGTGAACAAACTTATTGATTTTAATGGCATTTGTTATTAAATAGAAACACGACAATTGTGAAATTGTGTTTTTTGACATTAGCATATTGAAAAAGTTTTGCACACACTTTTATTGGAAATTCAGATATTTTGTTATACTGTAGGAATTTTTCCCAAGGTTTTTCACCTTACTCCACTTCAATAAAGCTTGCAGAGATGTTTTGTTCTGCGTTGATCTTTTAAGGTCAACCTACATTTTAATCAGTTGGAGGAATGAACTTTGACTGAGCAATGCAATGTTTTGATTTCTTCCTGTTTCACCCGTTGATTGGCTCACATTGACCTGCAGTGAGCTTTATATGTAGCTTTATATAAAACGTGATCATGGATTATTCAGTAACTACAAGCTGCTCAAGCCAGACCATCAGCCCTCCACCACCGTGCTTCACAGCTGTAATCAGTTTTACTGTATTCTGATGCATAAAACCCTGAAACTAAATGAAATTGGAAAAAAGAAAAAACGCATTAAGCAAAAATGTAACCAGAAGGTAAGGAAGCTTTTTAATGCCTTGTTCCCTCTGACTCACAGGGCTATCACAGACCCAGACATTACATCGCAACACAAGGTAATTAAACTGGTGCAGGAAGCATATGACAAGCTGGAGTGTGGTGTGTGTGCATGTGTAGGGGTGTGTTTTGCCGCCACCAGCATGGCGTCACTTCGGAGTGGAAGGCTGTTACGGCAGCCTCCTAAATCTAAACTGGTGTATAAAATCCCCCTGACAAATTTAAGACCCCATTACCTCAACCCCCCAAAACTGCTATCTGGGATTGATGGTGTGTAGGGGTGTGTGTGTGCGTGTGTGTTTGTAACAGTCTGCATTATCAGTGCTGATATTTTCCTTTCTAATATGAGTTTGCACCCATCTGCACACACACACACACACACACACACGTCAGCACTGATTTTGTGTATTTTGTCTGTCAGGACCCATGCAGGAAACGGTGAGGGATTTCTGGAGGATGGTTTGGCAGGAAAACTCGGCCTCTATCGTCATGGTTACAAATCTGGTGGAGGTGGGAAGGGTGAGTTCATCTTCAGCACTATTAAAAGTGATTGTGTCCTGAGAGTACCTGGAAATTTTTATTTTCCGTCTTGTGTGCGCAGCTGGACTTTTGGTTTTGCGATTATCACCAGGCACTCTGCTTAAATCTGTGTGTTTGTGTAAATCGTGTTTTTTCAGGTGAAATGTGTTCGTTACTGGCCTGATGAGACAGAGGTTTATGGAGACATCAAGGTGACCCTGATAGAAACTGAGCCTCTGGCTGAATACGTCATCCGGACATTCACTGTCCAAAAGGTAAACAAGACTTCCTTCATCTGGCAGATTTCACCAACTAGATTGGGATTGTGAAGATGCTCCTTCCTCTGACTGTAGAAGCAGTTGATGTCTCTGTTTACATAATATGAAGATTTGATGGTAATATGCTCAGACTGAGGACAAAACAAGGAAAGGAAGTTTTTTCTATGCTGTATATTTTTTAAAATCCTGAATTTGCTGTTTTTTGTTGGAGACTTTTTTTATACACATGGTGTCTGCACATCTTGAAAGTCTTAAATTAATGCATCAAAAATTAAGGCTTTAAAATGTCTTAAATTCATTTTTAAAATTTACATTTTTCCATAATTTTGTTAATTACAGGTGTTGAATTCTGTTGTGGCAGAACTTTGTAATACTGAGTTATATGTAGGGTTTTTTTCTGTCAGGCCAAAGATGGACATCTTTATTGCATTTTGTGACTCAAGGCAGTTGAGGCTACTGGTAACATTTTGCCTTGCTAGCTAGCTAACTTTTTTGTGTCCATCATGGATAAGTGCAAATTTATCACCAGTTGGTTGGATGACGTTCGCCTTCATCAATGGCTCACTTTTGTTGCCAATCTGTATGATGCTACATGCATTCTGTGCAAAAAAAAGCTCAACCCTACTGGGATTAAGGCTTCAGGAAGCCAAATGCAGTGTGAGAAGGACAAAGCTTCTGCCAAGAGCCACAAACAGACTCCAGAAATGTCAGTTTTGATCCTCTGGTGTGGCTAAAAATGGTTGTTGCTGCTTCTGCTAGAACTGATCCAAGAACATTTGGTGTGACGCAAACTCAGAAGTCAGAGGTTTAGTGGATTTTAAACACAGCAGTCAAGCCCTAGTACTAACCATTTAGGAATTTTATTTGAACAAAGTTGTTCAAGTATCTATAGTTAATCTCACAAGTAGTAGTATTTCTTTCTCAATAGTTCTCCATCCGTACAAACATGTATGTGCAATTTTATCTTGTTTTCATTAGTCATGACACAGGTCTAAAATTTCATTCTTCTTGGCCTCAAAAAGTTTTAAATTTAATTCCTCATGGTTTGAGAAAGTCTTAAATTTCATTCATACTAGCCTTAAAAGATCTTAAGTTTTATTTATAATGGTCTTTAAAAGTCTTAAATTTGAGTTGGTGAAACGCTTCTATATGCAATAATCATTTTTTACCCTTTTTTTGCTTTGCATGTAGGTAAATTAAGAGACAAAGTAGTTTTTTTTAAGTCCTGATTAAATCTGTATTTCTTGTGAGAGTATAGAGCTTTCTGGTTGAGGAAACAGAAGAAGACTTCATCAAAAGCAGGACAACTTCATGTTTCTCTGACCAAAATTGCCACAAAATCACATTTTTAAATACCTACATCTTAAAACATATTTTTTTACTTTTATCACTTTTTTTTTTTTTTTTTGCTTTTTCTGCACTTTACCCTGTTTCTTCCCCCGTCCCATATTTCCTTCCTTCTTTCACTCATACGAAAGCAGCTTATCAAGACAAGTCCTCAAGCCCTTGCCGTCAGCGCATTTAGCAAGTCATTAATCCAAAGCACCTCCGTGTGGGTGTGGGTGTGTGGGGGTGGGCGGGTGTGTGCGTGTGTGTGTGTGTGTGTGTAAGTTTCAAAGGAAAGCTGATTTCGAATGCCTGTCATTTGCAATAATACATGCGAATGCACAAACTCAGATTCAGAATATTCCATCTCTGCTCTGAAGAAGCTCCTGTTACTGCCTGAATGTGAAAAACAAAGCAAAGGGAAGACAAAGGCAGAGAGAGAGAGTGAACAGGTTCGAGGCAACAATTAAATTGCTTCACTTGCAGTGAATAATGAGAACAGGATCTTAATAAAAACATTTATTAATGGCACATCCAAAGAGATTAACTGAGCAGAGAGTAAGGAAGGACGACAGGGTCTCAAAGAAAGAGAAAATATGCAAATGCATCTGCAAGAGAGAGAGCAGGAGAGATGGAGGACAGGGAAAAAAGATCACAAAAGGTAGCTTGTGTTTGAGAGTCAGGATCAGTTGTAAAGAAAAGCTGTGGGTGAGGGAGGAACATTTCTGTTCCACGGATTGCCAGACATTATTTTCAAAGAGTTCATTTTATCTGTGAAAGTGGAATTTTCACAAAACATGCAGAAAAGAAGATTGCAACTTTAGTTTCACTGTGTCTCTTTCTCACTGTGCAAAACAGATGTCACCTTGTAGTCTTGCATGTGTAGCTGAAGACAATCTCTTTCATGAAGCATTTGTTGCTGTAGACCATCACACAGAATCCATTAAAATTGGATTTATCTAGTAAACAACACTTTGAAGTGTGGAAATCAAATATTTTTTATGAAGCCAAAGATTTGGGAGTGCAGCAGGATTATAGTAATTTTGGGTTTTTCATTACCGTTTAGTTTTATTTGACTTTTTGTTTGTCTAGCTAGTTTTAATTAGTGTTTAGTGTGTTTGATAGTTTTTATTAGTTATTATTAGCCACATATTGTTTAGCTTTAGTTTAGTTTTTATTAATTATAGTAGTTAGTTTTTTCATACTTTGGGTAATTTTTAAGTGCAGAATTCAAAAAGATTAAAGTATTGCATTGTCATGATATATACATTGATTAGCTAATCAATACTCAACAGAAGTGTGGAGAATCATCCGTTCTCCATGTCTGAGGTTAAAGAAGAGTCAGTGAGCTGAATTCAGGAATTCCATTTATTAATACCAAAATACAGCTGGTCCATTTCTCATGCCTCCTTTAGGAGGTAACAGACAAAATGGCCCAGAAGAGTTTGTGATCTCCTTTGTTAGCCTGTCTCTAAGCTACGCCCCAAAGAGGGCGTGCCCTGGTGTGTCACTTCCTCTAAGCATAGCTCTCATTTGCATTTTCTAACATGTCATTTCCTTTAGCTTTAGCTTAGCAACTAGCTAACAGAGATAGAAGGAAAACACAGAATTATTTATTAATTATTATTTCTCAACAGAAGTTACCATTTTCACAAAATGTATTCAGTTATTGTTGAACAATTGATTCTGATGTTTCCTTCCAACTTTTGCTGTTGCCATTTTGCAGATTAGCGTCAGCTGAGCCAGGAGAATGGGGTGCCATAATTTGCTGATTTGCTTATGTGAGGGGAAAAAACTAATATTTCACTAATAGATGGATTCATAAAATGTAAACAAAAGATATAATTTCTATAATTTCTGTATGTTTTAGTTAGCTTTAGAAACGCTCGATATAGTTATTTATTTTAATTAACAAAAATCTGTCCTCAATTTTTGTTATTTTGTTAAATTTAGTTCATTTTAACCATGGTGTGTAGAATTCTTACTTTTATTGAACACAAATCAAAGAGGAATTAAAACCTATACACTTCAGGACACATTTTTGTATCATCTTGATTTTATAGAATGCAGCTAACTGGTGTTATTAGACATATAAACACCAACAGAGAATGAATCCTATTGCAGGAACAAAGATGTAGTTCTGGGGCATTTTATCCTCCAACAGTCCAGGTAGGTTCCTGCTGTCCTTCTGCACAGCAGGAATGATTTGATTGCAGTGTTTTGCTCCAGTTTAGCTTCAAGGCACAACTGCAGTAAAGACTCATATCTAATAATGTGTCAGAACTGAGCCATGTTGTGACAAAGCAGATGTGCTTTGTTTCTTTGTTGATGAGAGAAAATGGCTAATGACACACATTTGGTTGAACTTTGGAGTGATTACAGTGATATTTTAGAGTGTAACATCTGCAACAGTCATTCAATATGTCTTTGAAAAATCTGTATATGGAGAGCCGTTTCACTCAAAATTAATTAAATCTTGTTATTAATAAATAGTAAAGAAATACTCCATGAAATCAAAAGAAAAAAATCTAAAAAAAACCCAACACTGATGAAAACTGACCGGAGCTATGCAGCGCAGTGGTTTTAATTTGTCTAATCTACTAACTTCTATTCAGACGTCAGTTGAACCATAAATGGTTCTTAAATATGTTCCAGCACAGAAATGCTCTGAGCAGATTGATTTGAGGTGCAGCTGCTGTCTGCATTGTTACAACCAGGAAGGTCTCATGGAACGAAGGACTAAAGAACATTAAGCTTTTCATAAAGCACAAAGCAATTCATGTTTTTCCCAGAAATAAAACACTTTAGTTTTCCGAGGTCGTTATTTTTGAATGCTTACGCATTTTTCTATTCTAGTATTAGAAAAAACGGTGAAGCTTTCAGTGTTTCAGTACAAGAAAACAAACACAAGTCTGTTCTTTTCCATCATGACATCTATTCTGATGGGTTTTTCAGGTAAACTCTCCCTCTGTGTTTTTTGAACAATTGTAATTCTATTTCAAACAACTAGCAGAGAAATGAAAGGGAAATTGCATAAAACGTAACTGGTTGTTGTTCTCACAGAACAATCTCCTGGATGTCAGGGTGAACTTGTAAGTAAAAACCTAATGATTGTTGCAACTTTCTCATCCTGTTGTCCCAAGTTATCCAGATTCAGGACATTCAGACAATAAAGGGCAGGTTAAGGTAGTCTCTCACAAGGTAGTCAGAGCACTTCTTCTAGTTGTAACAGGACGGAAGAGGAAAATATTTATGCAAAAGTGTATAGAATGTCATAAAATTATGGATTCATTTCATTATTTTATGTGCTGACAGGAACTGTTAAAATAACTGCAGATCTTTGAAGGAATTATTCTCATTTTTCACTGCGAGGGGCAATTCTAGATTCTCATTTTCCTTCGAACATTTGAATGTTTATTTGTTTTATTTTTTCAACCCAAGTATCGTGAATCTCAGGCCATGTTTTTATGCCGCCTATTGATTTAGAGAAGTAATTTCAACATCATAGAGAAGAGTCGATCGATGCAAAGTCGACCAATCAAATTACCTTGTGGTTTTTCTGGGTTTTACGCTGCCTTTTGTCCTTCCTCTCCCTCTACGCTCATTACTCTTTTTTTTTTTCACTTCCCTCCCTTTACCATCTCTCCTCTTCTTCCAGTCTCTCAATCCTCATTCTAATCATTTATTCCTTGAACTTTACACTGTCTTACACACCTTTTTTTTACTTTTATTCTCTCTTCACTGTGCCAGTGCTTCTTCTCAAACCATCATTATGCTAAAGAATCCCTTCCTACCTTGACCCAGGATGAGGGATGGAATAACAACAGTTTCATTTCAGTTTCTATTCTTAGAGCGTAAACTGAACTTGGGAGATCATGACTCTCGGTTTTAAACCGCTCTCAGTTTAGAAGCATAAAAGGAAATCGATTGTTCTGAATAATTAAAGAAAGAGCACACAGTGTTGTAAGGGAACAGGAGGAAAAGGAAACAGAATCCCAAAGTGTGACGCAGATCTATGTTCAAAATAGAAACATAGAGATTTAGGTTGCCATATCATAATAAAAAGAAAGTACACCCTCAGACACTTCTAGAGTTTCATCAAAGCAATTTAGTCTTTTCTGGGTTCTATTTCGTTTTTTAAGTGTACAAAAACACATCAGATTATAGACTGTGAATGGAAAAAACTGGATCAATAACTAATTGACTTTAGTTTATTAATTTAACGGATTCTACGACCACCATGTTGAGCAGTAATAACCCAGTAAGTCATTTTCTGGAAGACTGTCAGGAGTTTTGTATTTCAGGTAATCTTCCACTTCACACCTGCTCACTATTCTCTCCTGGTGGCCTCAGGGATCTTCTGTGGCTGCAGCTTTTGCTCATTTGACCTCCATTCCTTGATCAAAATAAAAACAGAACCTTTTTCCTGTCATTTCTTTTCAACAATTTATGACTTTCTTTGTTTTTTACTGATAATTTGAAGTTTTTCAGATTTTCAAGCTGGTATTAAAGAATAAAATGTTAACATTAATATTGAAATTCACAGAGAATCAATGCCGATATGTAGGCATAGGGAAACGTTTGTGCCTTTTAGTCCCACTAATTGGTTTTACTGCAGTTTTGAAAAAACTCAGACAGACAGAAGGAGAACATGCTAGCCATTAGAAGTCAGAAGTTAAAAGAAATGATCATATTTTACAGATTCTTTTTCCTGCTCATCATGGAGGCCATTTTTTATTTGACAGTAATATAGTAAAAAGTATTTCTCACCATTATTTCAATCAATCAGCTATTTTGTCTCCAGAAATGTAGTTTAGAGTTTTACCCTCAGGCACAGAGAATTTTCATTTTATCTCCAGTATTTATGCAGAACTGTGCCTCCACTGTAGGTAACATGCTTTTAAAATTACCTCACAGTTACTGTTTTTTCCTCTTGACTAAGTTATAATTAGATATGTACTTTTACATTGAGCTACAATCCACCCAAAGGACTTAGAAGGATGCTAGTCTCCTTGGTAGCAAACTGGGAAGCTGAACTGGATGATGGCATTTCTTTCTGTAAGTTTCTCCCTAAAGAACCATCATGAGATTTGTGAAATCAATTAATCTTTTTTATGGAGCTTGAGTGGCCTTCAGTTTCCCCAAATCTCCCCTGTAAATTAAGCAAATGAGCCACAATAAGTCTTCCTGCCTCTCAGTCCCAGAAGTGGCCCCGAGCGCCGTCTTGACATGCACAAGATTGATTTATTTTCCATGTGAAACCAAAGACACATCAAGGCCCTTGTATTCCTGAAAATCCCTGCTGTAAATTAGGGTCCTGAACTGTGATGTGTCTTCTTGTCAGTTTGCCCCAAAAGAGGAAAAAAGCTTTGTGACATACCTGCATTTGTCATAATCAGGAGAGAAAATGGCCAACACTTTTCACCAGCAGGTGAAATCCTTTCCTGAGGTTTTCATTGCAAGTGCATGCGCCTGAGCACAGTGTGTCGTCATGTTTTTCAGAAGGGCCACCACGAGATCCGTGAACTTCGTCAGTTTCACTTCACCAGCTGGCCGGATCACGGCGTTCCCTGTTACGCCACGGGACTGCTGGGCTTCATACGGCAGGTCAAGTTCCTCAATCCACCGGACGCCGGGCCCATAGCGGTCCACTGCAGGTAACAGAACACACTGAGATGACCTAAATAGCAGATTAAAAACAATGTGCTAATCTACCCATTCAGCTTTCATACGTTTCTGTAACCCCTGATCATTCATGAAACTAATTTGAAAAATATTGCTTTAGAAATGTGAACTATGAACGTTGACATTAGCGCTAGCGTTTGTGCTGCTGCAGCAGGTTTAGCAATTAGATGCTATTTTAGGCTTGATTGACTTCGCTGATATGCTAACTCCTGTTAACACGACTTTTCCAGCTACCATCAGATCGATTTTGAAGCAGAAATAAATCACTAGCCCAGAGAAGCATGAGGATGTCGCTTGTTCATCAGATTTAGTGCCGTACCAGAAACAAGTGAATACAAAGGTTCTGGTTCTGGACTTTTAGATGTTAAAATATTTTACCCAATATTTGATACTTTAAAAACGTAAGAGCAAAAAATGCTAATTTAAATTCATTACTTTGTTTCATCCACTACAATGTTTTATATTTCTGTGAAGTTGTGTTGTTGCTTGGTGCCCGTCTCTTTTCTACCGATGGACAAACTAAACACCATAATTAACTAGGTTTTCTACTTTTCTTCCATATATATGTTTTCTTCATGTTATCTTCATTTTACAAACATGTCCTTGAACATGTTGCTATTACAATACGTTTTATGAACTAGATATTGTTGAGCCCTTTGCATCTCCCATCTACACCTTTTTTTGCAACTGTAAACCTTGTAAAATGATCCCAAATAAAACTAGTTTTATTCTTTGTGATGTTAAGTAAAATTATGTCTCACATCTTCTAGTGTTTTCACCTTCTAGAGGTTGAGACTTAAAGGCTGCATCAAAAAGGCAACCAGGACATGAATCCAGAGCTAATGGATTCATGGTAAAATTGCAAATTCTATTTTTTTTTCCAGAGAAAGAGACAAAATAGAAGATGTTCTTCTAAGATAGAAACATATCGGTTTGTTGTAGGAGCTGGAAGATAGACTTCTGATAAAATGTTTTAACTGACAAAAGAAAAAAGAAAGAAAAAACACATTTGTGGACATGTCGGTGCACTGCAGTCTGGCCCACACAAACATACTATTGAGTTATTGTCATTGGGAAAATATTTTTTTGTGTTCATTTCAGAATAGTCACCAAAAAGGCCAAATTGTTACTTAAGCTTCAATAATAAATCCTCTGGCGGGATCTGACACGAAGTTTGGACTGAGTTTCTCAATTCATTTGAAATAATTGAAACTTGTATTAATGCAAAGTGTGGATCTCAGCAGGGACTACACAAAATAAATGTTAACACCCAGCCATTATTAGTAAATAATGGAGGTAAAATACTGTCAGGTGCCTATTTTCAAAATTCTCATTCACTTATATGTTTTTGTGTTTTTCTCTCTGACCTATTTTTCCTTTTTTGGTATTTTTTCCACACTGACCCATTTTCTTTTGCATTTGGCTGTGAAGCAGTGGTTGCATCTATTATATAAAATACAAAGGCAAACATGTGCTGCAAAGTAGGATTGTTGAAAGTTCAGACTGTTGTGAAATTGGGGCACAGTGTGCAGATTCCTTTTCTTTAACCATTTAAAATAACACACATAACTAAATGTTGTTTTTCCATCTCAGAAAACCCGACCAAGCAGTTGGGAAATCACTTTTATAGAAATGCAATATGCATGTAATGAAGTCAAGCTCAAAGCATTTTGTTAAAACTCAGATAGCTATTTTTGATAACCTTAAGTCTTTAAACTCCAAACATATTTGACAAGACAGTTTTGTTAAATCAAAACTTTGAGAGACTTGGTAATCAGTAAAACCCATCCTGCAAATCTTTATTAAATGTTTTCTTGGCCTTTTATTTCTACAAAATTTGTTTCTCCCCTGTTAATGTCTCACTTACTCTAATATACAATGTTTCAAATACACACTTGTGTACTCCTCATCCACTTTATAGAAGTAAGAAGAAGCAGAAAAAGTGAAACAACCAGAGAATGGAAGAGAGCAGCAGACAGACAAATGAAGAGAGCCGACATGTAAACAGACGATCGAGGTGGAAGTATGTGGACAGACAGGCAGGAAGTTATGGCAGTCACTTCCAATTTCCGGGGGCACTCAAACGCTGTTGGCCTGTGTCACAAAGCTTTCAAACACACACACACACACACCCAACAGTATTCTGGTCTCTACATTAATCACAGACGCTGACAGGTAATCTGCTGAGGCGCTTTCTATCTCTCCTTCTCTCTCTCTCCTTGTTTTCTCTCTCTCCAGCTGTCTCTGAAAACTGTCATAAGGATTGCAGAATGAAAGATGGGTCTCTTTCCTCCGCTTCCCTGTCCCTCCATGCCTCTTTTCTTTGGTTTCCTCTCCATCCCTTCACCTGTCCCTCTTTTCCTCCCTGTTATGATCACGTCTGTCGCTCACAGTAACATCTTCACATCGTTCCATGGTTCTGCTTCCTTCTCTCCTCGACTCATTCACTCCATCTTTTCATCTGTTGGTCTGCCTCGTCTCCCATCTCTTCTGTCCAGGTGTTGCTGTTCAGTTCTGTCACTTTAACACAAGGCATGGGATACTAAAGCGTCTTTGTGTGTGAGGACGACAGAAGAAAACAGTATTTGTGTTTAAGCCTTTGCTAAGTTTGTGTTTTTTGCAGTGAATGCCCCAAGAGCTGTAGAAAGGAGGGAACTTTTCCCCGTAGAGATTTTGGTAAAAGAAGTAGAAGACTTCATTCGTCTTCTTTGGCTCTGTCATACTTCAAAAATACCAACTACTATTAAAACCAATTGTCGAAATGTTGGCCTTATGTTTACACAATCAATGTTTATTACACTTTTCCTTTGGCATTTAAACTTCCTTGTAGTTTTAACTTGAATGTTGTTTTCCAAACTTGCAAAGATTAATGTAAGTTAGTGGACAGTGGTTATGAATTTCCCTTTGAGCATGACTCGCTTTTTTGTCTTAAACATCCAAATTATTTTATTCAGTTTTCACTCTACAGTACACTGTTGTTTTTCGTTATTATTAAGCAGTTATGAGGCACAGCGGCGAAACCTGAAACTGCTGCTGCGCAAGGTACGAAGGTTGTTGCTAGGTAACCAAAGAGTGAGTGAGTTAGTTGATTCCACCAGCCTTGCTTTGCTGGCCCTGAGAAGTTAAGAGGCTAAATTGTTTTATTTGCCTACATCCCCCAGAATGCTGTTCGGTTCTGGATCACAGTTCAGTCAAATGATCAAAAATTCTATCAGACGTATTTTCTATTAATATTGATCATGTGTTGCTGATGATAGATATTGTAATTGTTTCATTGCCCAGCCGTAACGATGATCAAGATTTCTTGTTTATTGGCTTGTCAATTTTGAGCAAATCATTTTTTAAAGCTTTCATAAAACTAGACGAGTTGCGCACAAGCGAGTTGAATCTTTTCCATGTGTTTCTGCAGCGCTGGTGCAGGGAGGACAGGTTGCTTCATCGCTGTGGACATCATGCTGGACATGGCAGAGAATGAAGGAGTGGTGGATATTTTCAACTGCATCCGTGAACTGAGATCTCAACGGGTCAACATGGTCCAGACAGAGGTAGGAGGAAAATATGTACAGTAAAAAAGTTGGTTGAAAACCCACCCAAAGGTAACTTCAAAGAGAATGAACCTGATATCGTTGGTTTAATGTTCTTAAGCCACCACAGATTTCCTCAAGAGTTGTTTTTGTGAGCCGACATCCACAGTTAGTCATTGTTCTCCACTGTTTATTCAGCAGCTCTAAATGAGCCTGATCAGTCATTATTAGCCAGACGGGTTGCAACTGTTGGCCATGTCATTTTGGAACAGAGGTATTCATTTTCTTTCTAAGCTACTCTAAGCCCATCTAATCCATCCCGCCCCTGCTTTCCATTTGTGCCTTTAATGAAAATAGTGTGCTTCCAAAAAAATGAACTTTTCCACCATTAGAAAAAGAACAGACTGACTTGCTTTATGCTTCAAGACTAAATGACTTTTGAATGTATTAGAGAAGTGAAACCCACCCAGAGCATCACATGGGGGGTTTTGCTGTTATGACAACAGTGCTGTTACTGCTAGCTTTTTGTGTGTGTGCCTCTTGAAACCAAGCTAAATGCATCCTGCCCTGCCTTTTAAATGTGTGGGAGCAATTTGTGTCAGCGTAGAAGCAGTTCGCCTCTATTATAATCCTGCTCCGCACAACACAAAGTAATTAATCTTTTAAAAGGCACAGAGAAAAGTGTGTGTGTATCACTCATCTGTTTGCGCGTGAGTTTCTGCATGTGAATGTGTATTTGAATGCCACTAAAGTAGGTAATGACCAACAGAGGTCACTTTGATAATGCTTTTAAACTCGCCTCTCCACTCGAAGGGCAACAAATCAAAATTCAGCAGAGACGGAAGCTGAGCGATAACATTGGAGGCAAATTGAAAATGCGAGAAGCTGCAGACAAACACGTGTGGGACACGGAGAAAAAACTGAACTGACACAAGATAAAGCAGCCAGCTGTGAATTAGTATGCACTTTGGCTGCTGCAGCTCTCACCTGAGGGTTTAGGGGTTCAGACAAGAAAGGCCAAACTTCACCATAAAGGACCAATGCACCGCAACACTCCCTGCTCCATCAATTCTGTCTTAGTCTGCCGTAACAGCAGTAGAATGCAAATTCTGTATTTATATGCATAAACAAACAGAAACTGAGTTCCTGTTTTGCTTACTTTTGATCGAGTGTTGAAAATGCTGCTGGGCCAAATCTGCATCGTTTACTCAACAAGTGACATTTGTTGCTGCTCTAAACAAGTGGAACAGAGTTCAAGGCTGAGCAGCTGTTTGTTCACCAAGTCAGGAGACAGAAAAACACCGACACCCCCAGACTTTCTTTTGTTGGTGTTGCAGGAGCAGTATGTGTTTGTTCACGACGCCATCTTGGAAGCATGTCTATGTGGGAACACAGCGATTCCAGTGTGCGAGTTCAGAGCCGTTTACTACAATATCAGCAGACTGGATCCACAGACCAACTCCAGCCAGATTAAAGATGAGTTCCAGGTAAGTCCATGGAAAAGGTTTTGTTTCAAGACTTCACAAAAAGGCATAAAAGTCTTTTCCCTTAAATTAAAGAATGTGTTTTTTTTAGCTGGATCGTAACGATTTAATTTATTGTTTATGGATCTGATAGACGCTGAATATAGTGACACCTAGAGTTCGTCCAGAAGACTGCAGCGTGGGCTTACTGCCCCGGAACCACGATAAGAACCGCAGTATGGACGTTCTGTCTGCTGACCGATGTCTGCCTTTTCTCATATCTGTTGATGGAGAGAGCTCCAACTACATCAACGCTGCATTAATGGATGTAAGTTTAAACATACTTCTGATGTTCTTCATAACTTCAGTGTTCTGGTTACTATTTACCCATAGACCACGTTAACCTTCCAGAGCCACAAACAGCCAGCAGCCTTCATTGTTACCCAGCATCCTTTGCCAAACACCATGGGGGACTTCTGGAGGCTGGTGTTCGACTACAACTGCTCCTCCATTGTCATGCTCAACGAGATGGATGCAGCACAGGTACAACATGCACAACTTTTTTAGGAGTGCTGCCATCTACTGGCAGAACATGTCAGATTGAATAAATGTTCTGAAGGCATTGAAATTGTAGAGCCTGTCTCTTCTGATGTTATAGTTATGTATGCAGTACTGGCCGGAGAAGAACTCATGCTGTTACGGCCCGATTCAAGTGGAGTTCATATCAGCGGACATCGATGAAGACATCATCAACCGAATCTTCAGGATCTGCAACATGGCTCGGGTATCCAGAGTTTTCCTTTTTGTTAATCCACAATGTTACTGCTGGAAGTCACAGCAGTAACATGTTAAAGCAGCTCCTGCATACTTCACATCGCCACATTTGGTTTAAAGATGCTGCACTTATTTAATGAGATGAGATACAGTAAAAGGTTCTGACCTGGAAGCCAACCCAGGTTTAGGCAGATCAGTTTAATGCCGAATAGATGATTTTATTTGAAAAGAAACTGATGCGTGGTTAGTATTTTATACATCATGCAGCATATGAGATATTGCTGAAATGATTAATCGGATTAATTGATTACTAAATTAGTTGATTATTTTATTAACTGCATAATTGTTAACTGAATTATACAGACTCAAAAAAGACTATTTGCTGAAAGAACAGAACAGAACAGTTCAGAGCAGTAATTGAATATATATATATATATATATATATATATATATGTATAATTTAAATAAATAAAACACCAGATTAGCCCTACACTGTACTGATAAGTTCAGCAGAAAAGGCTGAGTTTTTCACATTATTAAAAGTATTTTTTTAGCTGCAGATGCATTCTTTGCTGATCAAATGATCAAATGTACATGCAAGAAAAGCTATATTATTGCATTTTAGGTAAGAAAATGTTCATTTTCTCATTTAAAAAAGGAATTAAATTACTCACTTACTTGCACATTTCTGTGTTTCTAATATTGCATTTTTTTAAATGCATAGTTAGTTGCAGCCCTAGTTTGAAGTAGAGCTGGTTCAGATCTTTGTTCTCCTTGATCGACTTTTAAAGGGCGTTCTTTAGGATGAGACTTTTTCCTCACCTTTCCCTGGTTTCCATCTGCCTCACTTCCTTTTGTTACTCCCTTCTCATCTCATCCATGACGGTACAACTCCAGTGCTGCCCTCTCGCCTGTGAGCTCCTATAGCGCTTAGTGAACTCTCCTCCCACCTCCTCCCTATGTTCTCTCTCTCTTCCTCTCTCAAACACATCACCAGTGTAGTGTGAAATGGCTCATATCATCGCCATAACAGCACATCTCACTCTGCTAGAGTCTGAAGTACCAACCACTAAGCCATCAAATGAGGGAAACTGTGAAAGAGGGGAAAAGAGGAAAAAGATATAAAATATACAAATTAGTGGGAAAGAGAGAAGACAGACAAAAAGGTGAGAGAAGTAAACCAGCAGGTCTGGATTAATCTGGATGTGTAGGAATAAAACAAAATACATTTTATTGTCTATCACTGATTAGATTTGTTATTAGATTTACTCAGCAGAAATGAATTCTACATTAAGCAGTTGTTTTAGTAAAGTTATCAGTTACATGGTGTTCAGTCATCCTGCTTTGTACTCTGAACATTTTCAATTTACTGACAAAAACACCAAGTATTAGGTAAACAGCCCACAGCATCATACATCCTCCACCATACTTAACAGGGGCTTGGTAATGGTAATTGTGCCACTGGCACTCTGACAGTGATTGCTGAACAAACAATTTAATTCAAATATAAATTGAATCAAATTCAATTTTCTTGAAGTACATTTGATCAAAAAGCAAAGACAAAACAAGCATCTTTTGTGACTTTACCGATTCTTCAACTTTTACAGCTTTAAATATTTTAGGTGCACAGCTGCTTTCTAAAACAAAAATGTTCATTTTTCTTTTAAACAGAAACACACGTCATTAACAGTCTTTTAAATTCCCACCTTTCTTCACAGCCTCAGGACGGTTACCGCCTGGTGCAGCACTTCCAGTTCATTGGCTGGCCCGCCTACAGGGACACGCCTCTTTCGAAGCGCTCCATCCTCCAGTTGGTCAGGAGGTTGGCCAAGTGGCAGGAGCAGTACGACGGAGGAGACGGGAGGACGGTGGTGCACTGCCTGTGAGTATAGGGAGACAAAGCAAAGACACAAATCTCTTTAAGCATTTAAAGAAATTTTAAATGTTATTCGGATTAAACTGGACCGTTTTCTAACCCAAACAAGACAAAAGATTAAGTTTATACATCTGAACCAGCACTTAGCTGTCTTACAAAAAATTATTACACAATTACTAATAAAATTTTCTGAAAATGTTGCTGACACTTAACTCAGCAACTTTATGAATAGTATTCAAACAGGCAAAGTTCAGGAATTGAACAACAGATGGCTGAGTTGAGGACTAATAATCTGCACCACAGCTAATTGTTAGAGCTAAAGATAATTTGCTGTTAGATTGTGAGAAATCTAAAACCTGAAGTGTGTCTGAAAAGTAGACCGTTATCCAGTGGTTTAACTTTGTTTCAGCCATGTTACAGAAATATGTATTTATATGTGTCTACAAAATGTATTTATATGTGGTTTAATAATTAAGACGTGGTGAGAAGCTTTTAGTTTGCTGCTAAAGAAAAAAATAATCCCAGTCATGATGCTTTACTGTTAGTAACAACATTTCAGCAACAAAACGCTTTACATCATCAAAACATAACACAGTAACCAGTTATGAAACAAGCAATAAATATTACATTTTGTCAAATGCCATCATCAAAATCATTAAGCAAATATATATTTTTGGGCCTGATCTTTAGTTTCCAGCTGTACCAAGTGAAGCTGTGCATTGGCTCTAGATCGTTCCTTTTTAGGTCCAAAGATAATAACTTTAGTTTGTTTCTGTTCTCCTCCACACATCTATCTGTTCTAAGCATTTGTTCAGTGATTGGATGAGTTCAGAATCACCTGATGACATTGAAAAGACTTTCTGAACGAAGCTACAATTTCATCATTTTCAAAAAGTTTAATTTCAGTTTTAAAACGGTATTTCTGTATTTACAGACCAGATCAATTCAACATTCCTGTGTTGAAGCACCCAAGTCAGATGTGTTCAAGACGGGAAAACATCTAAAACATGCAGTTTGTTGACCCCCATAGCTGAAGTGGAGTAGTCCAACGATTTAAAGGAATAATTTAGGATTGGGGTTCTATGAAGTAGTCATCAGTAGTCAATACCATTCCTGACATCTTGGCCTGGGCCCAAAAAGCAGCTTTAGCCTTAGAAAACAACATATAAACCTAATAGAATAGGAAACTTCTATTTGGATTAGTTAAGTTTCCAAAAATATATCAGAAAAAAAAGCATGAACATCAAACGGTGCAGCTCCTCTGGTCTTGATAGCCTTCAGGTTATCCCAGCAGAACGAAGAGGCTCAAACCAGGCAGACTGATGCAACAAACAGACTCACAATCAGACAAGTTATTTTGTGAGGAAACATTAACTTTTACTTTCTGATGTATTAAATTCATTTTCTCTAAGCTCATTGCGGCAAAAAAGTCTCTCTTCTACCAACAAGTGCTCCACACTATCAGATTTTTAAAAATGTAAGTTTCCCTTTAAATATCAGCTCAGTTTACAAACTTGGTTCTGATTCATTTAATAGTCATTTCATCCTTATGCACAGCTTCAAAAAAGAAAAACCCTAATCTTCTGCGACAACACTGCAACAAATTACACACATCATTTATCTTTACTGTTCGAGGTGCTTCTGTTGTTGTGTTACAGCTCATGCAGTAAAACAATCCTTCAATGTCCACTTTTGAAATTTATAACACTGTTGGTAACAGGCTGATTACACACACTCAAATCCACAAACTCTGCTGAGCTCCATAAAAAATCCATCTGAGCAGAACAAATGAGGAAGTAAAACAGCAGATGCAAAAAATTAGGAAGCAGATTAAAAGAAAGCTAACAGGAATACACCTCATCCATCCACAGACGTTCTCTTCCAGGAAACGTCTCCCACTTCAAACTGGTAGAGGAACAAGATCCAACTGCAGAAACTGCTGTCAGGCCCTGTAGGTGAAATTAGTCAATATAATGTCCATAAGATTAGGTAAATCTAGAAATGATTCATTTTTCATTCCCCAGATTAAATAAAAGTTAAGGTCACTTGGCTAGAGTTTCACTTTCAGTTCAAAGTTCAATCCAGAAATACTTTTAAGCTTAATACAGAAGCTGCTTCTGTGAAGACACTGACTAATCAAACAAAGCCATTGATTTTACTCCTCTGTAACATCAGTAATAATAATAATAAAAGATGATGATTCAATTAGCAGCAGGTGAAAATTTACTCCCACTGCTCTTTATGTTTCAATTTAAGCAAATAAAACTGAGTCTTTGGAGAATAGCAGAAGGCAGCACTGTGTTTGTGCCATTATTCAGTCATCAAAGCATATGTTAGATAAAGCAGAGTTACAAAAATATGATTCTGTTTTGTCCCAGTAAATAACAGCTTAATGTTTGAAACTAGCTTTGCAAGTTAAGACCCTCTTGAAGACAAGATCCTGGTTGCATAAAATGACTGGATTTATAAGAAGCTTTGACATTCAGAGTAGAGGCTGCATCACAAGCAGCTCACAGAAACAATCCTCCAGAAGAGGAGCAGTCATTTCACTGCTAATATGACTTTAAAAAATGATGTTCTGTTTTATTTGTGATGGTTTTAAAGTAAACATTTGCAGAATATTGATGCCGATTCACTTCAACCACCATGAAATATGTTTACCACTAATGCCTGTTGAGTCACATTGAACACATTCTGCCTGATAATATTTAGTTTGCATATTATATATCAAAATCCATGTTTACTGGATGTGTTAACTCCACAATAATCACAACCTAAATAGTAATCACCATTTTCATGTGGTGGTTGGTCTCCATGATCAAACCACCAGCTGCTGATAAGTCGTTTCATTTTGCTCACCGTAGGTTTGGTGCCTTCTATGGTAAAAATAATTTATTGTAATCTTTTACACTGAAGTACTTTGGTGGTTTAACTCCTACAAATAACATCAGGAAGCTTATGTTATTTGAAGGTATATGTATCAATCAGATTTATTTTCTTATCATTAGTAAAAATATGTTAAAAAATTACTGAAAGTCTGCTAATTTGGACAAAATCATCAGGAAAGCTGGCTCTGTACTGGGACTAAGGCTGGAGTCCCTGGAAACTGTGGTGGAGAGGAGGAGACTGAAGAAGGTTCTGTCTATTATGGACAATAAACAGCACCCTCTCCACCACATAGTGGACAGACAGCGGAGCACCTTCTCACATAGGCTGCTCCAGCTCCGCTGTCGTAGGGACAGATACAGGAAATCCTTCCTGCCACAGGCCATCTCACTGTACAATAAAAGCTAAATCATTGTTCTGCACTAATCAGTCCCATTTTGCACAACTGCACTGTGGCACACTTGCTGTACATATATTTACATATACATATCTGCATTTTTTGAATCTTTGCAAGGACTTTTTGCTTTTTATATTAACAGCATTTTATATTTTTACAATTTATAGCATTTTATATTTTATTTTTTATTTTATCTACAATTGCTACTCAGTGGTAGTTGTTATTGTGTCTTGTCTCTATGCTGTAACTGCGAAGTAATTTCCCTGCTGGGATGAATAAAGTACTTCTATTCTATTCTATTCTATTCTATTCTATTCTATTCTCATTTTAAATATAGTAGAAAGGTAAAAGTCAGAGGTCGGTGCACACTGAGTGATCCGAGTTATTTTTTTGTCCAGCATTTAAACTAACATTTTGTAAAACCTTTCAGAGAAAACAAGGTTTAAATAAGAAATTTATTATACAATACGTTTCTATCAGTTCATTTTCCCAACAGCAGTCAGACAGAGTCTGGTCATTACCGTTGCTCATTTTACTGAGCAGCATCAGAGAATCCAAAACCATCAATGTGGATTCAAGTACAACCTAAAACAGCCAGGAAACAAAAATATTCATAATTTTTGATTTCTGGGACCTAATTACCAGTATAAATACTGATTCAAATGAGAATTAGTTTGCAAATGAAATTCTCTGTGTTTTAACTAGATTTCTAGTGCAGCAACGTTTAGATATGCACAGTACTGGACTTTTCTCATACATATCCGATTATAGTATGAAAGTTATTCAGTTGTCTTGACCCTACTGGCCACTCGAGTCCTGACCTGTTTTAAATCAAATCAGCTTTCCTGCTTCTTGTTCTTCAGTAATTAGGTTCATCATATTAATGTCTTTTAGCCCTAAGATATAACCTAAAGCACTATTGCAAAATGTATTTAAAATATTATTTCTCCTGCACCTTCATGTTAATTTGTATCCCAAAGCAGGAAAAAAGAAAACATAACAAGAAGTAGGCGAAGAATTGCTAAAGGAATCCCTCTGCATTCTAAATCTGGTCTCAAAGCAGAGAGGACCTGAGGTGTTGCATCACTTTCTGAAACAAAACTGGAAAATTACACATGCCTCACAATAAAAAAGAATTATTTAAAGCTTCTGTTAGTTTGACACTATCTAAGCTAAGGATACAGGAGCTGAATCACTCCTGGCTTTAATATTTTACACAGAAAGTAGCTTCAGCTAATTATTACCCACGTGGCATTTGGCCTCAACCTTAGTGCCAAATGCCTTAGTGGTGCAGAGACTTAGTTTGTCTCTGCACCACTAACTAAAAGAGTTGGGTGAATATATGTCAACATCAATTAGGGCTGGGACTTAAACCATTCATTCTGATTAAATCATTTAATAGATTTAAAAACATTTTGTTGAATGTAAGGACATAATTATGAAGTGCCCAAAATAGCTGCAACAAAGCTAAATAAAAATATTTCAGTGAATATACTCTGAACAAAAATATAAATGCCCCATATCAAATATAAGAGTTTTATGAACATTTGTGTTATGCAATATATAGAGAAACTCAAAATATATTTTCAGTAATTACTGATCTTCATATCGGCATTGATAACCTGGTGGTTTGGCCATTTGGAGCGAATTGACAGTCCTTTGAACATGATAGGGGTCAGATTGAGGAATTTGATCCTGACCCAGTTGGCTTCTCATAGGCGGTTACGGACATTCGGAGGTGTGATGCGTCTGTTGTGCAGACCAATAGTCTCATCAACTGCAGGATCGCTGGTCTTAGCCGATCCTGCAGATGGACGAACCGGATGTGGCGATCTTGTGCTGTAGTGGTCACACGTGGCGAACGAGGATGAGGTTGATTTGCAGTAGTGCCAGTCTGTTGGAAACAAACTCTTAAACGGCCTATCGTCCGATAATGGACATTGAGCCGTGCAGCTACTGCTCTGGTGGACATCCCTCCATCCAACATGCCAATGGCACGCTCCCGCATAACTCGCGACGTCTGAGGCTTTACGACTTGTGACAAAATTTGACATTTTGGGGCCTTTTATTGTCTCCAGTCCAGGGATTATCCAGTTGCTCATTCTGTCTGATCACCCACTGGACATGCCCCACCCATGTACTAAGTAAAAAAAAAAATCCGCTGAGTAATGCTTACTGACAGCAGGTTGGATTAAAAATTATACACAAATCAAGAGAAATATTACTTTTGTACAACAAAATGTCAGCAAACTCTCATTTACAGTTGCTAACTCCACATGGCAACAATATTTGACATGGAGTGTTTATATTTTTGTTCAGTATTAAAAAATTGACATCTATTTTTCATTTCATCGTCTCCTGTTTTGTACAACTTGTTCTATTTGTGACATTTGATGATTTTCAGAGTACTTACAGGCTCCTCCGGTTGGTTTCTAAGTGTTGCTGATAAAGATCTTCGGTCTCATCCTTCTGCTCTGCAGCACTGGTGGAGGACGTTCTGGAACGTTTTGTGCCATCTGCAGCATCAATGAGATGATCCAGCAGCAGAACATTGTGGATGTTTTCCACACAGTCAAGACACTGAGGAACAACAAGACAAACATGGTGGAGACGATGGTGAGAATTAGGGAGCATCTGGACAGAAAACCAGCTAACTTTAGTAAAACCTGACTTAAGTATTTAGAGATGGTGTTACTTTTAAAGCTAATTTGCAAATTGAAACAGATGAAAAATGTTTAAATTATTATGACCCCGATGGTTGTCATAATAATCTCCAAACCTTGAGTTATCACCAAAGAGACATTACAAATTCAATTAGTCAAATTAATTTTTACATTGTCACCAAATGCTTTTAGTTAGAGCACAAAATGAAAGCTGAATTTTGTGCAAAACTCACGGTCGAGCAAAACTCACCAATACAGCAACTTCAAGGTCGAATATAAACAAAACGGAGAGTTATAGGTCACCGCAGGAAAATGAGCTTTAATGAAAAATCAGAGCAGAGCTGTGAAGTCAGGATGTTCACATCCAAGGTAATGACTCTTATAAGAGCTTTAGAAAATGAGCTTTTTTTAATGTAAAAAAGTAACTTTTTAATACTTCGCAAAAGGTCATGAGTTCATGAATAATAGCAATTGATTGACCATAGACTGATCATCTACGCCCTTTATAAACAGTAATTGTCATTTTATGGTGTAGCTCCTTACTTATGTCTCAAAGACCAATTTTTTACTTTATTATAGTTATTATAGTTTATTATAATTATTATAGTTGTTTTTTTGCAGCCAAGAAGTTTTCTTTTCTAATTTTAAATAATAAATAATAATAACCTCCTAAAAAACAATGTTTTAACAAAAATTGATGGTAATAACTGCTTTTATATTGTTTAGATTGTTTTAATTAGCCACCCACTAACACTTTTTTAACTTTTGTAGTTCAAGTTGAATTTATGAAATGTTCAGATGAAATAAACGTGATGACTGATTCTCCTTTGGTTTGTCTTCTCCTCAGGAACAGTACAAGTTCTGCTATGAAGTGGCTTTAGAGGCTCTGAACTCCTTCTGATCCGACGCCTCCCGTTTTTCTCAAAGCTACACTGAGACACACGGAGTGAAAAACAGCTTCTTGTTGAGCTGAACTCAACCTGGGAGAGCGTGTGCGCATCCTTTTGGTGTGCCTGTGACCTGTACAGAGGATGGGGGGGAAAGCCGCCAACAAACACACTCATTGTTTTGTGTGTGCATTTGCTTCAGCAAGACAATGGACTTTACATGCTTGTATAAAGAGAAATTATGTTAAAAAATTGAGATGTTTAAAAAAAAAAAGCAATTTTTTTCCCTTTGTTTTCTTTCTCTTTCCTCTCTGCCAGGCTGTGATGTGACTAATGTACAGTATTTCCTTTTTAGATATATTCTACGCCTTGAATGTTGTCTCCCTCTGAAGGCTTGAAGCACACTGGAAGATTTTACAGAATGAAAGTCAGGTTAAAATAAAAGAAATCAATTTTTTTATAGCACATTTGCTCTTTGACTAAAACAAACTGTTACTAATGCAACAAAATTAGGTTTACCAGGTCAGAAAACAATAACTGCAGAACATGGATCAACATGTCCTACCTTTGAAGGCCAAAGCAACTCTGAATTTTTTCTCTTTCTGGGTCAGTACAATGATGAAAAGTGAGTCTTCCAGTGTGCATCCTCTTTTCTGTAAATAAGATAAGGCAACCACAGTCAAACAAACAAACACCAGAACAAAATTATTTCGTTGCAGCTCTGAAAAGTTGTTTGTCATTTTCATTCATTTATAATTTGGTGCGTTTTCTTTCTACAGCCTGTACATGTGTGAAAATAAGATTTTTTTATATTTTGCTTTTTCAGCTGCTGGAACAGGATCCAGGTGCTTGATTGTTACGTAAAAAAAAAAAAAGTATCTTTTTTGGAAAGAATCTTGTGTCCATCCAACTATCGGTGATGCATTTGCATGTGTGACACTTTGAGCTCAGTTGAGCAGCATTAGCCTGTGGAAAGGTGTAAATATGGAGAGAGGAAACCTTTTTCGCACTATTTTTGCAATGAAAGATGGATTTGATCCATTTAAGATATGTGCTCACCAAGTCTGATCAGAAAGAAATTTACTCTGTTAAGTGTCCTTGAGTTGCATCCAATTATTAAGCCATGCTCTAAGGTTTTAGAGGTGAAGTTTCCGTTTCAACCCTCCACTTTCTAATCATCAAAATGACAAAGATATGGTTCACATTCATTTTTACTCTGCAAAACGGAGAGCAGGTTTAAAAATCTCACTTTGTTGGGTAGAAAATTATTTCAGCCTATAAACAGAGAACCTACATGAGGGAAATGTGGATCTAACAAGAATTTTCCAGGTGGTAGAGACTGTAGGTATCCCACTTAGTCAGGGATAGAGAAAATACACCTTGTTGGCGTTATCAGACTTTACATACCAGGACACAATAAAAATGATCTTGTCTTTACCAGTTCTAAGATGATTCAAATGTGTACAACACATGCAGTAGTCAACCATCTGCTAAATGGAGAAAGCAATGTCACGCACACTTCTGCTAATGCGCTAATAGCAGAGCTAATATTTCCTCGAGCATTTTAGCTAACTATGAAAACATTTAGTGCACTTAAATTTTTCTGGATAAATTCTAAAGCTAATTTAGTTCCCAACCTTCAGTTGAATAAAGTTTGGATGATCGACTGTTACAAATTCTTCAGGTTGATAGATGTTTATATTCATGCTCTCATTTTGAAGTAAGCAAAGACTGTTTACGTTGCAGACAGTTTGGTTTTCTCTCCCCACGTACTTTCCCCCCCCCCCCCCCCCCAATAACTATTTCAAACAAGAAACATGCAAAAGCAAGGACAAATAAAGTAATAAATATTAATCTAAGGGCATTATACAACATGCAAAATATGAAAACATTAAATTTGTGCTCAGGAATTGTTAGGTTAGCACAACTAATATTTTATCTACTGTAGTTGTGCTAACTAAAAAGCACATTTTCAGTCTGAAAGCAGGATTACATGTATTTTGTTCTCAAAACTTTTAATACTTTTGCTTATGTTTTTCTTTTGAAAGCAGGACTTCATCTCTTTCTTGAAACTTGTAATGTTTACCCAAATCTTTCTCCTCGCATTCTTGCAGAACTCTCTGCTCGCTTAAACATTCTCTGCTTGACTTTGGAACCACACAGTTTCCTTCTAGCGAGTGTGCCTGTGTGGCTACTATTGATTGTAGCAACCTGCGTCACCCACTGGATGCAGGGAGCGAGCAGAGACTAATTGTGAGCGTGAGGAGAAGTTTTGAGTACAAGTTTTGAAAAGGAAGACAAGAAGTCCTGCTTTCAAAATATAAATGTAAGCAAAAATATTAAGTTTTGAGAACAGAAGACATGAAATCCTGCTTTGAGACTGAAAATGTGTGCTCTTGGATTATGGCAGAAAAATTAACCCATATGACAGCAGTGAAAGACTTGATCAACTTGATTTAAAAAATAAACCTAGCAGAAACAAATGTCTGCAAACACAGTTAAACAGAAGCAACTTTGTAAGGAAGAGTAGCTGAGAATTTCCTTCACAACTCTCTGTGTGATTACTGAAATTATTGGATCTACGTATAACTTCTTCATTTTGGCATATTTGTTGTAATAATTGTGGAGGTTTTAGGGCGTTTTTATACACTTGAGTTCAGATTTCCATTGTTTTGGAATTGCGTGTAAATTGTATTTGTTTTTCTTGTTTCCTGAAATCTAAAACTTAACACTGAAACAGGGATTTTCCTCCAAACCTAACTTTACCTTAAGCCTTTTAGAACCAGAAAGTATATAATTCACTCCTGTGTTGGTTATTTTATTCAGAAATTTCTCATAATTGAATGATTTGATCAACAAAAATATGTTCATATTCAAAAAAGCAGCAAAACTCACTCAGCTAAACATGTATAAAAGAATATGACAGTCTTTGTTTACGTTCCTCTCTTCCCCCCAGTTTGAGTCCATTTGGACTTATGGACCTATTGAGACAGACTATAACAGTTCTATACTGAAGACAGCGTGAATGACAGAAATCTTTACCCATTTTTCATTTTTACAGAGGCTTTATTTTACTTTATGTGTTTGATTCACGGCTCTTGTACTATATTTTATTTCTGATCCATTCATTGTGAGGTTTTGTCCTAAATTTGTACATTTCTTTTGTAAAATTCTTACTCTGATGATTATTTGTCAAGCAAAGTGCTGTTTAGATCTGGTGATGCCATTTTCATTGGTTGTTTAGTTGTTTGAAATGTGGTTAACAGTAAATAAAGGGACCAAAACACTTAATGGGATCTTGCTGGTGTTCCTTTTCACAGTTTCATAACAGATCTAATATTCTAACGCGTATAGGAACATGGTTTTTCCAGAGTAACTGGAGAAAACTCATACATGCATGAAAACTCCAAGCAGAAAGTCAATCAAACCAAGACCTTGTTGCTGCAATGCAGCAGTGCCACCAATTTCACCTTAAGACCTTCCAAGGAATCCATTAAAACAAAATGTGTCCCAGTGATCACCAGGAAAGAGTGAAACAGCTTCATGTAAAATGAAACGGTTTTAAAAGTACCTGGCATTCTGCTGATCCTCTGGCTGTCAGATCACAGGATATTTGGACGTACATCATGCTGTGCAGGTTTGCGTGTACTCAAGGCACAGAAGTCTGTTTTCGTTTTGGTACTGTTGCTTACTGGGAAAGTGTTCACATAAAACCCTATTCAACACAGAGCTGAAAAGGTTGAGATTTGGCACAAACAGTTGCAAGGATGCAGAATGTGAAGGCTGAGTTACAAACACGCTTTTGAAAGTTTGTGTTGACCAAATGCTGTGGCTTTTATACTTGATGTACTGTATGTTGTTGCTCTTTTCTCCAAAAAGGAGCCCTGATAGAGGGAAGTGAACCTGCTCTGTAAGAGCATCTTCCAAATTGTCCAATTTGAATGAAAGGTGTCTGCGACCAAGTTACAGAAATTGCATGACCAGGCATGGTAAGGCTGGAGACTGTGTGAATGCATCAACTAAACCTAGCTAAACTGCTAGTCTGTGCTGTACAGACAGGTGTTCAGTGGCTGCCCTGATGGAGAAGAAATGGACCTAGGTGTCCAATTAGCTCACTACATGTACTAGCATCTATTAGGATTTTGGAAAATGAAGAAATGTTGCTAAATTGTTCGCTTCAGTGTGCATTTTAAACCGTCCGTGCACAGTTCTGTCTGTATCACTCTCAGATTATGCAGAGTACGCCAAATATGTGAGAGCCTTCACTCATGAATCATTACCAAAGGAGTGATGAGGTAACTCCTGTCAGCTTACTGACAACAGGAGATTGGAAATATAAGATTAGACTGTATTTAGGCAAATGTAGCCTGGGTTGAATTTGATACTGTATATTTGACTACAGATTAACCCAACTTGTAAAGTTACCTGAGATTACATTTAGTTTGAACTGAAACTAAATAAAACTCATTTTAACCCAAATTATTTGATGATTCCGTTAATAAAATATCAAGAATGGATTCAAATGTTTGCACACGTGATGATCAAACAAATATTCTATTCTTACAATTTTACCACACTAACCAAAGACTTAATGTGAACAAATTGTTGCTTTAATTCAATATTAGTGTCAAGCACACACCTTCATATCTAATAGCTCACACATACTTTACCAGACAAACCATCTGCAGACAGTTTTGGGAGCAGACTTTACTCAAAAGAAATATTGTGGCATTTTATGATCACAAGATGAAGGGATCTTGCTATGGCTCTACCTTGAGGTGATACTAGGAGATAGTAACATGTTAACAAGTTTCATAATAACACTAAATTATCACACTCAATCCGGAGGTATTACCAGTTGTTGCCACCTTTTCATAAAACTAACAGATAGTGAGTTATATTACCTGCTTTTAATACGTTCTTAACCCCACTTAAAAAAATATTCATTCTTTTACACAATTATATTTTTTAAAGTGATAATTAATTAGAATTAGCCAAATTATTTAAATCAGTCAAAATCAAAATGACATGACAAATTATAGTGATAAAGTGCATTTGCTTTTAAGAAGCAGAGTTATTGTGATTAAAAATACAAGAACCTACCTGAGGACTGAGCTCCCATAGAAGAAAGTCTATTTTCACAGTTTCATGTTTTATATTCAGTAACTCGCTTCTGGATCAGCAGGACTGTCAAACAGAAAAAAAATGAAAAGTTCGGTCATGAAAAATAAACCAGGTTAAGGAATATTTCATCACTCACTGGGTTCAATCAGGGGGACACAGTCGAACAAAATTAAGAAAAGAAACTGAACAAAGGAACATCCCTCCATCATGCACTCCCATTATTTCCCTAAAATAAAAATAAAACCTTTGGTCTTTCCAGGGTGATTTTTTTGCTTTTCTAATCAATCAGTCGGTGATCACCGCAGCGCCAAGCCAACAGCCTCATCCTTTATTTAGCTGCTTGATTCCCAAGGAGCTCATAAATATGCACGAGGCTGCGATTAGCATAGGCACCAAGGACGGGGCCTGTACCTCGGCATTATGACGATCAATCAGAAACACTGAGGGGCCCCACAGAGGGAAGCTGTCTGTCAGTTCGGCTTTGGGCTCAGTTGATGCTCACACGCACATCAAAAAAAGGAATCCTCAAAGCATACAGACACACACCTCATCCAGGCCCACGAACGGCTCAGAGAAACCCACAAACGTCTCTCAGTCACCGTCTATCAGCTCCCATTCTTTACTCACTTTCCTGTTTTCTGAGCCGACTTTGTAATGAGTTCGAAAATTGGCCCATTTCATTTGCTCTCACTGAAATGTCATTATCTGGGTCTGAGAGGGAGGGGTCCGCACTGCCACTGTAATATATTTGTTCCACTCAAACAGGGTTATTAATATTTCCTCTACCCTGGAAATGTGTAACAAGGTTATTGGAAGTCTGCAGCACATCCAATTCATCTCCCTCTGTCGGTTTTAGACTCATTGCGAAAATTTGATTCCTCTTTAATGTGCCTGACGCTCTTATCCACTTCTTATTCTGAATCTTTGTGCTCCCTCAGCTGCAGATACATCCCCTCAAGGCGTGTTGGAAACATTTGAGCAGATTTCAGGGAGACCTAGGCAAACCTCTGGATTCTTTGGGATGTCCTTTTTGAACATGCTTGTCTTTTTAAATCAAATGTGATGTTCAGTGGCGTGTAGGGTAGGGCACCCTAACCCTACCCTGTCATTTCAAAAGTGTAAACTTCAATTAGGTTTTTTGTGATAGATAAACACGCTAGGAAATTTTAGCAAACTTCTGCACTATTTTCAGATCTGTACTTGCATTAAGTCAACACTTTGTAGAACAACCTTTAGCTGTGGTTACAGCAGTAAGTCTTTTGGGGTAAGTATGTTTCTACCAACTTTATCTCATCTAGAGACTGAAATTATTGCATTTCTGTGCAAAATAGCTAAAACTCCACCAAATTGGTTGGATGCTACCATAGAAACGATGAATGTTATTGTTCATGTCCGAGTGAGAGGGAAGTAGGTCAGTTATGCTAGCTTGACTTTGACAACATTAACGTAGATGTCTTTCTACATTCGGAGCGTTTCAGTTCAGTTAAAAAAACAAGCTGACCCACACATCAACTCTGACAGGTCGTCAGCAGAACAGGTGTTTAAATGAGCTAATCACAGTAATGGCAAAAAGAACATCAATCCTGAAAACATGCAACGGACTGAATGTTCTGTTCTTTGTGTGGGATCCATTTCACAGCATCTCTGCCTGTCCCTCATATTCACCACAATACAGAACTATTTTCTATGATCTGTAACATAAAATATATGAAGGTTTGTGGTTGTAACCCAAATCCATCAAATCAATTTTTTCCATGAATTAAAACTTTCCCAGATCAGTAAAATTAGTTCATGATTGAACTCATTGATCAAAATAAAAAAGTATAATAATTTGAACCAGCATATTATTCAGTATTTTATTAATTAAAAAAACTGCTACTCACTGACAAAGGTAGACTTTTATGCATTAACAATAATTTAATGGTTGTTTTAGGAATCTGACTTAATTGCAGTTTTTGAGTTAAATCCATGCCTCTGCATCTCAGCTGACAGCTTTGTGAATTGTTTTCACTTGACTTTTGCTTCGTTTTCTTGCTGCCTCCAGGCACCAACAAAACACCAAACTTGTTAAGAGAATAAGTCTAATTAGACGGCAGCTGCAGCGTCTGATGTTTTGACTGCTCACTCCTGTGACACCGGATATGGTTGTGAAAGAACAGAACAGCTGCTCTGGTCAAATCGAGTCCCTTTTTTCTTCTCTCCAAGATGGCGATTAATTAAAGCAGGAAGGCTGTCAAAACGAACACAGAGGAGTAATTACCAGACGCGTCGTGCAAAAGGTTGTGCTGACGGCGCCGTGGATGTTTGGAAACAAGAAAAAACTCCAGGTTTTCCTCATCTTTAGGATAATTACAAAACAGCTAAGCTATGAAATGAAGAGCAGCCAGATGTGTTGTTATGTTTCTATATATTTTTGTGAGTACTCTTTTACATATTTCACCTAATTTATAAATTTAAGGAACATTACTCTGCTAATCTTTCAGTGAATAAGAATAGTAAAACTACTTAAAGAACATTTATCCTCAAAATTAACCAGTTGCTAAAAACAAAACACTAAAATTCAGCTGATTCTAAAACTAAATAAATGTACCCTTCTGTTATAAATTTATATACCAAAGTTTTATAAAGTTATGGTTTAAAAAAACCCTACTTTGCATTAAACCTGGTAATCCCTGCAGACTGACTGGAAAAAACCTCAATCAGTGTTTAAACCTTTGACAGCAGCATTAAATATTAGATAATGTTTGAAAGTCAGAGTAACAGAAACAGTTACTATAATATCATAGGATATCAGGATGTCAACGTTGATCATCTGCTCTTTGAATGTGTCAAAGAAATGAGGCACAACAACATTTTGGAGCTTCATGAAGTTCCCATAAAATTAGTGAACTATATATTGACTGAAACTATGAGTTTCCATTTCTACTTTAGATTAAATTTTTCAATCACCAACTTCAATAAGCTCAACATCTGAATGACATAACTGTGAGGACAATTGAACATTTAAAGCTGAGGAAGTTGGAGAAATGGAAAAGGTAAATATAATCATGTACTAATTGAGTTATAGTCAGAGTGCTGGTGTGCTGAATTTAAGTTTGCTCCACTGAAATCAGCCTAATTGTCTCCCTCTGTAGTTATCTGCTTTGTTAGAGTCTGGCAGCCATGATGATTATTACTCAGGCAGACTGTCTGCAAATGAAGCTCCTTGACGGGGCTTTGTGCAGTTTACTGACTCCCATTAAAGAGCTCAGTATCACAGAGCGCATGCAGCCAGACATTTTCAGTCAGAGAGCTGACAGTAAAGCCTTTATGCTGTGTAGGTGTGTGTGTGTGTGTGTGTGTGTATCCAGCGCTAATTTCAGAGAGCTTACTTAGGCGTGCCGAGCTTAACGGAGCGTATTAGCCTATAGGAACCCTCTAATAGTAATTGTTGCTCAGAATGATTGTGTGTGTGGACTTTATGTGGACAGGAATGAGTCTCTGAGACGAAGAGGTTTAAGAAAATAAGATAGAATGGACTGGAACAAAAAATAGATTAGGACAAATGGGATGAGAGAAAAAAAAAAGTCACATTTACTCAGCATTTAATGGCACTGGCCATAAAATACGGAATAAACTGCAGTCAGTAAACAATACGTTTTGAAACAGCACTAAATGTCAACATCTGAAGTAAAGTAAATGTCAGACTGTGTATTATATGTTTACAATCTGGTCAGGATACTCCAGAGCCTCCAGCACGTCCCGTTGGGAAGACAGACCAGAGAAGATCCAGAATTCACTGGAGGGAAAAGTCATCTCGTCTGGGAACACCGTGGGATCCCCAGGACGAACTGGAGGGACAGGGATGTCTGGAGTTCCCGCCTAAACCTGGTGCTCCCGCCATCCCATCTCGAAGAACCAGAAGACAATGGCTGGAACCTTTTAGCAGGTATTAAACATTAAAATGTTTACATTTTTTCAATCTCATGTAACACTCTAATCTTAAATCTTGTATTTTCCATTACCTATAAGTGGAAAATCATAATTTATAGAAACAAAGACTTGAAAACGGTCTGTCTGAGCGGTTGATCTAAATGTTTTCACTTCTTATACCAACTTGCCAACCATTTTTCTGGCAGCTTTGATTCAAAATAGTTTGTAGGAAATGTCAGAAATTACTATTGTATGATTCATGCTCTGAACTGGGATTATTCAAACAAGTAACCTTTGAATAACTTTATGTAACTTTTCTAGATTTTTACCAGTAAAAGTTCAAATGGATTTTGATGGGTCAACCTGTAAAGCTACGTTTATACTTGAAGCTTTGAACTGGGCGAGAGGATGACGCTTTTCTAACTAGGCACAGATTGCATAAACCACCATTAACTCAAAATGGACTCTTTGGAAGATGATCTCTGTAGAGCAGGTTTGTTTGTACCATCATTTATACAATCACTCTATGATGGCTCTTTTTGGAGAAAACTGCACCAACGTATGCATCAAGTATAAAAGTCACACTCAACATGAACCCTCAATAGGGTCAAGATAATCAGCTTCAAGAGGAAATCTGAGATTTCATGTCCAATAATGTCACACTGGCCCAGTTTAACATTAAGACATGTTCTTTGAAATTAAAAAGGGTTTTTGTGTGTGTGTGTGTGTGTGTGTGTGTATCCTGGGCTTCAATGTTTGAGCTTGACATTCTGATGACCTGTAGAGGATGATTGCCAGCAATCACATCTCTGGACTGTCCTCCTCCCCTCTTTTAGAGACACCATCGCGGCTCCGTTGGTCCTTTTCTCTAGCTCAGATTCACACACACACACACACACATATAATAGGGGTTCATTTCACAGCACATTGCCACCATTATTTGCCATTTCTACCGACAGGCATAATCATGGAGACTGAGATGAGTATAGGGTGAAATGATTCCCTCTCCAGTCAGATCAACCTGCCCTCACTCTGTCTCCCTGTGCTTTTGCAAAACACTGCATGCATTTTAGAGTTCAGCTGGATGTACGTTGGCGTTTTGTGTTTTTTTTATCTTCCATGCATGAGGGTTTTTTTTGTTGTTGTTAATTTTGTGTGAAGGATGAATTGTACAAAAACATATTTTCCTTGCTGATTATTAGGGCCAGCAAGATGGTGCAGTGTGATTGGTTGGGTTTGTGGATGTACAGCTATAAACTAACACATAACTTGGTTGTTGCTCCCTTTCTGCTTCATCATTGTAAGTTTATATTCCTAAATAAACTTTAAAGAAATGCTTAAGAACATGAATGGTTTGGTGTTTGAGGTGTTCCCAGTAAGGTGGTAGGAAGGTTGCTTGATGTAGTGGAGATGACTTCCTGAAAGGCATTTCTGGAGATGACTTTCATTTTGATAAATTCCTTTGCTCTCAATACATGTTGAAGCATGGAAATACACCGTGGCCTAAAAGAGGAGCCTTATTTGTCCAGGAAGAAGTGCTTAGGTCACCGGTGTAAAGTTTGTTGTCCTGCCAAGGAACCAAAGGTCATCACCCAAATGAAGGTCCTCAGTCAAGAGAGATGCAACAGTTCCACCTGTGGCTTGATGCTCTCACACAATCTTAAGCTTCAGTGAAGGAGTAAGCTCCCAGAATGCTTTTTCCTCTATGCTGTAATGAAAACATCTACTGTCAGATCTTCTTTACATCCCCAGGGTTTCCCCCAGTGTATCAGAAACCACCAGGATTTATAGGATTTTCTAGGCATCAGTAACAGTGATGGTAAAGACAGATTAAGGTAGGTTTAGAGTTGGCCCATTACACTGTCCTTGCGCCTTCCTCACACGTTATGATTTCCAAATCATGATGCCTGCCCTTGCACTTCTGGATTTTTGTAACAAAAACACGATGGGCTGCTGGTGGACTGCCCTAAAGTCCCTACCACCAAATTAGCAGGTTTCCTGCCTGCCTTTCTGTTATTGGTGCTACCTTGCAAAATCTAGATGGCCACATTTGTGGTGTAGGTGAAGACGCAGTCTTTAATTTTTTTATTTAAAGCAGTTTTTACAGATAAAGTGGATTATACTCATTGACTTCAGTCATTATCAGTGAAAGACCTTTAGTTTGCATCCAGATGTAGACATATAAAATTAGTTTTAAAACCTAATTTTCTAGATGTTATAATAAATTTTAAATGACTTTCTGGACCCAATCGCAGCACCGCTGGAGCACCACAAAAAAAACAACCCTGCAGCAGTAATAACAGACTGAATGTCTTTTTACCTTCGCCATTAGGAACACAAGACATTATTGACCACTGGTTCTTTCAGCAGAACAACACTATTATTTCAGAAAATGACATGAAAGCCAGATAACAGCAGGCAGCTCATGTGTCTTGTGTTTGTGATGATCTGGCTGTGACAGGTTTATTATCTGCCTTCTGCAGAGTCTGAACGGTTCTGAATGTTCCCTCTAGTCCCTCTCCACAACAGTAGCTTGATTCTTAAGGCCAAGAAAAGAATTTTGGATGAATTTTTTGGATTAATTGCGGAACTGAGACATAATGTGGATTCATTTAAATGCTCCGTTCCCTCAATGAAGTTCCCAGATTTCAAGACACAAACTCCTCTGTATCTTAGTAGAAAACTTGTCTTGCCCGTTATGTGCCCCGTCCTCACCTGCGTTAACCGGTCCTGCTCAGTCCTTTGGCCGAGGTCAGGAGACACAGGCGACATGTTCCTCCAGGGCCGAAGTCTCTACTTCGCCCTGAACATAGACCACTGGAGGTTAACTTTAATAGCTCCGGCTCACAGGTGAAGGCTGCACCCGGTCACCGTCCACACTCACTCTGCCAGACATACCGTCTCTCATGCGGGTTTCAGCACGCAGCGCCCCCTTCTGACTGGAGGACGGCTGCCACACATCTCACTCACCCACAAACAACATACACAATACTCACTGAGCTAATCATCACATACAGTGGAGGCACTTTCCACAACACCTGAATATCGTACATAGTTTAGCATTTTGTCCACAGTGCACGTCAGTCAATGACTGAAAAGCTTTTCTTGTTTTAGAATCACCGATGATCATTTTTGCTGATTGAGGTGAATTTCCTCTCTAGTCTCATTAGCAGGTTGATGTACTGTATATGATGTTTAATCATAAGAAAAAGCTGCCTCCTCAGACTACTGCACAAAAAGATTCTTCATAAAAGAGGCTAGTAAAAAGTTGTTTGCAATTTGTAATCTATAATAGTTCATTAGAGTTAGCATAACGATGCTAAAAAATAGAGCTGTATACAGTTCAGCTATGCTAAGCTTAACAGGCTAATTAGCATGTGTCCTAAGAAGAATTGATCCATTTAAGAAAAAATTTTCTTAAAATTACTTTAGTGCAGAATGAAGCAAATAAAGTCTAAAAATGGATGCAGGAAATAATTTCTGGTTGAGGAGGAGAGATGTTCTTTCCTCAGGCTTGCTTGTGGGTTTATTGCAAGGCTAAATAGAGATTCAGTTTTTCCTCCATAGAGGAAGGATTTTCTCCTTAATTCTGGATGTGATAGTTGGTGTAATTTAGCTCCTGGGGAGGAACACGGTGCCACAGCTAGGTCACTGGAAAGCATCGGTTCACCAAAATGCCAAGGAGATTATTTCTACACGCAAGATGAGAGGAGTTAGGGAAAAGGGCAAGATTTGAAAAGAAGAAAAGATGAGATAAATGTTGATAAAAGTTCAGGTCAGAGTCTGATTCATCAGATCCAGATGCTGATTCTCTGTAGAGTCTATAGTAACGTTAAAAGACACTTTAATGTTAAAATCAATGTGTGAGTTCGCAATTTATATCACTAGTCTGTGGAGTTAGGACAGCTGAAACTTGGAGAAGATTAAACCACACAGATTTTATCTTGAATATTGAGTTTTTCATTCTACCAAAGTACGTCATCAGGGAGGTAACTAACAATAAAAGACAGACAGAAACCATGTATGTCTATGATTTGTGTCGAATCATTCTGAGATGTAAATGGGTTTCACTGATTTGTTCAGTGAAATTGTGTAAGATTTATAAACCTGCTCTCCAACCCTGCTTTCTCTAAAACCCTGTAAAAAGGTGCATAGTCAAACAATTTTTATGCGCTGATATTCTTTAAACAAATGTGTCCTGGATCTGTGTTTATGATATAACATACATGATAAAAAAACACACCATTTATTCTACTTCCATGTTTTTAAAGATCCACTGCTCTAAAACATGTTTACTACATTTAACACATAAAATCATTCTCAAATTTTGAGATTTCACCTGATCAGTGCCTATTTTGAGCTTATTAAGGAATGCGCTGTTTTAGCACTGTATTGCTATTATGCAAATGAGTTGCTGCTGGCCCCGCCCTCCCAACTTACATTAGCGGCTCAGACATATGAAAATGGCTACAAGCAGACAGACAGTGATACAACTGTACATCTTTGAAGTGGAGCCTCCTGAACAACCATTAAGCCTCAAACACTGAGGAATTAAACTGCCGATCTGATGAACATTTAAATTGTTACCGAATCAAACTGAGGGTTCAGCTCTGCTTCGGGGCAGTGTGCCATGATGTGAGGTCCAGCAGCTGACATCAGCACAATAATTCAGCACAAAGATCTTTTTTCCCCCGCCTTTTCTAAAAATATATATTTGCGAGGTTAGAGGAGCAGCACTTCTCTCAACACATTTAAAAAACAAATGAACTAAGCAAATCAGAATGTCGGTAGAGTTGATATGTTTTCACAAACACTGCTCAACGTAGACTACAACTTTCAGTTCACTAAAACTCCATCAGTAAGTCAGAGTCATGTGTTCAGTCTTTGTCCATCAGCTAAAGGTTTTCATATTTTTCAGAAGCAACAGCAGCGCAGTACACCAAACCTGTTGCTAAAAACATGTGTAAATATTGGAAGGTCACAGAAATGGATTGAGGTGGTGAGCTTTACAGTACGGCTGCGGCTGCTGGAGGATGGAAGGTGTCCAGCAGGGAGCTGGACGAGGACAGAATCATTATAATTCAGAGTAGAAGCCTTACTTATCACCTTCTGGTCCCCCGCTAGGTGCTTTCCGGCCCATACTAATGTGCGCACACACCCTGCTGCACAAATATGCCCTCAGCATCATCACGGCAGGTGGAAACATGACCCCTCGTCCTGCTGCGTGAATCACAGCACACACGCCGAACACAAATATGCTAATATATGCATAATCCTTCACATATGCCCAGATGTCGCTACACAGATGATTACTCAATTCTGCAAAAGGTGAACACACACACAAACAAACACACAGAGGGAGATAAAAAAGGAATGACCCCTGACCTTTCTTGCTGCAGTGATGTCTTTAGGAAAGCAACATCCTTCCAGAACTGTTTTCTTTGGCTTGTTTGGGGAGATAATGCTCTTACTGTCCTACTGTTTTTTACTCAGCTCCTCTTCCTGCCTTATTCAGTCTCTCCCATCCACATTAGGGTCCACTCAGTAGTGCAGACAGGACGTGACATCAGGGTGACCTCCTGGTCTCCCCGTTAAGGCCTCCTGTAGCTGCTGGTAATAGAAAAATGGGACAGATGGAGAAAAGACCAGTGAGGGTCCCTGACGGATCAGCAGCCTGTTTACCTGGCAGGTATCACCGAGGTTTGTGAGGATAAAGTCTTCAGTTCCATCCTCTGAATTTACCCTAAATTATTGTCAGGTTGCCATGACAGCGGAAACAAACTCATAATAACTTACTTTTATAATAAGAATTAAAAAAACAACAACAGAAAAACATACAATTTCTTCTTCTGCATTAACAGAAGTATTAGGACACATGTAGACCAGGGTGAGTGGATATTACTTTAGTATTTTTTTAAATACTGGCGTTACCTACTTGTACTCTAATGTGGGTTGTGAGACACTTGAAGTTTATCTTTTTAACGTAGTTTTTAAAAGTACTTATAAATGTCTGTCTTGTTCAGTCACCAAACATACCATAATATGCATTGATAGGCACAGTGGAAACTGAAATGGCACGAAAGCAGAGGCCAATATCCACAGTCATCCTAATTACTACTCTTTACAGCCAATTATTGCTAAGGAAAATAAATGCTGCTTCTGAATTGGCTGCTTTCCAAACACTAGCCAATAGCAAACCAAGTAGCATTGCGTCTCGGTATTTCTAAGCTTTAGGAAGCTGAAATATCTCCTATAGGTACCAGAGATGGACCTCTTAGAAAATCTGAAGAACTTTAAGCTTAATAAGACAGTTGGTACTCTGTGACTTTATAAAACAATTTTCATCCTTTTGTAATGCTCATGTTTGGACTGCAGCTTCATGTTATTGCCGGTCCATAACCTAGACCTGCTGAAGAGGTTGTTGTCCTCAGACAGACGTGCGGCGCTGATTGCATTCTGTCAGACAAATTTACAGCAATGAAGGTGGCATGTGTTTGTCCTATCTATATGATAACAAGCTGTGGAGCTAAGGCATTGTTATTCTGAATGCTGCTCTCTTTGTAGACGCTGATTACACAGATCTATCATCTAGAAAGACATCTGCAATTGTTTTTCCAACCCACTGCAATCAACAGATGCTCCAGCAAGTTTGCATCCCAACATTCACGTTTTGCCTCAAACACTTGACAGATACATAGCGAGGTCCAGCTCTGACCGCAAAGGTGAACGACAACAAGCAGGAGCCTAGTCATCAGCACTAGAGCTGATGAATTTTCGATGGTGTGAAGGAGTAAATGATAAGGTTTGATTTGGGGAGAACTACATTTTTTGCGATTGAATTAAGAGATAAAAGAAAATCCAGATTTACAGAATTCCTTTAAAAATTAAAAACTATTTCTGTGCCTGTTAGAAAATGTCTAATTTTTCTGACTGTGTTTATGAAATTAAAGAGCAATCAAAGAAGCAGGAACAGAACATGTTTTGGGTAGGAATTGCTCCAGAAGATTTTGGTCATGTAAAAATCTGTTTTTGCTCGTCTTCAGAGTTCACTAGAAAGTTTTTGTCTACTTGAAAATTTATTGTTTTTGCTTTTTGCTCACACCTAAAACTTTCAGATAAACTTCATTTTATTATCAAAGATAAGCAAATACATGAAGCAGTTTTCAAATGATTAATAAATTAAGGAATAAAACGCTGTCTAAGCCACTCTTATGTGAAAGAATAACTTATTACTAATTATTGATTTAAATAATTTAAATAATAATAGTGTTTATGGAGAGTGGACTCCATTTTATGTGAGCAGACCCAGAGAATCAAGAAATCACTTTTACTGAACTCGCCTGACAACATTAAGTAGGTTCTCAAAAGTCACAGTGATCAGTTCACAAATACAGACAATGATTTATTGTGCATGGATGATTCTGATGCACTGAGAACACGGCACAGACAGTTCTGCTCAAGATTAAATGTACTTTATTCTAAAACAAAGCACCAAGCTGAAGGGTGTGCTGCACTCTGTGTGTGTGTCAGGAAGCTGTGAACAACCCAGTCCTGACCTGTCGTCGTGCCACACATACAAAAGTAATGGCTCAAAGTTTGGGAGAAAAGGGCAAACTGTGAAGTTACATCCAGGTCTGGAAAGTGATTTTTTTTTTCTTTTCTCAGGCTGCAATCTGAGCACAGCATGGGTTTATCTACCGAGAAACGAAACCAGAGCACTTTAAGTGCCTGATTCTTTCTGACTGGATGGGTAAAGGAGGGGGTATTATGCAAAATCAACATTCCCTCATTAAAAACATACCTGCAGAGTAGCTTTGAATCTTTCATATATGTTTGAGAAATCCTTTAATCTCCCATGGCAACCATTCAGAGTAGCCCAAACGTCTGCTGTGGCAATGTACCGCCTGTTTATACAAAACTCCACCTTGGAGCCGCCGTCTCCAAGCCGAGCCTCTGCTCCACAGAGCTCCCCTCCCCCACTCAGTTCCTCCAGACTAGCGGCAGCAGCAACTGATGGAACTGCATCTACTGGTCTTATCATATGACAAATGGCATCAGAAGACAGCATGGAGAAGCATTGTTGTGATGAAGTGCTGAAAGGGGAGTGTCAGAAAGAATAGGAGGTTCTTAAAGAGACAGAGGCCAATTTAAGAATGTTGGATGTAAAGTTATCAAAAGCATGTATTGCTTTTGATACAGTTTTTCGTCACCACTGAAAGTAGTGGTGATGGTTATAGCTTGGTCTCATTGACCATGCTATAGGATGGCACCATGTGACTGGAAAATAAGTAACACCTTCCCATTAGGGTTTTCTAAGTGGAGCATTATTCTGTAATATTCCAAGAATTATTCTGACAATCAGGTATATGTAAAATAAAAAGCCCAGTTCCACCTTCAAAGATACAAAACTTAATGCTGTATTTCAAACTGTTAAACATATCGCTTTCACAGAGAAAAACATTGTTTTTCTCAACATATTGAACAGAATTTGGAGGGACAACATCCCTGCCAACCTCGGCTTCATGCGGCATCACTGCCTTCTCACATTTTCTCTTATATCTGGCTAGAGTTATTCTTGAATCCAAGAACTGTCATAGTAAAGTACAGGCTTCTGTTTCAGGCCACATATATTCTCTGATTATTACCCTGGACATGTTTATTTAAATCAGAGTTCCTACGCTGCAGTAAAGAGAAAACTTTTTTTTTCCAGAACAGAAGGTCGACTGTCGTGTTGTTGCGGACACAGTGGTGCACATTTTTCACATCCTTATTGCTCCGTTATGGATACATCATCCCTGAGAACCGCAGCAGGTTCCTACAAACGTACAAACCTTCTCTCAAAGGAGAGCTGTTGAACTGGAGATAAAGAGCCAGCTGTGCAGCAAAACATAAAACAAGCACTGCTCTGTGTAGATAAACTGTCTCTCTGTGGTGTCTTGCAATGATTTAGAGTAGACTTTGAAAGAGGTTCAAACAATATAATGAAAGTGACAAAACACCACAAGTCATTGGCAGTTGGTTAGACATTCTGATGTTAAATCAGTTCTGATCCCACAGCCGAGCACATGGTTGCAAACCTTTTGGATAACGTCCTGTCTATTCTGGACAAACTCTTGTTTCTGCTGCTGCCGGTGTAAATCATGCTCAGCCTGTTCATCTCTTCATCTCATCTCACGTTGGTGATTTGCTCATCAGCTGCTGCACTTCGATTTGCCTATTTAGACTTTGGCACAATCAATGCACTCCACAGCTGTAGCTGCAGTTTGGTCCCATACATTAAACAGTAGGTGATGACAGCAGACAGATGTAAAAGCCATTTACAACCAATTTGCAGCTCAATCTGTGGGTATTAGGAACGACACGTTTAATTGGCTTGGTTCGGCGTGCCGCCATGTTGGAACTTAAACAGCCACAACAAGAAAAATCTGTTAAAGGACTTTCTACACAAAACTAGATGCATTTACATAATGCATTTGCATGAACACAACTCAAATGTCTGTATAATTCATTGTAGCTTTTGTTTCGTACGATTTAAATAGGAAAAGTACCAATTCTTCGCTGCTGATGAAACTCATGTCAGTAAGTGATCATCATCAGATTGACCACACATAAAAAAACTGCAGTTGTTGCAGTTTGCTGCTCTGGAGCGCACAGTTGTGCTTAAACACAGTGAAAGGCATCTTAAAGAAGCAATCACTTCCGCTCATCAAACTGAGAAAAATCATAAAACAATTTACTAATTATCTGAAATCCCTCATTTCACTGAGAGAGAAAGATTCAGCCCAAAAAACGCAAAAACCCAGGAGTTGAAACTGAGACTCCATAGACCTTAATGTGAGTCTGGTTAGAAAAGACAAAACCAGTAAAACCATATTTCCGGATTATAAGTTATACTTTTGTCCACAGTTTGGTTGGTCCTGTGACTTACATGTTTTTTTTCCTCTTCATGATGCTTTATTTTGATTGATGTTTTGACTTCACACCAGTGTGACGTTAATTCACAATGATGGAGATGAATCTAGGACAACCCTCTGCAGACATTTATTTTCGATATTTAAAATGTCTTCCAACTTCAGTGTTAATGTTGGAATTTAATGTTTGTTGACTTTTTTCAGAATGTGTTCTTGCATCATTTTAGCGTTACCATGGTTATGGCATTGATTATGAGAAGGCTTAGACTGGTTTATTGTAATCTGTCTGTATTTATGCTGCTGTTTGTCATTTTCTGTTTCTACTATATCAATTATTTAAACTGTTTTTGTTTTCTCACAACCCGCTGGCTGAAAGATGTCCCGCTTGACGACTCCAAAGTTTGAGGAGTCGACATTTGGGCGCTTAAGGAAAGGGCTGATAGCTGAGGATTGTGGACACTGTGGTTCTGTCTCCACCTGTAGGTAAATGCCAGGGAGACACTGCAGCTGAGCCTTCATGGAACCAGAAAGTCTCTCCATAGCTGCTTTTCCACTAACCATAAAATTAAGTATATTGGAATTATGAAAATAAATTTGCTAAATGGAAACAAGCCAATTTTGAAGACACTGAAGTTTCTTGATAAAAAGTTTTTGCGTTCGGCTGAAGTAATTTTTTGGCTGCATTGAAATTAGTATATTTTGCAAAACTACAATGAAAACATTCTTCACATCACACAAGTTGTGATGAAACAACAAGAACACGCTACTATGAAAAAGACAGGGAGTGACAGGAGGTCGACGGTGCAGCATGTTTTTTAATGAACTTAGCATGTGAATAAACTTCGTCTTTGGGAAAGATCCCAACATGCCAGCAAATCTACAACAGAATGATTGGGAAAAAGAGAAAAATGAAATGATTTAACAACTTTGTAAATGTTCAGCCTAATTGAGATGCAATGGTGGAGCATTTTTCTGATTATTTAAACTCGTTTTCTAACAGATTTTTATTAAATCATGATTAAAAAACATTAGAAATTAAAATGCCTCTCATAAAACTATTTTACTGTTATAGAAAAAGCAGATTATAATTTTTCAACCATTCACAGACCAAAATTTCAGTAGTAAGTGCCTGTGAAGGCCTTGAAAGGCCTAAGAATATTTTTTTCTCTAATCTGTCTACAACATGATGATGGCAGTGAGCAGATCAAACAGATTGTCTTTGTGATGGACCTTCCTTTGAAAAAGTGCAGCTGAAAGAATATTAAAAGAGTGGAGGAGAGAGAACAGGCGCCACGCAGATACACCTGCCTGCCTGGGTGTGTGTGTGTGTGTGTGTGTGTGTGTCGGTATCTGAAGAGCTCTCTTAAAAAATAGATGAAAGTGCTGACATCGACAGTCATTCTGGCACACTACACTCCTCTACACACAGTTAAATATGCATTGCTGATACACACTCTGACTCCCAATGCGTCTCTCCCTCCTGCCTGCTTGTTGTCTCATGGATGCTCACAGGAGTTTAGTTGCATCTTCTTTCCCTTTTGTACTGTTGATCAATCACTTTTTCTGAATTATAATTGAATAGTTTTTAAAACCCTTTTGAAAATCAGTTTAAAGCTGACACCATTTGACTGGTTAGCTGCACAGGTAGCAAACAACCTCTGCCAAGTTGTGGCTGTAACTCCTCTCTAAAAATAAAGAAATATTAGAAATTACAAAATACCCACAAAATTCTACTTACAACTAAATAATTTGTGTTGGGTTGCATTTTGAAAGGTTTAACCTTGACTTAGATAGTAGCACAAAGCTACTGGTTAAATTAGGACGAGACGTTGTCCAGCATCTTAGAGTTGTTGGGGAATGTTCCTTCCTGCACGCTCAGCAGAAAGATCCTCTTAACGGTGAATGACATTACTGAGTTGCACTGACGGTTGCAGTAACTGTAGCATTCAAATTACCTGAGGCTAAAGTTTGTTGCAGCTCAGCTTTTTTTGCAGAGCGCTCAAAACCTTGTTCAGCCGTGTGTCATTCAATAACAGAGCTCCTGCACCAATATTTTCAGATCAGCAATTTCAGTCAGATCTACATGCATATTGTACATGTAAGGAAAAGTAAACACAGCCAGTTTCAAATCAAACATGCCCTTGGGATGTGCATGTGCTCCTTCCACAGATATGTTCTTGCAGTTTTATATGTATAATATTTTATTTTATCACTTTATATTAAATAAAATTTAATTTGGGTATTAATACAAAAGAAATCTGAAACTTGAATTTAAAACGTTACAGCTGAAAAACAATGACTAAGGAGAACTTCTCTAAAGAAAACACTTCCTGTTTTTAATATGATATATTTTCATAATGACAGCAATATGTTTTAGGTTGGAACTTAAACTTTTTGAATGACACAAAAGTTACATCACAGTATAACCTAATAGATCAGAATCTAAAACTAAATCACACGTTTGATTACAGGTATTTTTAAGATGTAGTCCTACAGCAATATGAACCGGTTGGCCACTGGGCTGGTTGTGTATTTAGATGAACTTCCTGAAGTCAAATGACCTCTGAACTCATCACCGTCTGGTAAAGGAAAGACAACATTTCCTCTTCATCTCCTGTTCTCACCTCTTTATTTCACCTCCTCCTTGCATTTCCGAAATCTCAACTGTTCTTTTAACTCACATTCTGTTTCAATAACTGCACTTGTTGTTTTCCTGACTCTCCTTCACCACTGCGCTCACATCTCTAGAACTCTGTCACAGTACAGTATGTGCTCTCTTTTTTCCCCTGTCAGGTCTTGTTCTCGCTGCTGCTGTGCAGAGGTTTAATCAATTCCACAGTTGCTGTGACTTCCATTGCGATGCCGGGACCAGCTAATTTAAATGTGAAGCATTTAAAATGTCAATTACAAGCTAATTAAATTAATGGCACAATGTCATTTAGCCATTTCACTCCTCTCGCCTTGAGCGACGGGTAAATTGTCTCAGCTCAAGAGAGGGAAAAAGGCTAAGTGTTTAATACAGCTGGCTCTTTACTCGCACAAACACACGTGTGCACTAAGACCCCACCCGACCTGTGGGGAAATTGGTTTTTAGAGAGAAAACATGAGGAGTGGATGGATGGATTATGAAGGAGTGCGAAGGAAATGTGAACAGGATGACAAGAGGCTAAAACAAAGAAAAAGATGTGATCGGAGAATTGTAAACCTGATGAAAAATGAAAGATAAGAAGGGGAGAAGAGAAAAGTGACAGATGAGAAGAGGAATGGAAGGTGGAGGAGGGAAGGCAGATGAAAAAAAATCAAACACAGGAAGTAATGAATAGAGATTAAAGAGCAGAGATACATTAGGATGCAGGCCAAAGAGCAGATGAAGAGAACAAACACAGCAAGGAAAATATACAATTGAAAAAGGAAAGCGGTGCAATAACAATGACAAAAATCTAAACAATTGAGTTTCAGAAAAAAGGCTCACAGTGAGAAGACGAGACAAAATAAGAAGAAAAAGAACAAAGAACATGAAACAAAAGTGCATAGAATCAGGCGTGGAAGAAGTGGGAGGAAGGGACAGCAGTACGGCACTCCTTACTCAGCTTGAGTCTTGTGAGCTTTTGGTAAATGGAGTATTGATTCAGAGGAGATGAGATTTTCAGAGTAAACACATAACCAAACTCCATCCTCTGATATGGGCAGAGTGCTCACAAGAGGCCAACGATCAGAGCTAAAAACATCACTACCACTGCTCTCACAGGAGCCAGGTCCACTTCTGAGCCCAACACACGTCTTCATTGTCTGGAGCTTCAGGAGCCACTTTTTATACAGCTGTTGCTTCAGCTGAGCTCTGCAGTTACGACTGACCTGTGGAGCAAAGGGCAGGAGAAAGACCACCAAGTCCCCAAACTAAGAGCAATGAAAATATGGCCAAATTCAAGATCTAAGGATTATTTCACCTTAATCTGATATTGTAGAAAACTTTAGCACAACAGACTGATTTCCTCCATGCTATGCCGCACTGATGCAGTAATTCATGCAAAAGGAGGTCAAACCAAATATCGAGTGCATGCATTTTTTCAGAAGCCTGTTATTCCTCTTTACATATCATTTTTAACGATCTTATTTAATATTAAAATTTTCTGATACATACAAGTTTGGGTTTTCATTGTAAACCAGAATAATTAAAATTTCAAGAAATAAAGGTTTGAAATATTTCACTTTGTGTGTAATAAATCTGAAAAGAAGTTTAAATATTAGTGTGTTAAATAAGAATGAGTTTTTCAAATCTATCAGAAAAATGAAAATGGAAACAAATAAGAAGCAAATCTGGTCCAAATGTCAGCAGCCAGACCCTGGGGAATATTTTCTGGACCTTAACAGAAAATATTTCCCCAAAAACAAAACTGTCAGCTGGTAAATTGATCCCACAGAAGAACTGGTTGGATACATGCCTTCAGTAAAGGTGAGACCTATTTACCTGCATCATATACAAAAAAACCCAAAAACAAATTGTGCATTTTCCTCCACATATTTTAAACAGAATATATAAACAAACCCTCATAGTCACCAATTTGAGTGGTACCAAAGTTCTAAACAGCCAAACCAGACTGACACTGAAAATGCTCAGAATGGATCAAACCAGTGGCCAACAGACCCTGCAGTCAAATTTCAATCAATAGGTTTTTCTCATTGTGAGACTCATCTAATTATGACAAAAATCATAAGGAGTGTTTAAATTAATTAATTTGAAGTTCATTAACTGATCAACTTCTACCAATATCTTCTGATAGAGAAGATCAATTATTGTCTGATTGCTTGAACTAGACCTGAACAGTTCAAAATGAAAACATGAACAATAACATCCAGAAAGGAAAAGATTATAAATTTAAGTGAAGGTAAATCCTCACTGAATGTGGAAAAAGACTTGGGCTGTTTCTTGTCAGCTGAGGTATTTCCAAGCTTCTACAAATTACATTTTTTAAAAAGTAAATTTTAGTCTGGGCTTTTACAGAACAATAATTTAATAACTCTGGGGTAAAAATTATAAAACCTCCTGGGACAAGAATTAATGCAAAACTAATTTTTATGATTTGCTTTTTCCAGATCAGTTTCTCAGTGTTGGTATTAAGTGTTTCCTCTGGAAACCACTGCTGTTTTATAATGAGGCTTTTCCATTTTTACAACAAAGCAACTTTATGTCCTGTTGAGTTTAGTACATAACATGCAATTTTCCCTATAATAGATGTCTGTCTAATGAACATTGTAAGCGCTCCATCCAGCTGGTTTGGCGGCCTCGCAGTACATTGATCAATACGGACAGATCATAAAGGAAACAGCGGTTTTTGATGGAGAAAGCATTGGCCTCAGGCAGTGACTAATTAAGTTCAGCTGCTGTGGTTGGTGAGAGGACAGCATAGCTGATGCTACTATGTAAATGTTCTCAGAGAGCCATAACATGACATATAAAATCATGACAGGACCTATTTATTCAAAAGTTACCAAATGTGAATCTAATTTAAATGTAATAACATTGTGATAGTGTTATGGTTTTAAGAGTGTGCATATTAATGCATAATAAGGTGTACTTGGTGTTTGAAATATCAAAATAAGACGTTCTAAGCACTACAACCCCTAAAGGGATACCTATAGATCACGTATGGGAAGAAAACACCTACGTAAATTATAGGCAGTTGGCAGCAAAATGCGAGTTTCTTTAGTTAAAAAGAAATGAGATTCTGCACATTTCCTGAAACCAAAGACCAGATTCCATAAATAAAAGAAAGCATACAGCTTATACCTGATCTACATTGTCAAGTATTTAAAATTCAATTTGTGTGATGCTACCTTCCTAGAGTTTCTCGTTTCCTACCTCTCAAAGGAAAACATATGACTGCTTACAGCAGGAAGCATTTCTGCTCATTACCAAATTCACAACTTAATTCAAATCTTGGCACACAGCACAGCTCCAAGCTTTAACATGCTGTGTCTTAATGTGAAAAGAGATTAGCCGGCCTGACAGACAGTACAAGAGAGACAGAAAAGGAGACAGAGATAAATAACTAAAATCAGCAAACAATCTGAAAGATGCACAACGGTGACAAAGATAAATTTGCTGCCACTTGTCTTTACAATGCACATTTCATCCTCCCACATGCACACCAAGATAACATCTGTAGAATTCAAAAGGGAGCACGGCTCAGTGTTTTCTTCACATGCAGTTGGGGAAATGAATGCAAAAGCTGAAGCACACTTATGTATACTTTAACACAAACATGTTACCCACTAACAACGGGTGCAGACAATTGTATTCCACATGCTAACAGATCTCGATCCAAAGCGAACGCGAGACACTAATTACCACCGTCTTCAATCATCCTGTTAGCATTCAGCTTGTTGTTCCCTTATCACACAGAAACACTGTGATTCAGCACAACAGCAGCGGCGCAGCAAGTGAGCGCTGAGGTCCAATCAGCAGTGAACACTCAAACACAAACAGAGATCTTTCAGTGAAATCCTGCCACATCACTGCCTCCTTTTTGTTGTTAATTAGCTGAGCTGAGCTTTGGGTACACTTCTTTCATGGAAATCGTTGACATACATGGAGCTTCAATTTTTTCCATTATTTTTAAGTGTTCCAGTTTGTTGCCTAGAAGTTTGTTGTTTTTTTCCCCCCAGATTTTCTGGGAGTTGAAAAAAATGTTTTCCATCCTTTACTGCAGTCAGCCAAACCTCCACCAGAGCATTTGTTTATTTCATTCATATACACTTTAAAGTGAACAAGTCACATGTTGACAAACAAAAGTTATGAAAAGGAGTTTGAAGAAAAAAAATCTCATATAGTCTAGTTCTTCCCTCAAAAGCCAATTAGCTTTAACATAAACAGCTAAGCATCAACCATTCACATAGATAAATCTCTAAACACAAAGCAGGATATATATAATTATATATAATCTTTGTTATTCAGCTTTCTGCTGAGTCAATACCTTCATAGTTTATTTATTTTCTTAAAAGTAAAAATGTATCTCTTTTTGGTTTCTTTAGACATATTTTTCCATAAACAGAAAACATTCAGTTGGTTTAGTTCTGATTCCTTTTTATCTCTGATCTTCTCTAATTATAAATGTTCTCTCTTTTAATAAATATTTTTTGCAAATGTGCTGGTAATATACTGCTATGTATTTTTGCATGAAATTTCATTCATTTACAGTTGAGCAGCGATGGATTTGTTGGATCTCTGTAGCATTTTCTGCTTATAATTCTAACAACTCTTTTTTGCAGAAATAAAAATATAACTAATATATATAATAATATATAAGTTTTATGTGTTTTACAGGCACTTCTGCCAAACTTCTGCTTAATAGGTCAAATAGGGAGTGAACAGTGAACTGTGTAATATCAGCAATGCTTCATCAATGCTGAGGAGGGGCGTATCCCGACTATGTTCTGCTTTGTGGATCATAATCTACAATGATGTGTTATGACATATTTCCTGGGGGCTGCTGGGGAAGTACGGGGTATCTGGGTGGGTTTTAAGGGCAATCTATTCCTCGTCAGTCCAGTGCAAGAGTTTTGTTTTGATATACAGTCAAACCTTTGTTAGAGAGAAAGATATTTTGTTCTAAGTACAAATGTAGATTTTTATATAAAAGAGATGTTTTCTATGATATCTTGTTCATTTTTAATTACCTTTATTCATGTTCAATTACACGATAATTCCTGTAAGGACACACAGAGTGTTATTGCTTTTCTGAAGTCACTGATGATTCACTCATTGAATCATGCAGTTATAATGAAAAACCCCATCTCATTAAATGAAACCGTTTATTATAGTTTACAACCATAACAATACAGTTTTTATTAAATCTAAACAGCAAAAAAAAATCTAATATATAAATAGTCTTCTATGTAATTATGCCGATTCCTACACAGGCCAAACACACAGCTTTTCTCTCTGCTAATTTCTGACCTTTTGTTTGCTAACACAAAGCACTTACTGCTTCGTTATTTAAATAAATGCTGATAATGATCGGTAATTGTTGTTTCTTTGTACCCAGGAGCAAAATGTTAATCGGCCAGGCACAGGCTAATGAGGTTAAAACAGTCCCACCAGTAAACAATGTGTTGACTTAAGTTAACAGACAAACCAAACCACCAGAGTCATCCCAGTTCAGTCCTGCTGTTTGTTTAATGGATTGAGTGTCATTATGTTTATCAGATTAATGTGAACTTTCTGCATATATTCCACAACATTTTTATTAAACACCAGGGCAGCACAGATTTCCTTGGTTTAATGGAATTCAGACATTGAAACTGGAACTCATTATTTCCTCCTCATTAATGCCAGAATTCCTGTTTAAAGACCTTCGTATGTTTTCTCTCCATCAGCATGGCGCAGTTACAAAATCTAGTGTTTTGCTCAATTTCAAATGAAGTTTCCCCACAGATTTTCTATTTTCAAAATGATTATTTTTCCCAGCTAAAATGTTAAATTTCTAAATTGAAGTTTGTTTACTTCATAAACGATACAAAACCCCAAACTCTACAACTTGTTAGAAGACAAACCTCCTCATGACATGTGGGAAATTCTGCAACCTTCATATTAAAATCTATTCCTGAAAGTGAGATTCCATTGATTTGGGGGTAAGAAGACTGAACCACTTTGCTGCATATTTGCAGCATTTACATTAATATGTGTCTAGGTGTTTTTAGAAAATGTTTTAATATTGGCTGGACTCACAGTTGGAGATAAAATGACGAGCGCACATTAGAGTTACTGCTTCTCTGCATCAGAAGTGACATTTGAGAGGATTTGGGAGCAATCATCTCTGGATGGGTTTCAGGCTGGTCTCACTGGAAGGAACAGAAGCAGGAATGACTGGCTGATCTCAGAGCAACACAGACAATTCGAGACAAGGAGGTCTGGAAATCTCTACAGATGTGACTATTGTGAAAAAATGTGGATAATCAGTAGAAAGTGAACAGTTCTATCCTTTAGAGAATGAAAGGAAGAATAAAATCTGGAAATATATTTTTTCATGCCTGTGCCTGGAAAAGATGAACTCAATCTCTACAATTATCAAGATGCCATACAAACTCTGCTTACTCTCAGGTTATTTATCAGCAGTTAGATAATGGTTAAGTCTTAAGGAAAGAGCAGATGTAGCTATACAACTTAGCATGAACTTCATTTGCTTCATAGTCATTTAAACAAGAAATAATTGGATCCAATATGCATAAAAATTGGGTCTTTTTTTCTTTACAAAAGTAAAACTGTTAAACCTCATAATGTGAAACTAAACTTTATGTTAGAAAGACGGGTCAAATGATTGAACAGGTCTTACAGGAGTGCTGACATTTACTTAACTTGGAATCAGATGTTTGCCTTGAGGTGTGGAGATCAAATGCCACTGGTCAAATTGTTTCCACCTCCAAACATCCAAAAGCCCCAGCAAAGGCCAACAACACCTAAACACACAAAATGTGTGTGTGTTCACGCATTCAGATGTGTGTGTTGGAGTGATTTATTTCTAGTTTAATCAGGTTTGGCAGAGCGAACCGAGTTCAAGCTCAACATCAACGTCTATTTATGGTGTGTGTTTGCTTCCATGTGTGTCTCAGAGACTATTTATAGTTCTGCTCCAATCTGGGCTCTATCCAGCTGCAGTGAGGAGATAGCGGTTTCAAACACACACACACACACACCCACCCACACACACGCACACCCCCACACACACACACACACGCACACACACACACACACACCCACGCACACACACCCACGCACAGCTCACACCAACTCCTTCACACAAATATAATACATAAATGAACGTGCAGCACAGACTACTGTCTCATGTAGGGGAGGAGACCTTGGTGATGATTCTGAAGAAGAGGAATTGGGATATTAATGTTCATTTTAAAAATGTCAACATTTCACATTACAGCAGACATGTAAAAAGAATAGAATTTCAGTTATATTTTCTCCATGACTAACCATGGCTATCCAACTCTTAGCTTGTAAATATTTTTAGATTTTAGTAATTTTGCACACACAAAAATCTGCAGCTACAGAACAGTAAATTCAGTTTGTATTTTATTTTCAATGGCAATTTTCCTAAAGTACATCATTTCCTGTTTTCATGGAGGAAACTGTTGAAAATCTACTGATGTCTGATGAGTTGACTGAATCTCTACAATGGCCTGGTAAGCAAAATCAGCAACAAGTTAGCAACATTCAACAGCTAAGAAACAGATCATGAGTGAACAATCTGTTCCAAGGAATCACTTCCTGAAGTGCCACTCCACAGTTGATGCAGCATAACAAATTTGATCCTGGGTGATTTACGGTGTGGCAGGATGTGCCATTGGCTCATGGGAGATATTAAAATAGTTGAATTTGACACTTTAGCATCATCTTATGCTTGTGTTGTGACAGTACACACCCTTCACCTAGCCTAGCCTTGTGAGTTTTACAGATTGTGAATGTTGCAGGTCTTCTCCTCCTGCTGCTTCTTTGCTCCTTGATCAGAAGAAGCAACAAGTTTGACTCTTTGCTAAATAAAAGTCACTCTCTAAGCTGCTATATAAATAAAATTACCTTTACCTCTAAATTGCTACTACTCCAGATAACTACCACACACCACCACTTCTGGTATGTAAGTTTTTTGCTCATTTGCATATTTGGCTCCAAGTTTTCCTTTTTGCTTTGTTCTCTTCATGATGGCCGTCAAACTGGCTTTTCTTTTTGTCCTGGCCAAATTTGCTGCTGTGCCACTGTGGTTTTCTTTCTTTTTTGTTTTTGCAGCTTTCCGCTTTCAACGGGTTCTGATTGTTGCTCCGCAGCATCTCTGCGGTGCATAATGTGTGCAGTTTCTCCTCTTTTAGATTCAGATTTTATCCACCATGTAAGTGTTGACGTGCTACATCGGGATTTAAAAATTAAATTTAGTAAGAAACTTTTTGTAATGAATGGAATCACCCGGGGACCTTTTTAAGGTTGGTGAAAACAACTTAAAAAAAAAAAGATTCTCAAGTTGCATACCTCCCATTTCGTTGCCACATATACAGTAGTTCCTTCAACATGTTTGGGATGAGCTCCAGGGTCTACAGCCAGTAGAGAGGAGCTTTGAAGACATGCGGATCAGATGCCTAAACCACCTCAACTGACTCTTTAATGCAAATGAGCAGCAACTAATTCATTGAAGCTCCTCTTGGATCAAGGGGCTCTTTACAGCCACTTGTATCCATATTCTTCTTTTGGTTATGATTGATAGCTAATGACCATAAGTAGGGATGAAAATATAGACAGAATAGCAAATCAAAAGCTTTCTGGCTCATTTTTTCCTGCACTATGACTCTAAACCCTTAATCCATCAGGAGACAGAAAGTGAATGTAGAAGGAGCAGTCCAGGTATCTCTGGTTGAGAATCAAAAAGACTGAGGGAGTTTTTAGCTGATAATCCAGTAGACTTGGTTTCAACTGGGAACCAAAATTGCAACCTTGTTATTTTTTCAGCAGCTGTGGTCGTCTTTCAGAGCCAAACCCTCTGAGCAATGTGTTCCCCTCCTCGCCTGTGGGGGTGCTGGATAAGAACCACTGGACAAAAACATCTGAAGAAGACACTGAACGCAACTTCCTTATCCATGAGAGAAGGACCTCGCAAAATGTTAACAAAAATGGAGGCGCGTCAGATTGCAGCAGCTATTGGATTTTTCTTTTGGTTTTACCAAAATACCACGAGTCATTTCTTCCACTAGCTCTAGACAGTTTTGATTTACATGTTAGAAATAAGAATGGAAAATCTAAATGAACGAAAACATAGATCCTTTTTAATTAGATGATTAATTTAGATGCATTTAAAAATCTCCCTAAGGTCTGAGAAAATATTGGAGTTTTTCATGGGATCATACTTCAGGTTCATTTCAATCTCACACAACCTCATGGTGATCAGTTCAGTCTCTCTTTCCGAGTTTGTCACTCCCAATCATCCTAAGTGATGCCCCTCATGACTCCTTATGAAAGTCTCAAATCAAAAGAATTCATAACTCCACCAGAGCCGTTCGTGTTTGTAGCTTTCAGTCCCGATTAGCAGACGTCTTTCAGCCACAAGGTCTCGTCAGTACGTTGCTCCTTGTTAGTCACTGATGGATTTCCCTCGTTAGCTGGCATCTCAATGTGTGTGTTCATTTATTCAAATATGCGTGTGTGTGTGTGTGTGTGTGTGTGTGTGTGTGTGTGGTTAACAGGCTAATTCAGCGTGAAGCCCGCAAGGCCTTTGGAGTCTGCTCGCTGTCATTATGAAAATCCTTGTGGATTAGAGCAGCAACAGAGAAGGTGAGGGGCGAGGTTAAAACTGGGAGGCAGACAAACATGGAAACGATGAAGAGAAAGGACACATTACGGGAAGAAAAGAGAATATTTAACTAAATGTGAGAAGAGATGAGGATAAGAAAAGAACAGCTGATGATAAATAAAGTAGAGGAAGGAGACCCTTGGCCTTGGGGTTATGAATGATACCAGAAGTACAGAGAAAAAAGAAAATCTGGATATGAGAAATACTGGAAGATTTATTCACTTACATTTCTTATCAGTTCAGGCTCAGAAAAGGTCAGAGATTACTTAATACTCGCTAAAATATCTTGAGTTTAATGATGAGCTGTCCCACAGATTGCCTTCTTAATTATCTCACAGGCCTCCACTATTAACAGCAGGAGAGAGAGCTCAATCTCCAGTCTGCATCCCTCCCTCTCTGTTGAATGATCTTCCTCTTTGAATATCCCTCTGTTTTTCCAATGTGTGTTTGCCGTTTTATCCTGTTTCTGCCTTTATTGCCTCATCATTCCGGAGTCGGCCCTTTTCCCTTCATTTTCTCAATGTTTCTGTCTAAATTTATACTTTCTTCTCAGGCCACCTGCTTCTCTCCCTCCTATATTTGTTTCTTTTTCTGTGAGGAACAGGAAGAAGGAGGTATTCAAGGATTTTAATATTTCTCAGTTTTACAGTCAGCCTTCCCACTCTCCTGCCTCTGCACTGGTTTAATCTTCAATTTTCTCAGAGAGACTCCAGTGTAGTGGATCAATGTGTGTGCATGTGTGTTTCTGATTTTGTGGTTATGTGAGATCTGGACTCCAATGTAAAAAAAAAAGGTGCATTTTGACTTGCTGAGTAAAAGAAAGTCCAGGAACAAGAATAGAGAAAGGAGTTTTCTTAGTGAATGCAATACTTCAAGCCAGAATACAGTTTGATTATAAATATCATGAAAAAACAAGTGCATGCTTTTTTATTCAGTGTATGTTAGCTTATGGCTCCATATGTTTCCAGGTCCATTCATTCTGGAAAGTTTTGTGTCAGACATTTTATGAACTTTGAACTCCGAGGAATCTAAAAGCGACCAACTCATCAGATAATTATTCTCTCACTATGAGTCTACATTTATCTTTTTTTTCAAACTGTAACAGAATATGCTTAAAGATTGTTTTAATTGACTGTTAGCCTGGCAGTTCAATTTCAAGGGCTATTTATCTAAACTAAAGATGTTAAGTGGTGTCTAGAGTAAAATATCCCTTCTACAAAACTAAATGATGCATTCAAGACTCTAAATTGAGATTTTATTTCTTCAGGTATCAAAACTCAAAGACTCAGTTTCAGTTTAAGAAAATGCTAAAACTCTGTGGACTCCAACATTTATATTCCTGCTGTGACGTTTATATTCTGAGTTATTTAGTAAAAGTTGACCATCAGAAGCAACATTCTCCGCTGCAGCTTCTGTTTACATCTGGAAGTTTTTTGCAGCAGCATTTTTCATTCCAATCCATAAATTCTAATCTGACATGTAAACAAAACAGCTTTTTGTTTCGTAACCAGTTTTCTGAGATGAAACAAAAGAGCCAACAAAACTCTACAAGCATCAGTATTTTGTCTTCCCTTTGGGGGGGGGGGGGGGGGGGGGTCCTCTGAACATGGCGCAGATGAATTGGGCGAGCTTATGTTCTCATTAAAATAATTGGTCGAACAGCTAAATCGCTTGTTTTGTGCTGCAACGACTGATTTATCTTATGCTGTCAAGCTGACTGAAAAGGGGAAGAGGGAGTCAGCAGAGCTGAGGTTTCATGTGGTGTTTGTGCACATGCATGGCAGCATGTAACATTTTAACATGAGTACATATTACAGACAAGTTTGACTTGAATTTGAAACCGTTTTATCTATATGAAGAAAGTCTATCTGAAACCTTCATATAGCTTTTCTTTCTCACACTGCTGCTAACACTTTTCAATCAGATTCAGACGCCATCTTCACAGGGTATAAACATTTCACACAAAAAGACGTTCATCTGGGACAAAGAACCCATTTCATTAATACAATACAACTCATTTTGGTAATCGCAACTACTGTTAGATTGGAAGAGTTTATTCAGAACAAATAGACTATGGGAAACAAAACTACTTAAAAAAAGTTGAAAAGTTTCATCGTTTGTCTAAGAAAAAGATATTTCTTCAACTCGGATATTGCTTTCACTTGTGTACACCTTTAGGCCTTCCTAGCAATAACTGATCAATATGTTTTTTCCAGTCAACAATAAAATCATTCATCCCTTCACAAAGCTCTGATGTTGCCTTTTTCTCAAACAACTCAGTTTTTGGTAGAACAATATTTTCTGCTTTCATCTTCAGATGAACAGAAACGAGCAAAACTTGTCTAACAATCAGAAATCAGTTTGTCACCTGGATTTCTCTATGAAAGCAAAGCAGTTTGGTGAAACCCTGCGGTGGCGATTTTCAGCCTTTAATTCATTTCAACCCAGTTTGTGGGAAAATGACAAACCTGTTTCTCATTTACTTCAACAGTGTGAATTACATTTTATTGACCAGTGAACAGAAACTCAATTACTGAAAATAAAAATACAGTTTATACACATCACAGAGCCGTTACTGGTGCTTAACTTCATACTGGATAAAATTGTCACAGTTAAGAGCCTTTATGTAACTCTGAAATCATCGTCCATGACTAGTTCATCATTAAGCTTTGCTCAACCTTTACTCTGTCCCTTCACCTTCAAACTCAAGAATTTATGCCCTGATTTTACCCCCCTGCATTCTGCATCTCAGGTTCCCAATAAACAACCATTTAATTTATTGTGCCAATCAAGAAGGAACAGAAACATTCCATAATCATAAAAAATATTCATTATTTTTTATTTCTAGTATGGTTCCCTGATCATCTCAGTGTCGACTGAAATGCAAATAGGATTTTTTATCCATCCAGGATGCCAATAACAGGAACCAATGCACAACAGGCAGGAGGCCCAGCCAAGAACGACGTGACGATGCTCATTAGATGGAGTAAATTTACATACAATGCCCCATATTGAAACTATAAGGAATTTTTCCATCTACTGCTGTAAACAAACAAGATGTCATTGAATCTGAAAGTTTTATAAAAAGGGGAAAATATTCATACATTTACTGTGCAAAAAACTAAATTGTGTGCATAATGTTGACATTTCCCAGATCATGTTTTGTCTGAATTTTGTGCTACTTAATTCAGAACCTCAATCTGATTGATGCTGTTCTTTCAAATGGCAAATGAAGTTAACGCTGCTCATTCTTGCATCTTAAGCATGCAAATAGATGAAACCTGTGTTTTTCAAACTTTTGATGCTTTCTGTAACATTCATCTCCCCTCCAAAGGAAAGACTTGACAACTTTGGACAAATATTTAATGTGTTTGTGTGTCTGTGCAGGCAGAAGTACAGTTCATCCATTAAGGCCAGAGGAGAAAAAGCATCTCTCCTCTGGCTTTACATTTCCTAATTAAGTTATACAACATGTCTTAATTTCCAATGTTATATTTATATTTCACACAATGATCATGTTTCATTTGGAAGAAAAGTTCAAGCCTGAAAACAGTCTTTTCTTGTGTATTTGAATGGGAATAAGTATTAAGTATACAGAACACTAACATTTATAGCCTTAGCTGTTTACCATGCACATCCCCAGATGGGCCTTTTACAACATAAAAACCATCTGTACAGTACAAAGGTGACAATAGTTGCAGGGGTGTTTGTTGCACTTTAGAACATTGATGGCATCATGAGATGATGATAAATATGTGGATATCAAAGCAACATCCAAGACAAATAATTAACCAAATAACTCAAAGACCATGAATATCTTTGAATTGTTCTTCACAAAGACCTGATCTTATTCCAAACATAGATTTGAGGCCAGACCTGAAAAGTCGTCTTAAAGCAAAGCAGCTCGGTTGCTCCTGCTGCAGGAGGAGCAACCGATCAAGTGACAAAAGAGGATTCAAAACAAAACAATCATTCTTTAAAAAATATATGTTATTTTTCAACTCTTAACAGTAAATATTTTATCTGTTACAACAACAGATAATGTAAAAAAAATGTCATCTTTATTACATAGATTATTTAAAAAGAAAATATTTCCAGCTGGGAATGATCAGTGGGCAATTTTGGTATTTTTAAGACAGACGTGACCCACGTTTCTTTTATAGACCACCAGAGTCACTGGTTTGTGTTAAATGTCAGGCCTAGAATGGCATATTATTTTCTCTGATTAAATGTAATAAATCCTTCTTGTGTATAGCTTTGGTCTTAAGCTCCTTTCTGCTCAGTGTGTCTTTAATCCCCAATGAATATTGTTTAAAAGCTGCTTGTCCTTAGAATGAATCTGTAATGTACATCAAATTGTGGTTTGTGATAGTATAGCTTCTAATATGTGTTCCTGTCTGTAATATGAAATAATATTCTAATTAAGTTGACAAATATTTAATGTTGAAGTTTGTTGCTCTCATTTTACACATTTAAAACCAAACAGAATTAAGGACAACTGAAACCAACTGGTTTCTTTCTGCTCTGGTAAATAAACATGGCAGCTTTCCTAAATATGATGTTTATGAGGACAGCTCCACTGAGAGCTTGTCTTCACAGCACTAGCCTCATTTTCTTATTATGAGTGAGAATTTGATATTTGGTTCCACTCCAAGACCCTGGCAGAGTTTAGACAAGCAATATAACTAGTTCTGCAGCCTGCAGCCTGCAAGCAACAAAACCAGAACTGCTTTATTCAGCACTTACACAACAAAGTCTCAAATTCAAGAAACCTGCTTGTAGACTTCTTAAACATCAGGATCTTGATACACAGTTGAAAACAACAAAAAAGTGACAATATTTAATGCATTTAAAGCTGCAGTGCACCAGAATCTGCAACATGTCACCAAACATGTTTACTTATTAAGTCATTCAGATAAATAACAGTATGTCCACAATAACGTACAGCAAAAAATGACCTTAGGCTTTCTGCTGACATATATTCTCCTCTCTGTCCTCTAATCTGTGTTAACGATATGAAAACAAAACCACCTCATCTATCATGATGCTCTGTAAACAGCTATTTGTTTAGCATTTTTATTCATAATCTTTTTTCTTTTAAACTTCTCTGCCACATTTGAATATTTCTTGCTTGGCAAAGAAATCCTTCAAACCCCAGAACTCGTTAGTGGTCATGTTTGAAAACGTATAATTATGGCAGCGCAGTGCCAATGTGCATTTATAAATGCTGGTGTTCTGACTACTAAATTTAACCAAGTATAAATTCACAAACATTTTGAAAGATGTTCAGTAGTTTGCAAAAGCTTTTATAGCCCCAGAATGTTTAGTTTTTCAAAAAGATTTTGTCACCTCAAAACAAATTTCATTTGAAGCTGTTGCCCATTTAGTCAGACTCATTTTGTTTTCAGATACTTTACTATTACTAGTTACTGTTTTTGGTTTAATTTCCACTCAAACATGTTTAAAGAAGATTAAATAATATATTTTTCAGAGAATATGACAAACATTACTACCATGTCATTCTCACAATCACAAGGCAAAAAATGTTGGGCAACGAAAATTTGATTGGGATTTTACTTGATAGATCAAGAATGAAATAGTGCATAACTGCAAAGGCTAAGAAAATGACACCTGCTTTTCACAATTCCTTCCAGATGAAAATCTGAAAAGTGCATTTGCATTCAGTCCCTCCGGGTCCACACTTTGTAGAGACACCTTTCACTGCAATTACATCTGCAAGTCCTTTGAGGTACATACCACATTTGCATATCTACAGAGTTAAATTTATGCCCATCATTTTACAAAGTAGCTGAAGTTGACTGAGCTTTGAGGCAGTGCATCAATTTTAAAGTCTCACCACAGACCTTCATTGGGATTTAGGTTTGACTCTGTATGGGACATTTTAGCACTTTGTGCTTTGTTCAGAGCTGCTGCCCTGCTGGAGGTGAACCTCTCCCCCATTTCAAATCTTTCAGGCTTGTTCTGTATTTATTTCCATCGATCTGAATCTCCTATCCCTGCTGAAAAGAAAGCATTTACACAGTTAAAGCTGCAACCAACACAATGTGCTTATGGTGGTGTGAAGTGCTAATTTTCTGCAACAGACGGCATTTTACATGTAAATTGACTCATATGACCACAGTACCTTTTAACACATTTGCTGTCTTCCTCCTTTGGCTTTTGGCAAATTGAAAATAAGATTTCTTCTGATTTTCCTTCAGATATCACAATCCTTCAGCTCTTCTTTCATTAAGGCCAGATATGTGGATTAATAGTTTACTTGTCAAAATGCCATATCTCGTTAGGAGTGCAGCTGTGCTATACTGCTTCTTCATTTTGCTCTCAGGTTTCTAAACCTCTTCAAAACAAGCATTGTTTTTCTTTCATCTGGTTTGTGGTTTAATACTTTGACTCTTCAATGCTGAATTAATGAAGACTTCTTCAGAGGAAAGAGCAGACAGACAGACATTCATTTAGTCCAGTGATCTTCGGTTTAGCTACACCCCAACAAGAGCGAGAAGGCTTACGCCAAACAATAGGCATCTTATAAACACGAAGAGTCATCACTTCTCCACTTCCATGCTTCTCATGCACAGCTGGAGTTTAAGCCTCATGAGCTCACAGAGGTAACACAATAGTCCAAGTTGTGTCTTTTGTGTGCTTTTTTTTAAAAAAAAGGCCAAAAACCCTCAAGGGAAAACAGTGACATTTCTTGCCACAGCCCCCTCAATGATTTTAGCTTAGCTCACAGCACAAGATCTTCCTAAAGCCCAAGCATTGGAACATGTAAGCATTTAGAGGAGCTAAATCTCAAAAAGGATAATTGTTAGAACAAAAAGAGTGAACAGGGATTGGGGCGGGGAGAAAGAAAGAAAATTCTCCACTTAGATTTGTCTGCAGTGCATCATGGCCGTCTAATCTTTTAAGCATAGGGCTATTGTTGGGCTATCATCGAAACAGGACGTTTCCTGCTGGTCTTACCCTATACTGCTCTTTTTGATCACCACAAAGAAGCTTAGTATGAGCGGTTAAATAAGGCAGCTCTAAGCTGTAAAGTGTGCCTGCAGCATCCATTACATGATGTCATCGAAGGGATATTGTGTCAGCGAAGCGTCTGTCCACCACGCTAAGGGACGGCTGACCCCCTGACACTCTGACTGTGCTAAGCTGCATTTATCCTCCATGGGTTAAAGTGGGTTGGTGTGTGTGTGGGTGTGTGTGTGTGTGTGTGTGTGTGTGTGTGTGCGCTGTTGTCCTTAAGCCATCCTCAAAGGCTCTGACTTTTGTCTGCCTAACAATGGTTTCCTTTTTGGGTGGGGGTGGAACATTTGTACCTCTTGTCTTTGTTTCTCTTTGTGCTTCCTTAAATCCGAGCTTTAATTTGCATTTAATGTTTTGTTTGTGTAATTTAACAGACTGTTACTGAAGTGTATTTTGAAGAATTTCGATCTGACATTGTGTACTCACTCTTCCTCATTTTCTTTTCCACTTTACATTTAAGAATCAGTTGGTTGCCCATGCTTTGTCACAGGAATGCTGGAAACTGACTAAAATTAAAATAAATAAAGAAAAAGAAAAAGAAAATCACTTCTTTCCATGAGTATTTGTATTTCTCTTATCTTTTTCAGGAAAACTTAAAGTACTTTTCCTACACAAGCAGAAGAACTTAAAATATACTACACACTATTGTATGATTTATGCAGAGTTTTTGTTGTCTTTTTTTTTTTTAGCATTGACTTCCTCCTTACTGAGTGGCCTGACAGCAAACATCTCACTGTGATAATAAGTTGGTATTAGTTTGCACATTTTGGATCAGGACCTGTTCATCTTTGGGACACAGAACCCGAGCGGTGAGATGATTGGACTTTCCCCATCAAATCTACACTTGAATCGAATTGTTTGAACAGATGAATTTCGGTAAGTTAAGCTGCATTCATTAACTGCCTTGTTGCTGAAATGTGCAATACAAATAAATATTTGTTAATTATCCAGTCATCATTATAAACAACTAAATTTGGGTTTCAGATGATGGAACTAGGAACTGCACAGCTTTTCAACATGCAAAATGATTTTTAATCATTTTAAAAGCTGGCAATAGCAGATTATTCTTTTTCTATTTCTAGAAGACTGAAAGAGTTAACATGAACAATGTATTTTAGCCTTGTGTTACTATATGTTCAATATTGTAACGAAATTAAAACTTGGGCTGAATTTTCTAGCAGCTAAGTATACATTTTTACTGTTAGAGTATCTATAATATAATTGTTTTAAAGGGTAAAAAAGTATATTTAATAAAGAGTTTTCTCACCATTTGTGCACTTTAAGGACAAATTCACCAAGCAGCCTCCTTTTTTATTTTACGCTTCATTCACACATGATGCAACGAAGGTGCAACGCTGTGTTGAGGCAGCTTTCATTGATTTCTAACAAAGTATTCCCTTAAAGACTGATGGCCATACCTGATGACCAAGGCTGCACATTCTGTTACCTCTGGCTTCAAACAGAACATCCACCTTTTTAAATCTTTTTTCCTGTCATGAGTTAGGAAACATCCAACCAGGCTAAGGTTTTTTTTTGAAAGTTTCAATTGATTTAAAGTTGGTAAGATTTCAAGAAACAAATCCTTTCCAAATTGAGTTCACATGCCTTTCTTATTCAGGGTAAAGAGGAGAGAAAGAAAAGCATCTTAAGGGCTAAACCTAAAGCAGCAAGGTGAGGAGAAATAAACATGGAAAATTATGTTTACTTATTCGGTCCACATGTGAGTGCAAAGTTGTCATTGTCACAGCAATGACATGGACCAGAAATGCACACTACCATCTGAAGACCTGCCAAGTAAGTGTGAAGGTACAAAGAAGCCAGATCTCCCTCCTCACACACATGCAGAAGCTTATACAGAAATTTGCTGGCAGTCGCTCATTTTGGCTCGGATCCTCTTAGAGGGGGGAAAATAAGCCAAACCTTTCATCTTGGTAAACATTTGCCATTTTAGAAGTCTGTCTGCCATTTGCATACTGCAAGTATGCAAGTGTGTGTTGGTGTCTTAGAAAGCATATTGTGTCAGGTTTGGATTAAATCTTCTACTCTGAATATGATTTTCTTCAAACATCCTAACTCTATTAGTTACACTCTGCCTTTTCCCCACAGACACACACATGCAGAGTGTTTTCGTCAGGTGACTCTTGGTAACCTCCTCCTGATTAGCTTTGTGGCATCTTCACAAAAAGTGTCAGAAACAAGATGCTTCAGCAAGAAATCTTATCCTATTATCTCCTATCTCTGTGCGACCAAACTTGCACATCAAACTTTAGTCGTTTTTAAGCACACAGTATAACTGTATGCTCAAATACATCTGATATCACATAAAAGCTTTTCTGCTGTCTTGCTGTAATTCCATCAAATATGATATTTGAAGAAAGAAAAAAAGGACTAAATCTCTTGCTGCTGAAATCAGATGCAACACATTGCAGGACACTACTCACAAAAAGTCAGGGATATTCAGCTTTCTGATGAAATTTCAGAATCCACCTGAAAACACTGGCTTCAAGAAGTGAAGTTATTCACACGATGTTCGTGTTTAGTCCTCATTAACTGAACTCAATCATTTGTTTGCCTAGAAAGTCCAGTTCATTTCGGGAGGTGTGAATGTGTAATTTAACTCTGATCTGCCTACAAACCTCAGCCTGGGTTGAAGTGAACTCTGGCGCGGTTCGAAAGCATATGAACGCCAAACGGACCAGAGATCGCTCCAAAAGCAGGAAGCACCAAAACAAACACTCATGTCTGGCGCTTTTTTACATGCCATTAAGGAAAAGGTTGGACTTGGTGTCTTCTTCAGAGACTGTTGTTTCCTTCATTTGTTGCAGCACCCCCACAGGCGAGGAGGGGAACAAGTTGCTCAAAGGGTTTGGTTCATTTGACACAGTGCAGTGTGAGACAGCAGAAGCTGAAAATGTAACAAATGTTGCAGTTTTGGACACCAGTCAAATGGAGCGTAAACAACCTCAGTCTTAGTGAGATCTTGTTCACGCCTGCCCAATTGTTTTGTCCTTCTTCAGCTCATCATTATTTTTCAACATCAGATTTTTATATTTTCTTTCAAATTGAAAAGATCCCAGTTATGAATTAGTTTGACGTATTCAGAAGTTGTTAGTTTTCTTTTGTTGTGGAAGAGAAATGACTGTAGCAAACTTATTCATTCTTTTTTACATGATACAAAGCAGAGTCCAGTCAGTTTTCTACTCTGATCAATGCATATTCACAAATAGTTTCAGTTTTATCTAAAGCCCACCATCAAAAACAACAAAAACTGTTTCATGGGTTAAATCTGTCTGTCCTCATGTCCAAGACCAAATCATCTCTGCCTATTCCTCACCGCCTTTCAAACACACCAACAATGTCAGCAGCAAAAAACAGCAAAAATATCTGAGTTATGACCTGATTAATGAACCACACTAATACATGCTGGTATACATACACACACACACCCACCCCCACACACACACACACACACAAAGAAATCCTTACACAAACATTGTTTGCTGATACAGGGTGAAAATAATTCTTGTGTTTAATTATCACACCATCAAGTTGCCATCATGGGAGCCATTTATCTGTAGCTGTTAAGTTAAGGGATTGTGTTTGCATGTCAGAGCTGCCTTCATTGTTTGCCTGAATCCAGAGTTATCAATAGTTTTGTCTGAGCTGCAGGCTGACAGATAAGAAAACAGTCACTCATTTATTTCAACATTCAATTCCAATGTCCTCAATTCATGTAACTGCTGAATGGAAGTGAAACATTCATGGTATAATGAATAAAACTATTCATCCAAAGAGATAGTGTCATGTTAATATGCGGCTCAGAAAGCAAACACAAAATGTAGGTTAAACTTGTAGGTTGAAGCACCATTACATCTGGTGCCTGATTACCTTTTACTTTAGATGCTTCCAGGAATGGATAGTTTTAGACCTGAAGAGTTCCTACAGACATTTTGGCAAGTTCTACACACAGACAGATGATGGTCATCCTTGTGCTCACAGAGGCTTTGATAAGCAGGCGGCAACATCAATTAGCCTGCTTTTAGTGCCGATGCAGTCAGAGTAAAACAATGGCCAGTGGTTGGGGATTAGTATTTTTTGCAGCTTAGCATTCCGAAGCAAACCTATTGGGGAGTTACTAACTCAGAGCTAAAAGGCAGCTAGCCCCAGATGGCTGATCATATGAGGGCTTTGCAAGCCCCACTATAGTAATCCAAAGGCTGAAACTATTGTGGTCAAGCGCTGAATGGCAGGCCATTCGAGAGAGAACATTTGCATTGGAGAAGGAAGAAAGAGATTACATTTTAAATAAATTGGTGGAATCTGACTGAGGAAAAGAAAACTGTATAACATGTGACGAACAAGTTCAGCTTCAAAAATGAGAAGATAGAGGAATAAATAAAATAACTAGCACCTGAAATACAGAAGATTTCAGCCTTTGAGTTGTGCATATCTTTCAGAGTGAATCAAGAATAAATAATCTGTATGTCAAAGAACAAATGTGACAAAAAACAAAAAACAGCAGTCAGAGTTAAGAGTTAAAAGAAAAACAAAAGATGAGATACTCACAAGAATATTTTTTAAAATAAGTCCCACAGAGTAAAAAGATATGGAAAACAAAAGGCCAACTAGAAAAAATATATTCAGACATCTTAAAAAGGTGCATTACATAAACATATAGATTTGCAGATAAATAGTTACGTTTTTAAAATCAAAAGTAACATTGGATGGGAAAAGGATGCTTTCTTTTTAAAAAGGCAAAAACAAAAATGTCTATTTTTGGCAGCAGATGTTTCTGCCACTACTTTGCACCACTTTCTCTCTCTCTGGTTGCTCCTAAAAATCCTTCCCTGCTCGAGTGTCATAGTGCATTTCTGTTCCTCTCAGCTGCTTTGCCCATGTTAAGGTTGAAGGACTAGATTGCACTCTTTTTACTCGGCGTACAGAATTCTGTTAACCTGAACTGCCGTTTCAGTCCGACTAAAACCTCAAAATGCCCTCGGAGGTGGAGCACCTGTGTGGGCAGGCCGGACTTCAAGACGTTTGAATACATGGTTTTCAGCGTCGCGCACAAAAAAATGGTTTCTTTTACTGTTGAGTAAAAACATAAATATTTTGCCTGCTTTGTCATTAAAATAAATTTTCTGCAGTCAAGTAAGTTTGTGATTGGAATAAAAATAGATTTTTCAAACACTGCTCATTTTATAATATGCAAGCATCTCAATCCAGAATTTTACATCAAATCAGCCAAACTTTACATTGTTCTGCTTACATTTTGCCTTCTTTTTCTAACATTTAGTTCAGTATTTGATCTTTCGCAGAGAATTGTTAGTAATTAAGTCCACTTAACTTGGACTTAAATCTTTAAGGAATAATAAAGATCCTCAGTTAAAAGATGAACCAATGCAAGCTTAGCTTCCAGAATACTTAAAACAGTAATCTTAAAGAAAAACAGTATTTTCCACCAGAAAATTCAAATTCAGTCACAGGTTTACTCTTCATCTAGACCACAGCTGAACAAAAGCAGAAAATATCTACCTACAGAAAAAAAACACACAACCAGCTCAATAAAATCAAGATTGGTCAATTAAGATGTTTGGCAATTAAAATTGATAAGAATTCCAATATATTATGAAATTCTCATGACACAGATTTCCTAAGACTGTTCAGAATATCCTGCAGTAGTTGCACATGAACATTAAAAGGTTTTTTTGAGGGCACAAAATGGAGAATATCAAAGAAAAGAGCCAGGAAGTCATTAAAATTTCCAGTAAGCTGCTCTCCACCTGTTTGCTGTTAGAAGGTAAAATTATGGAAAAGTAAGAAAGACACATAGACATTAATAAAACAGACTAAGAATTTTTTTTTCAAAGATTACAAGTCATTGATTGATAAGATCTACTTAGTTTGGCTGAAATGGTTGAAATTCCAGGGTTAATAGATACATTTTCAAAAGGAAAAACATGAAACAATAAAAGCAGTGATCCAGTAATACTGTTTATGCCATCTTTACCTGGTTGTAATGTAAAAAACCCATTTACTTACAGTTGTGGTCTTATAAATTAAAAATTGAGTTAAAATAAAAGCTTGTAAATAAGAAAATTGAATTGAAACTAAATTTAAAGAGATATACCCATGTTGTTTGGCGGGGTAAATAAAAGAGAAAACAGAATGAAAGAGGACAAGTTCTAACCTGAATGTACTTTAGTTAACAAGTCTAATTGCTCATCTTACAGGTCATTTATTTGTTTACAGGCAACACTGTAGAGAAAGTCCCTGTAAATAAAATGACCAATATAAAAGGCAGAAATATAAAAGGAGGTTTGATTTTTATCCCTATAAAAGCTGAGTGTTAGCCAGTTAGGGACCTTGATCCGTTTGGAACAATTTCAAAGGCCTCGACTCTGAGATGAGTTTGACTGACAGAGCAAATCACCAACAAGACGCCTGAGCCATGTTCATCTCCTCTTTTATCTTCCTGTCGTCTTTTATGACTGATTTATTCCTGTTATCTGATGTTCTGTCCATCGTCTCTTTCATCTCTTCCATCCCTGCTGCTGCTCACCTTTTTTCACCTCCACATTCCTCAGTTAATGTCGTCTTCTTGGCCTTTTCATCTTTTTCCTAACCACCATCCTGTCATTTTAGCTCATTATCACAGGTCCCCGTCTAAATTAAGCTCAATGTTTCTTAGAAAAAGACTTTCACTGGAAAATGTTGGTAAACAAACATTTTATACACTTTTAACCTTATAAATAATCACCATTAGTCTCAGTTTGAATCAAATCTTTCTCACCAAAGCAAAATTTATAAAGTATAGTTTTGGGAACGCTATAGGTGAGCTAAAATTAAGGTTATTTTACGCTGAGCTCTTTAAATGCACCAAATAGATGCAGAAACAAAAGTAATAATGATACTTTAGAGATTAAAAGCACCTAGATATTGAATATAAATACCAGCAACACTAGTGGAAAGAAGAAAACTGTTCCACTTTCAAATTTTGTTCTTTTGAAATGAGGAACCAGAATTATGGTCAATTTTGAAGCCCAATGCTTATCGAGTGTCAATTTTAGTTGAGTGAAAAGCAGAAAAATATTGAGCACATTCTCTTTATATTCACAAAAACACCTAAATCAAGCTTTTCAAAACTGCATATTTTTGGTTGTGTGCATCATACAGTCCTAAAAAGCATAATTCAGTCCAACTTCAATAGCAGACTGACTCTCAGCTGCACACTCAAAAGAAACCTTGGAAATAAAAAATAGTTATTCTGCAGGCAATATTTGAGAAGTTTGCATTAAAACGTCTATGAAAGACCCACAACACCTGGTTTCAAAGCCGGCAGAAAATCACAAATTGAGAGGCTAAAAATAAACTTTTTTTCAGCTGAGTGGCACAGGAAATTGAGGGATTTGTTTTATTCAAAGATACAGTAGAGAGAGGAAAAGGTTTTCTAAAAATATCAGCATATAATAAACCTCGGCTTTTGGCAACAAAGGCTAAGAAAATGGAGAGGACAGAGAAGAAAACAAAAACCAAGGCTTGTGTGTGAGTAAAAATGTCAATATTAACTTTAATTATGCTTTACTTTATGAACAAAAGTGTCAAAGTGCTGCACGACTATAATAAAAGCCATGAGTGTCAACAAATCGATGGAAAACGATATTCCAAGCGCTACTAGCAGAGCAATTACTGGCAGATATGCAGTTAGACATTTTGAATTCTTCATGCATCCATTGCTATGACAATAAGTTTCAGGTTTCTTCCTGATTGATGAACAGAAAGCAGCAGCTCGGAACCAGATCTAATAAAGCAGTTCTGGTTCTGGGTGCTGTGCTTCTGTTAAGAAGCAAAGTATGGAAAATGGCATGCTTTTAATTTGAGGGGACTACAGAAAGTCAGACATGTACAGATATTTTTGATATCCCTAGAAAAAATTTGTTGTAAAAAATAGACCTAAGAAAAAACTTTTGCACTAAAAAATATGGGCTGCACAAAAACGGCATGTCGTTCGTTCTTTCAGGTTAAATTATATCTTGTTCCTCGAAGCAAGAACAAACTTTTTATAATCTTCAAGGACTTTCAAATTACAAGAGCCAATAATGAGACATGCACCTTATTCCTGCAGAAATAAGCCTGGAGCAGCCTGGTTTGGGGCGAGGTCTGGGAGTTCCTGTTGGTTCACCATGTATTTAAAACTAACATCTCTGCAGGAGTAAAACCACCATGGAAGTAAAACAGAACTTTTGAAGTGGAGGAGAACCGACTTCAAACAGCTGGATATCCGAGTCGGCCTTCTGTCAGACCCCATTACAACCAAACCCATCTGAAATCTCATTGGATTGTTCATTTAGTGATTGACATGACATTTACCAATCACCTGGAACGGAGAAGATCCTGGTCAAAATTGCAAGATGAAATTCACATACAAGCAAGAAAACTTAAGCGTTTAATTTCACACCCAGCTTTTGGCTTTGTATCTGTAAAAGGTTGTGTAATTATTTTTTACAAATATAAATCTTTTCTTCCACACAAATAATCTAGGGAAAAGCACACAAAGATAAACTTCTCAGCCATTTAATTTACAAGGTTATAAAACTCAGCTCACAACAATGCAGTCTGATTATATAAAAGTATTTATGACTGGAATTTGAGCCCATAAAGTCACATGTAACTGTTATAGTCCATATTAGGTGCATAGTGAAATAATCAGCAAGGCAAACATCACTCACCTTTCATTAGTAATTTTATATTAAACATCATTAAGTGTGTTTTTTAATAAGTTTTCCTTTTGGAATGATCAAGACAACAGGAAAAAAAAGTTATTTTAAAAAGAGGCTTTTAGTGTTAAAGTGCCCAGCATTTTTATTTTGGTTTTTGCCATGTTTTTTATGAGTTAATCTCTGAATAAGATGTTTTTTTTTACCAAAACAAAACTCATTAAGTGGCTTTAATTGTCTTTAGCCACAACATTCATTCCTGAAAATGCACAAGGACTAAAATAAATTACTTTAAAGACTTACCAGGCAAAACAAGACTTCAAGACCCAATGAAGAGTTCTGCTCTTTGTTGTACCTTATTTGAAGTTAGACCTTTACACCTCTGCACTTAATAGGTTTAGTTAATTGTTGTTCAAAAGAAACAAACATTCAATGAAATTTATGCTATTAGATAACACATTGTGCAACTTATACATTTCCTGCATATGTATTGCTTTCTTTGCTAAAGATGTTTTATGCTACTTGAGATTTTAATAACTAGGATCTAAATTGAGACTCTCAGCACGACTGTCCTCACTATCAGGACCTAGAGTCACTGTTGAATGCTGAATACCAAAAGGGGAAAGGGACAACTTGATAAACATGCGTGGATAGAGAATGTCACTCGGAGCATGACGAGACCTTTAAAAGGCAAAGACACATGAATGGGATCCAATCATTGCTTGATTGATTTTTTGCCAATCCCAAGAGAAACAATTTCAGGTCTGAGAGCAGCACCAGGAGTCTTGGGTTAAATGATGTTTAAAGAAACAGTATGTGCCATCGACCTGGGCTCTTTCCCATACACTACAAAACACTTTGCATTAAACCTGTGTTAAACTGTTCCAAGTGTTGGCCTCCATGCTGCATTAAACCACTAACACTCTACTGTAGCTCGGGGGGCTGAACGATGATTAAATTGAGATTCAGTGGAAGATAAAGACATAAAAACAAGCTAAGCTCAGAGGGTATTTGTAAAAAGTATTTCACTTACTTTAACATTTGTGTGAATAAAAAAAACATAAGCCTACAGTAATCAGACAGACCAACCCAATACATAAATTCATCAGACAACAAGGGATACATTTCCACTGCTATACTGATGATACTCAACTTTATTTATTCATAAATCCTGGTGAATCCAATCAGCAAAGTAGACTTCAGATTCTTTAAGACATAAAAATCTGGGTGGCTCTGGACAGAAGTTGTTTTTGGACTATATTCTTTGAAAAATAAATAGCCTACTAAATCATTTAATCTTGATTGCATCAAATTGGCTTAAGGTGATAAAGTAAAGGACCTTGGTATTATTATTGTGATACCAATGCACAAAAAACTGCGCATTGACAATACACAGTTTTGTCAATGTGCAGTGATGTAAACTCCCATATTAAACAGGTTTCTAGAATTTCCTTGCCAAAATTAAAAAGAAATCCTGTGCAAGATTGGCACTGGAAAACCATTCATTGTGTTTGTTGCTTCAAGGCTGGACTAGTGTAATTGATTACTATCTGGAAGTCCAAATGAAATGAGCTTTTCTCACAGAGTGCCTGGAAGTCTTTGGAAATGGAGTGAGGAATTCTGCTATTTGGCAAAGAGTTTAGGAAGCTGTATTAAGTAATGTCCATTTTGCTAGTTTAGCCTTTTTGGTAAAGAGGCTGCCCAGACCACCTCCAGCATGTTAGCTTGGAGGCAGCTTTTAGTTAATCCAGATGAAGCCAAGCTGGGGTCAGACGTTTGGGTTGTGGATGGGCCGATTCTTTGATACAGTGAATTCTCCCCATTCATGACAATGGACAATGCTCTCCGGTCTTTAAAAACTTGGAAAAGATGCTAGCATTCCATCTAGTTGGTCTGAGGTGAAGCAAATGTATTGGTAGGAGATGCATTATGATTCAGGAGATCATTTTAAAATCTTCTTGTCCTTAACGATTATTTTTGAAAACCATGATTTTCATCATAAGTGAAAATCCCCAATTTTTTGACGGTACCTCACTGGACTTTGGTCTACGATAACGCAAATATGCAACAATGACTTTTCAGTAAAGCCTGAAGCCTTAAACCTGTTGTCAATGAGTTGGCAAAAAGAAAAACTACTGCAGAAAATCTGAGATTTTGAGACTTGGAAATTATTACATTGACTTAATTTCCTCCATCATTGTATTGTGTCCGATCATTAGATCATTCACACACCTGCTGTAAACGTATTGCATCTCTGGCAGTGCTGTTTACATTATATACATGTAAAATATAGGATCAATTTATTGGCCAACTGATTTATCGACCAGTCGATTTCTGGGAGCCGATTTCCTTAATTTTGGGGGATTGTGATTAGCCGATACTTACATGTGAAGCTGATCTTATCCCCTGACCTTATCGTGGTCAGCAAAGGTTTCTAAATCATCTCTGTCCTCTTCTGCTCTGCAGTGAGAAAACTGACAGACCAGGTCAGGTCTGAACATTTACAGGTAACAATATTCACCCCACTGTTGCCAACTCAACCACTTTTTTGCCATATTTAGTGACATTTCAGACAAAAAAAAAAACATATCAGCCAAAATCAAAATCAGCAGGTCAGGCTTTTTAAAGATCGGTAACCAGGGATCGGCCAGAAAACTGCAATTGGTGCAGCCCTGACATTTTTTGAGACATACTTAAGTTTTGACCGGAGCTTTGGACGTTTGGATGCTCTGCACAGCAGCTCGTTACCAGCGAAGCTTGTGGTACCTACCGCGGCCACCAGGGCCCCCCAAGAGCAATTTATTTTTTTCTTTTTATCAATAAAATAATAATTTCTACATACATTATCAAATATGTATTTTTGTAGAAACAAATCACTTCATAGTAAAATTGTGTGTCTTTGATATTATAATGACAGAAATAATTACTAAAAAAAATAAATAAAAATCAGCTCCACTTAGGGGGCCCCTTAGTGGCCTTGGGGCCCTAAGCGGCTGCCTAGTTTGCTTATGCTTTGGGCCGGCCCTGCCATTGTCCTCTCAACCATCCATTTGCTTTCATCACCTTCATTCATCTTTGGAAAGACGTTAGTCTTCTCTTTTCTGTGTGGCAAATGTTTGACGTGTGCAAGCCTGAGCGGCTGTGCAGCGCTGCATGTCGGCCCATTTCAGGTCTCCAGTGGGAGTCTGCGTTACTGAGGCTCTTCATGAAGAGATGACAAGAGACAGAAAGGTGCCAAAACAGAAAGATGAGACAAACATGAAACAGATGTCACCAAGGGAGGAAAAGGCAAAACATTAGACTCAAAGAAATGATCCAGAAACAGGAAACTGAGCTGTTTTCCTTAAACCAATTAACCTATTTTCCATCATTTGCTCCACTTCTACTTTTTCAATCCCTTTCACTGGGTCTGATTTTTTTTTTCATCTTCCATTCATTATGCTTCATGCGTCCTTGTGACTCATTTTGTGAATTTTCAAAAATGCAAAACATTTTTTTTCAATGGATCAATATTCAAACTTCAAACATTGGACTTCATGTAAAAGGCTTTTCCCTTTTTGATCCATCAATGCTAAAATGTAAATCTTTGGATTAGTACCTTGTGGAAAAGGGCAACCATCAACAGGCTAAACAAAAGGTTATTTTGTCAATGCATATAAACCTATTCAAAAATGAACACATTGCAAAATACCAATACATTTTTCAGCTTCCTGATCCAAATTTCTTTGAGTTCATCTTGGTAAATACCAACGACTGTTTAAAATGAAGGGTACTGAAGGTGCCATTGGTTTGTTTATTATTCAAGATGCAATAGTAATAGTAATATAGATGCAACAGTAACATCTACATGTTGCTGTTATTACTGCATCTTGCACAGCATGAGCTCATTCATCACATTTTTTCCTGAATTTTATTCAAATCAAGCTTCTCTGTCAGAGTTTTTTTTTTTTTACAGTTTTTCAAGTCATTTCTAAAAAAATTGAGATGACAAGAAAATCATTTTCCCACATTAATTTTTTCCATTAATAAAATGTAATGTTTTGTATTTAATGACTGAACAAAAGGTTTTTAAAAAAGTTCCACTTAACTCTACCCAGAAGTTTCCCCAAGTCAACTTTCCCATTAAAGAAGGTATGACAGGACTGTAAATGCTGAATGCATTAAAAACATAATTTATTCCCCGGTTTTTAAAATGAAGTGTTTGACTGCTGGTTCAGAAGCCATTACATTTAATTTTTAATGTATTATGCAAATGAAAAGCTCATCAATATCCCTTTTTTATGGAATAAAAAAAATAGAAAGATTGGCCATCTGTGGCCAAGAATTAGTGTGTGAACGTGTCCCTATGCTTCTCTTTCGGCTGCTTTGGTGTACATGCAAATGGGTTGAAGAAGCCTGATCAGTGATAAAAGTCGTCTGTAGATGTTAAAAGGAAATTTTTCTGAGGGGTTAAAATTTGACAGAAACAGTCCGACAAACTGTACAAAATGGAGACTTTTAGAAGTGATGCTCACTTTGCCCTAATGTTTTAAATCAAACCACTACAGTCATTAATATTTAACCAACTATGAGGCTGCTCTTTCTTCATGTGAAATATTTCTTTGACATCCAACAAATCACTTTATTTGAACTCAAGTTTTTTGCTGCAACAAACTTCAGAAAAAAAAAAGTTGTGGCCACTTGTTATGGCCGTCTTCCAAATATAGAGTTATGACTTAGAATAGAATAGAATATACTTTATTGATCCCCAAGGGGAAATTGCTTATTCCCCAAGGGGAATAATATTACCTATTTCTTAGGTAATAAATACAAAGTTTGTAAGATATATATATATATGTATATATATATATATATATATATATACATATACAGTACAGACGAAAAGTTTGGACACACCTTCTAATTCAATGGGTTTTCTTTATTTTCATGACTATTTATAAGGCAAGAAATCCCACTTATTAACCTGACAGGGCAGGTTGACCTATGAAGTGAAAACCATTTCAGGTGACGACCTGTTGAAGCTCATCAAGAAAATGCAGAGTGTGTGCAAAGCAGTAATCACAGCAAAAGGTTGCTACTTTGAAGAAACTAGAATATAAGGGCTATTTTAGTTGTTTTACACTTTTTTGTTTAGTGCATATTTCCACATGTTATTCACAGTTTTGATGCCTTCAGTGTGAATCTACAATGTCAATAGTCATGAAAATAAAGGAAACCCAGTGAATTAAAAGGTGTGTCCAAACTTTTGGTCTGTACTGTATATAGACAGTATATACCTAAGAGTGATAAGTTCAAAATGACTAGGTAAAAACAAATAAATAACAAGCAATCACATGCAATATAATAACCAATAAATAACCTTTAAATGAGCACAGAAAAAAATTTAATCAGTTAGCACAGACTTGGGCATTTTAAAGCCTGATGGCAACAGGCAGAAATGACTTTCTGTGGCTACAAGAAAGAATTTAATGGTTTCAGGTGGAAGTACTGACAGGCATCTTTCAAGTTTTGAAACAGAAGAAGATTGAGAATATGTTGTACCTAGAAAAAACTGTTATTGTTTAAGCTTTTCAGATGTTTGTCATGAACCTTGGATGATTTCTGCTTTTTTTGTCCCCAGAAGTAAAAAATATGTTGACTTCTTTCCATAAACTCCAAGTTGTGTGTGTAGATCCCATCTTAAAATAGGAAGCAGAGATGAAGTTGCCCCCCACCTAACACACACAGTCAGCTCATAAGAATCATGTTTAGAATTATTTACACACACAAGCCTGTACCTGCCAGCACCATTGACATTTCAAACCGTAATAACTCGCCTCCTCTCACATCAAACACCGACTCAACCCCTGGTGGCAGGGAAGACGGCTGTGTTCCTGTGTTTGTGTTTACAACACATAAAATTGTCTCTGTGTGTTCACATGTGTTGTTAGAAAATATTAGGAGAAAAAACACTTTGTTGTATAATGACTTCGACTGCAAACCTCTCTCTGTCGTACCGCTGCAGATCAAAGGATTGCAACAGTGCCTTCACAAATGAGCAGTAATTTAGGCTCACAATGCCAACACACACAAACACACAAAGAAATGTCACTGTGCACCAAGAAACGAGGTTTTAAAACAATCAAAGTGTTGTGCATAAGTGCAACAGATTTAGTCCAATCAGTTCTGAAAGCAGTGGTAAAAAATACTGACATTTAGAAATATGTGCCAACCATTAGTACAAGTATCCTTAACTTCAACAGGATTTCAAAATATTTCCTGTTTGTATTCTATATATTTGCTAAGAGACAGAATATTTCCACAAGAGCAGAAAACAAACTTCTGTTATGATCCAGTTATCATTTTCATGTATATTTAGGATTTATTTGCAGCAATGCTGATGCATTTCTTACAGTGGCCCACACTGTAAGAAATGCACCTAATTGCATCACTAAAATAATTTTTAGAAATTAAACAAAATAAAAAAACAAGGAGAAAAACAATATGACATTGCAATGACAACATTGCAGAATACTTGCAGAATTAAATACATAAGTAACTCTGGTGTAATAAATGGGTGTGAGGATATAAGGAGACAAAGAGTCGACATTTACAACAGAACTGTCAAACCCAGTCCTGGATCTCCCAGTAGAGGAACATTGGTTTTTAAAAACAAAAATGTCTTAAAGTCACCAAAAGGTGAAGAGAAAATTATTGGGCTACACAAAAATCACTGAACTTTTCTTAACTTTATCTTATTGTGCACATTTGTCTACAGAGCAGCAGCCTGTGTCAAATATCAGCTGCCAGCCTCTCATATTCACCCCTTCGCTGTGCAGTTATTCAAACTGACACAGTCCATATGAGTGACTGATTGAACGTGTCCTTCATATTTTTAACTTGTCACTAACGGGAAAAATTGTAAATCTTGATGGCACCTTTTAAATTTCGTTGTCCTTGTGACAATGACAATAAAGATTTATCTTATCTTATCATTACTGGAGCTAATCAATCAGAGACCAGAAAGAGATCAGAGTTGTGCTAGAAAAAGTATCAAAGTATCAGTGTGATGAAAACATTTTGAAACCTACTTTTGAAGGAGTTCTTAGAAATGATATCTCATCATTCAGTTCAGTCAAATGCAGTCATCCAATGTATGATAAAAACATGCATTGTTTTTATGATACAAAAGTTTTTGGTTTTAGTTACTTTACCATACAACCTGTAGCCCAGGTAATATTTCAACTTTTTGATGCAGTTTTAGATGTTGTGTGCGTTTCTAGTAGCAACAATGGTGTTGTGTAAATGCTGCTTTTCTTCATATATATTGATGTGGATTGGTCAAAAGTTGCCTCTAGCATCAATATTTTTTTTACTGACGGTTTCAGACCTTAGTTATTTCTGTGGCTTCGGCTCTGATTGGAGTAAAAAGAAAACCTGATTACTGTGTATGTTCTGTAGATAATCCTGGTTTCTTGCCACATGTTCCAGTATTATAACAGAAAGAGACAGAGCAACATGGAAACTGGAAGTGTAAAGTAACCTTGACTGATTAAACTAATTAATACTGAAATAAATTGAGAGCCAGAAAATGACTCTTTGTTTCTTTAAACTGATATCTAACTGAATCACATCCACATGGCACCTAATGTGTGTCTTCACAGCCTTGGAGGGAGGAAGCTGTTCTACTCAAACTAATGTGTTAAATATTAACCTGGTACAAACCCAAGCCTTTCAGCAAAGCTATAATGTATTTCCATTATGGATCTTTTGCTGCATGTTTTGTGTGTAGGGTTTGCTCAACTTCAAAGACTTGGAACAATGTCCGTCAATAAAACAATAAATAAATCAATAAAACAATGATAGGAAATCAAATCAGAATATATTGTGACTGGTAATATCATGCAGCGTTGGTTCTCTCATTGAGAACAGTTTGAAGTCATTTCACAGGTCTTTGCAGATTTAAAAATAAATACATGCCAATTCTAACAATACACCATGTATTTGCATTGTTCTGTGCATGAGAAATGATTTTAAAAAATACAAATGAAGTGATGCTTTTCTCTTTTTTAACAGTGATTTGAGTTTTCCAAGCGTCTCCTTGGAGTGAAGCTTTTCTGGGTTGCAGAGACAGCGAGGGATTAGGTTTCCTTTGTGCCACAATGTAAAAATCCCTGTTATTAATAAACCCCTGAAGCCCATGAGACACTCTCTACCCCCACACCAGCCTGTTCTCCTATAATTGACTCATTAATTGACTCATTTAAAGCTGTCTAATTAATTAATAAATGAAATTAATTTAGCGGATTGCACACTTCCCATTTAACATGAACTACAGTTCTTGATACAGAAGGTGATAACTTTTGAGAATGAGAGCAGGAGAACTATCGAATAAATATGTTTCATGGTAATAACCACTAATGTGCAGGCTAATTACTGAAGTAAATTGATCATTCTGTCTTAATTGATTTAAGCTTGTTAAAAGGGCACAGCGCCGACTTTGTTAGCCGTGAGCACTTTATCTGGATGACAGTAATTGGAGGTGAATGCTCTCATTTCTTGTCTTTCTCTGCCCCTACTAAGCATCCAAGACATCTATCATAACTAATGGACAAGTATTATACTGTACACCTGTAATAAAAAAGAAAACCTGAAAGCTCTAGCTCAGTGGGTTTTCTACTGCAGGGAAAAATAAGAGCTGATCAAAGCAAACGTGAAACAATCCAAACATTTTCTAGTTGGGGGAAAAGTAGAAATTTTAAGGTAAAAACTACAAAAAGAAGTGCTTCAGCTTTGAAATGGCAGATAGAAACTGGACTAATCCCAAGTTTAGCCCTCATAAACCACTGATGACTCAAAAGTATAAAATGGACTTTAACCTTAATATTTCACATGTAGCAAAATGTCCAGTAGGAAATATTTCCAAAGCAAATCAGTGGTGCTCCATATTTCTGTTTTCTATAACTCATACAATTTTAAAGGATTCGTTTCCAGAAACATCTTGAAAAGTGTTAAAGGTAGTGGAATGTTCTCTTGTTTTTAAAATCCATGAATTAAGGACAATATTGATGTACAACTGCCATCTTCTGAACAAACAGATTCCTAACTTGGTTCTTAACTTGAAATGACAACTTCCACATCTTGTGGGGTTATAGTTGAAATAAATAAAGGTTTCAATGGCAACAACTCTGCTGATTTACACATTTTTGCTAAGTTTGCCATTTTTAATGTGTGCTGGCATATCTGCTCATTAGAAATTTTTCCCAGGGGGGAGAATTGATAATTCCTGACAACACTGCTGCAAAGTCAGGAAAATAAAGGTTTACATCTACTGACCTTACAAAAATGTGCAGTTTTTATATAAAAAGGTGCAATCCACTGTGGAAGGCTATTCTGAAAAACCTCAATATAAAGTCATTTTTTTAAAAATGTGGAGGCCTCATTAAATATTCATCTCTTTAAGAGCTATGATTGTGAGCTGCCTAAGCATATCCTCCATATTTCTCTGGCAAACTTTAGTCTGACCGTCATGCTTTCTCTTTTTCTTAGAGAGCAAAAGGATTTCTCCTTGCAAACCTTCCATGGAAGTTAAACTTGTGCATTTTAAGATCGTATAGGCACTAGCAGAAGCTTGCCGCAGGTCCTGTGATGACACTTTAAAGGTTCTGCAGACTTTCATAGCATCTTGGGTCCAACCTTCTGGCTGAACCTGCCTGTACTGCCAGACCTGACCATGTTAGTTATTTTAGAGCATGGAATAGTGGATTTCTAATTCCTTTGAGTCCTATTTTAATCGTTTTTATCTTCCAGTCTCACCATGGTGTTCATTCTCCCTTCAGTCAGAAGTGCATCTGAGGTTTTAACAGGGTAAGCCACCGTTAAAATGTGAGCAACAATGTTCCAGTCAGAGGGACCTGATATACTTGTAATTTTAGCAATTCTTAAAGAATAAATGTAATGTTCTGATTCATTCCTCGCATAAAATGGTATTGTTTACCCTTATATTCTACAGAAAGTTTTAAAAAGTTATTTTCCTTTTAAGTGTACTAGAATGTCAAAATATGTTCGACCACAAAATCTGCTGCAATTCCTGTCCATGTGAGGGATGATGTTTGACTCCTTAGCCTTGAGTGACAGAGATGTGCTCGAGCATTTCACATCTCTACGCTTTGTTTGGAAAATGAGCCTGCAGAGATCTGCTGGTACACAACATCACTGAGCAGATGTTCATGGGAATTGCTCTGAAGGAGAACTCAGTGAAGGGAATGTGAACTTTACTTCCAGTAAAAGCTTTGCTTGGCCACCTCAGGTGAAAATTGACTTTTTCCCCTTCTACATTGATTTAGAAATTCAGGAGAGTAGATCCTGTAGAAAGCCATTTTTGTGAGCACTTAGGACTAGATTGTCCCTGTGGCAGCAGTCCACACATTTTCTCACCTAGAAGGGGGCAGGAATGGAATGTTTTTAAAACACGTTGAAGATTTTTTTTCCAGTGACCAAGCAAAACAAATTAGACTGCTTTCCTGTAGTTTTTTCATTCATTTATTTTGGTTTACTACCAGAAATTGGTCCTTTCATGAAAACAACTCGGGATATAAAATAAAAGACTGAGGAAATGTGTGGCAGCAGAGGGAAAATGATCAAACTGTCTAGTCTCCCATCCATCACACCACAGAATAACAGCTATAGAACATAAAATCCTGCAGGAGATGACCGCCAGCATGTGCATGTTGGAGAAAATAATACACTCTGAAGAAAGAAACTGTAAAAACACTGATTCCACTGAGCAAAACATTAAAATCATTAATCTACACCTAGACCTAATTAATACATGAGTCAATGGTAATTCTACATGGCACCTTGATTTAGGCATGTGTATGTTATTTTATTATTTTCATGCAAACCAGACTCGTCTGTAAATCATCTGAAAATCCCAGGAAGGATGAACCAAAAACAGCTTCATTTGATTCAATCAACTAATTTAATCTTTTTGTCAGTGATGTGATAATGTGGGAAAACTATTCAAGATTCATAAATTAATGCAGAAAGCATATTTCCATATTTGTTTTTACTGTTCATTTTAAAAATCAAATAAGCTTGAAACATTTGAGCTGTACAGACTAACAACAAGCTTTCTCCATGTCCATTAGAGGAAGTTTGACTCGCTTTCATGAATGTAAATCATTTAGCACAAATCATATTTGCAAACAGAAGCTGAAAAATTAGAAGTGGAAAATGGCAGAAAGCATCAGAGTGGTTACAAAAAGGGATTTAAAAAATACTTTTTTATTTAGCATATTTTTTACACTTCTGTCACCTGATGATTTAAAAACACTTCATTTCTCATTTAGACAAAAGGTTTTTGATGGAGCATTACTAATTTTGTGAAGAAATACGTTTCATGAACTTAAATGAAATTTTTATTAGATATTGTAATAAAAAAAATAAGTTAAGGACATTAACTTAATTATATCAAACCATCATATTGTAGTATTTGTCCAACAAACCAAATGTTGCAGCCCCACCATGAAGGAAGCCCGTTTCACACATCCTGGATCTCATTCGTTTAGACATAATCTATATTATATTTATAAGACAGAAATAAATTTGATGTTGTGTAATAAATGGAGAGCTTCTCCTTTCAGCCCAGCTTCATCTTTACTACAATCAGAAAAATCCCCTCATTACTGCAGATACAGATCCAATGATTTATCCATTTGCAAAACTTTAAAGCAAAGCCTCATTTCACCTTTTCCTGAAAGAATCCAACATTAACCTATTTTTACAACTTAGGAACACCTTTAAATACAAGTAGAGTTGTTCTTTGTCATCCTCAACATACTGGGATATTTAAGCAGCGTGAATAAACATTTGTCCACTTGGAAATATTTTTATAAAAAGTTTTTTAGGTGCTTCGAGTGTGAAAGTCAAAACAAGGACAATACTGTGTGGATCAGGCATAAAAATGCAAAGACACTTCTGCATGAGATAAAAAGTCCTTCATAGGAATAGGAACCCAAAAGCTTTGTTTGGTTATTAAATATTAATACATCGACTGAAATTAGGTCCTTTGAATATTTTCTGGCAGTTTCTTTTTTCTGTGTGCACAGACAAAATATTTTTCTTAAATCAGACTTTTTTTCCCCCCAAAATTTCCACACAAACATACATCTGTCTCAGTGGTGAGGCGCACACGTTCTCACAGTCTCATGAGAGCAACTCCAAGGAGGTTTGGGAGTTCAATCATTCAACATGACGGGCTCCGCAAGGAAAACACACACTCCAAATCCCTGCAGGACTGAGCCTGCAGCGGTACACCTCAGAGCCAGGGGCTGATTTTGATTCAGCTGCTCTTTATTTAAATCCTCAGAGACTCTCGCCTGCCTCTCTGCTGGCTGCAGAAGGAGTTTGTCTTCACTACAAAGCCTTCACAGTAGGGAAAGTGAGGAAGAAGTGGGGTGAATAAACCAACATGCCAATATGTTGTGGTTTTAATTCATCTCTAAACATAAAGTTGTGGACTCTGAGAAGGAGTCTGCACACTCCTGCAGCTCAGCTTGGAGAGTTGCTCCAGGGCAACGCTTTGAGGAAGATGTACTTTTTTTCATTTCATGCAGTCACATATTTAAGTTGGGTTCTTTGTTCAGACAAAGTTTTCTGTGTATCAGCTGTAAGTAGCCACTCGTGTAGTTAAAGGGGTGGTAGTATGCATTTTCCAGGCACATAGTGTCATTTCTCAGCACTACCAAGTAACTATGATACAGTAAGTTATAAAAATGCTGCATGTGTCAAAAATAACTTAGCAGAAATTTGACATTGCTATTAAAATGTCAAATTTCTTTCTTTAAAAAGCTCCTACTTTTTCCGACTCTCTGCCTTCAGTACATCATGACAACAGCGATTGTCCATTATGCCGTTTACAACTATAGTGTTGGACTGAGAACTAGTTTGTATTATGAGCTCAACAGACATGCAGTTCCATCAGATGTTTGCTAATTGCTGCTGCACAAAACAAGTCCAGCAGAGACTGTCTTTTCTGCAGCAACTGAAACATCACTGCCTGCATGCATCCTCGTAGCATTCTATTGAGCTGTATTGGAGAGTGTGTTGATATGCCCCCTGACAGTTTAATAGTCAAGCAGCAATACAGCAGACAACAGGTCCCAGCAGAGGATGGTGAAAAGAGCTGACATTTTCCACTGGGTGTTCCTTCGTCCAGGATCTGTTCCGCTCCAAAAACGGGCATTTGAATAATGTTGGAGGCTCCTCAAGTGGAATGCACACCTGAATGTCATGGTGTGTTTCATCTGTTACTCGACAACTATTGCCACATTTAACGCACATTAGGCATATGTTGCTGAAGGGCACAAAGATAGAACATACTGTATTTCACTACTTAACTTGGGGAGAAGTCCAAAAAGACTCACTGGTAGGCCTTTTCCAATGGAAAAACTCTCTCTCTTGAACTGGTTCGTTCGAACTGGTGCACTAGCATGCTGACAACACAAGGAAAAATAGATGGAGAGAAAGAAAAGTCTCTGCACTCCACAAACAGATCCACATTTGCTCCCAAATCCTCCTCGTCTGTTTCCGTATAAGTGTGCAGAGACACAAAATATAACGGCTCCACTGGGCCTGCAGCCGCATTCATTTCTAGTCCAGGTGATGTATCAGAGTAATTACACACACACTCTCACACACAGAGCTTATGTGATGAACCTGAGTGATTAGATGCACCACCAAACCCAGAAGTGCAACCCTTTATTTCCCTCGTTCTTCAGTTTTCTCTCAAACAACATCTCTACCTCTCTCTCTCTCACACACACACACACACACGCCCACCCCCCTACACACACACACGCACGCACACATGCACACACATTAAATATTTAAGTGAAGAATCAGTGTAATTACTTGCAGCTCGAATGGGAGTCACATGGAAACACACCAGACAGATAAACAAGTGAAGTTACAGTTATGTCTTCAGCACCTCACACCATCTCAAACATGGCTGTAATTACTCATAGCTTTTCTCTGATTGGTCACAGGTGTTTTCTCCAAATGAGCATAAATGAAACCCATTAATCGTTGCTGGAGGCAAGGCTGAGCAAGAGTGATTAGCAACAGTGGGCACTCTGCAGCAGAAAAATGCCTGCAGGGAGGAGAAGGATGGAAATAAGTGGTAGGAGAAAATCATCCTGTGGATAAACTCTGATTTATAAAAGCATGGACGAAGAAATGGACAAGAGAGGGTTGTTTCATGAAGGGTCTGAACAATCCAGGTCTAAATTAAAACAAACAAAAAAAAGCTTTAGGAAAGACAAAGGGTTTCTCCCCCAACACAGCATAAAGTAAATAAAAAATGCAAATCCTAATTTTTGTATTTTACCAGGGTTATGATGACTCATCAAGATAACCGCTGATATCTGGGAGCTTTTTTCCTCCGTTTTACTGTTCTTGAGTGGATTGTGCTCTCCTATTAGTTCCACTGGCCAATTTCTATTCAGAAATTGCTGAATATTTTTCACTTAGAGTACAAGAAGGACATCATCCAGGCTAGAGGCAGAGCTTTGTTTCCCACATGGCTACTAATGGCTCAAGAGGAACCGCTGTGCTGAGAGTAAAGGGGTTGAATGGATGGTTTAATGGATCAACAGATGACTGGATCGATGTAATATGGATAGACTAAACTGTTAAGGGGTAAGGTTAGGACAAACTACACTTGGAGAACATACATGACAGGAATGATGGGTTAAAAGGAAACTATGGGGCACTTTTCATCTCTCTACACTTGGTCATTTCTTTTGTGTGCCTTGTCACACAAAAATAAAAAGAAAGGTGTTGTAAAATGGGATAAGGCAGTTGAGTGGAACTGAAAGGTATTAAGAGCAATGAAGAGGATGAATATGTCAAGGAGGATGAGTAAGATGCAGAATTTTCTGAAAATAAAGAAGGCTGTGATGAAAATGTGATTTCTTTAATTATAGCTGAAATAAGTTCTCGATATGCCACAATAAAAGAAAAGGCTTCCATCAAAACATTTTCCTCCCAACAGTGGATGAAAGAACGATGGAGATGTCAGAGTGAAGAGGGTAAAAAAATGTCCTGCTGCATTACACAGCTGCGCATAATGCAATAAAACGTACATGACAGCAAGAACAATCGAGACGCACGATTCTTCTTCATCTAATTACTTTACTTGGTGCTAGTTGGTCAATTTAGCAACCCTGAAATTTGAAAGGTTTTAAAGGCTTTTTACTAACTTTAGAAAGGTTTGCCTTACTCAAGATCTCCAGATTACAGATGTGGATGTCTTTGAAAACAAACTCATTTAGGTTAGAACTTTGGGTTAAAGTTACTCGTCACTTTGCAAATCAGTGTATGTATGTGTGTGCAGGTGGTGTGTGTGTGCAGGCGGTGTGTGTGTGCAGGCGGTGTGTGTGTGCAGGCGGTGTGTGTGTGCAGGCGGTGTGTGTGTGCTGAATGTGGTAATACTCTAAAGTATATTGAAATTCCAAACAATAAATTTCAACAATTGTTTGGAATTCTAAATTTCTCCTTTCAAAACGTTAATAAAACTGAAAAATCTTTCCAACACGTTATGCAAATTTTGCATGAATTATGTTTTCTCCATATTTTTTCAAGCTGTTGCTATATTGTGACAGTATATTATGAGACAGAAAATTATATAAAAAAGAAAAAGGAAAAAGCTCCTCTGCATTCTCCCGGTGATCCAACATCCAATGAGAGCAAGGTCTTAGCGCTGTCAATCATGTTTGTGTATGTGCTGCTAGTGCTTAGCCATTGATGATGGCAGATGAAGTTTTGCTGGAAAACTAAATTGTTTCTTCACCATTATTACATTGAGCAGTGCATTAACAGCACTAAAAACTTCCTTCTGGCTCTGATTGGTTGTTCAGTGGATTTCTGCAGATGGCAGTAGGAGCACTGGGAGAACGCAGAGGAACACAATCTTTTCACAGATTTTCAGTCTCATATTGTTTAAAACCCTGATAACATAGTAACAGTTTTAAATAAATATTTAAGACATTTTTGTAAAATAAACTTACTGCAACTTTAAAGCTAGGGCAATTGAACTAGTGACAAAATCTATAAGTTCTATTGTGTCAGCAACAAGTATCGACTTTTGAATTGAGTGTATTTGTGGTCAAGGTGAATTCATTGCTATTGGCATTTCTCCTTTTTATTATGAGTGACTGTGTAACTGAACGCCCCTGACTGCAGCGTTCACGGTAAGTCACTGCAAATACCAGAGGTTTGCACAGAAAAGATGGTGCAGACACACACACACACACGCACACACACACACACACACACACACAGTCCAAATGGTTGGAGGGCATAGAAACACAGGTTACAATTCCATCACTGTGGAATTGTAACCACAGTTACTGCTCACTTTGATGCTGTGTTGATTTAATAAAGTCAATCATGCAATCAGGATCCAATCTTCAGATATCGTGAGAGATCTGCCCTGGTAGATGTAAACAATCATTCTATCTTTTGGCTGAAATACCAAAAACAGGACACAAAAAAGACCCTGGGCTGTCACACACACGTTTCATCTAGAAGTTAACTAAAATGACTTCAAAATGGAACTGAATGGCAGAAGGGGCTTTTCCACCTGGCATTAAAGGGCTCAATGTCAACAGTTAGGAAGCTGGCATCCGGTACTGTACTCCCTGCTGTGTCAGTATCACATGTCGCCTCTACTTAACAACCTCCTCCATCACTGAGCAGCCATCACCAAGGTGACACCGGGAAGCTGTTGCTGTCGTACCCTTGGCGACTGTCAGTTTTGTAGCCCATTGTTGTACCTGCAATGCCAACAAGCCGAGAGGAAACAGAAAAAGGGTGAGTTGGACATTTTAGTCCGTACAAAATTTTAAGAAATGCCTCATGTTTGAGCCCAGCTCAAGAGAAAAGAAATGGTTGTGGAATATAAAGCATCTTTAAAAGGGAATTATTTATCTTTGATTTGGGACTGAAGGTGAAAGGGGATACAGGCTTCACAAAGACTTCAGCGCTGAGTCAACAACAGACATCTCTGCAGGGATCAGGAAATGATGCTTTTGTGCATGTGTGTATTTAAAGGGAGTAACTCAAACAAAAGACTACCAACAGAGTTTGTGCATTTATAGTTGTGTTTGTAAATACTCTTTGTAAACGCAGTTATAATTCTGAGAATAATAACTGGAGAGTACAGTACATTTACTACAACAGCTATCAATCTCCCTTGAACATAATTTAGACGCACTGAAGTCTGTTGCGGCTCCAGACCCCCCTATCCCCCCGCCACTATAATCTGATCAAGCACTTTCCCCTCAGGACAGACATCAGTGGTGGAAAGAGGCTCATTCAAAAGGTGATAAAATAATCAATGGAGCCAGAATGCCACTTTTTAAAATATCAGATCTAAAGCAATCCGTCGCAATTTAATGAGGATATGGATTCACCTGTCAGAAACTGTCAAAATTAAACCAAATAGGTATGTTCAGGTAATTACTGGGATAAAATATTAAGACTTGAAATGTCAGTGGAATAATACAAGCTCATTCAGACTTCGTCCAGATAGCTTTTGTTAAAATGTACTTTATCTTTCCTCAAGCTGAATTATGAATACAAGTCAGCCAATCAATCACCACAAAGCCTGTAAGATCAATCACATTTACAACACCTTAACCGTCGAATAAAGATGAGCTGCTTTCACAGAAAAGTAAAACCCTCAGGAGAAAGACTGAAAACTACATGCTCACCTCCTTCTCAGTGATACGAAATGGACAAGACAAAACGTTTCATCGACATTTTGAGTTGTCAAGATTTAGAGAATCCCTATAAACTAAACTGCCACATACTAAAAGGCATTAATATTTTTTTAAAATGTCCCTTATTTAAAGTATTTGTTATTAAAAGATGAATATTTCAGTCTCTGATAATCTCAGACTGATAAAAAGTAGTAATGCAATTTAATTTCTAAAATTAAAGTATAAATGAGGTTACAGCCAATATATTATTGCTGGGTTGTAATCTAATAAAGACATTAATGTTGCAAAATAAATGTGTTCACAATATACAGATACTCTTATTAACGTCCCAAAGTCTATTAGAATATAATGTCTTGGCAATATTTGCCCATTCAAGCTCTATAGCCACTTTTAACTAAATGATCATGCCTCTAATTTTTGCTTTTGTAGAAGTTACAGCAAGCCCAGCATATATGTTGAGGTCTCACATCTTCCTGGAAGGGCACATCGATTGAGCTATTACTGCCAATAACTTAATGTTCAGAGACAGATAACTCCAAAAGATAAATAAAGAAGGCAATGTTTAACTCCAAGTTGTGATAATGTCAGGGCAGAGAATAATAATTCAGGAATCACAAATTAAAAAACAAGAAATAAGTCACCACCTCAAGTTATCTCGTCATAAGAACATAAGAGTAGTCAAAACATTCAGAGGAAATACAACCGACTAGATATTCTGTGATTTGGTTTTTAAATCAGCAATATACAGACAATCCTAAGCTTTGTCTGTCTGTGACATTTCCAGTTGATACATTCAGAAAGGCACATGCAAATATAAACACAAAAAATATGTCAAAAATAAACCAAAAGACATAATTGGCATGAAAATTCTGTCGGTCGGCTTGACATATTGATAAGGCTCCAAAGCCTGAGCGATTATCATCATCCCTCACCCGGCAACACAAAGACTTCAGTTTAAAAGTACAAAGCTCCCAAAGGTTAATGGGATTCCTCAATCCACAACAAAGAACATCTTTAGTTTTTGGAGAAAGCTATTGGGTATGTCAGTGGGTGATCCAAGTCTTCCTCAGTGCAGACATTTGCATTAAAATTTATGTCGATCAACGCTCTTTGAGACAGACACTCAAAGCAGAAAGGTTTGCACACATGAATGACAATAAGTGCTGCCTGGAGTTCGGCACAAGCGAGTCCCTTTTTGTCTATCATGAGTTGCTTTTAAGTAAAGTGCCCTGAGGTGATACTGTGGTGTGAACCAGTTCTATATAAATAAACTAAATTAAATGGTGCTGCACATAAATCCCAGGACACGCTAAAAATCTGTGTTTCACTTGAGACAAACCAAAGACCAAGCTTTTTAAGAAACTCAATTTCTCACATTCCTGGAGACATTCAATTTGCTCCTAACTGAAGTATATATTTGCTTTGTAAAAGATTTCTCTTCTGAGTGTTACATTTGAATTCCTTGGAGAAAATGACTATGTTATTTTATTTATTGTTAGCCTAAAATTGAAACATTTTACCCACTGAAAGTGTCCTCAAGGATGATTGAACATCAGAAACCATGAAAATATGCCAATATGGTGGAACTAGGCCTACACAGTTATTAAGAAGTTGGAAATGCAGAAGTGTTATACTCCATTTACAAAAAAGTTCTTTAGCTGAGAAACTCAAATCAAAGATTCGCTGGAATGGATAGTTTAAAGAATCAGACTTTCCAACACAAGAACCACTGAAAATTAGCCAGAAATCCATAACATGATTCTACATGAGCGACTATCTCTACATTAACAAGAAGTACTAACCAAGCTTGCAAAGACACGACGAAACGTATGAAGTGGACAGTATTTGTCTAGAGATGAGACAAAGACTAAAAAGAACATTAATGATTCATTCAAGATTCAGAATTGGAATAAACCTGAAGAGGAATTTATGAAAAACATGTAAAGTGTTAGGATTACCAGGTCTAAGAAATAGTAGACAGCTAAGGCTAACATTGACAAAGGTATCGGCTTATCCCTCCAAATCACTGAAACTGGGTTTGGCCTCCAGAACTTTGCTTGCCAGTCAGGATATAATTATGGTTAATTATAATTATTATGGTGTGGATCAGCTTTCAGGAGTCTTGTTTGACCTGTTAGTTACAGAGAAAAGAATTGTTAATGCTTCAGCATACCAAGACATTTTCAGTAATTTCATGCTTCTAACTTTTTGGGAACAGTTTGCAGACGTCTCTTTCCTGTGCTAACATGATGTTACACCAGCACACAAAATACGGTCCAACCAACCTTATTTTGATTGGATGTGTTAACAATAAACAGACACCAACTTCTTTGGAAGGGAGTTACCAGTTTCTTTCCAACTGGAAAGAAGCTGGTAACATATAAACAAATCCAAAGTTTTAGGATTTGTTTATATGCATAAAAAAAGGAAGCTGAATGGAGTAAATAAGAGAAAGTTACGAGACCTATTGCATGTTTAATGTTTGGCTCATAGACTGTCTAGATTTCTTGGCATGGACTTCTCCAGAGTAAGCAGTCACTTTGTTAGTCTTAACTCGAGGTAAAGAGCAGCAGGTGGGAGCTGTGCCTTTCCAGCTCTTGCAGTCTTTTAGAAATTTGAACCTAAGTGGAGTTTGTTAATTATTTGTTTACCTGCATTAACAGTTAACTGAATAGAACTAGGAATAAAATTGATGGGCTTTGCAATAAAGGTTTCAGATATTCTGCATAGACACTGATGAAATGTACATTTAGTGGATATTTCATGGACTATCTCAAAATGCTTAAAATGATCTTATGCCAGGAGAATTTAAAAAAATGGCTGCTGAGTGCTTGAGATAGCATCATTGCTACAATTCCAGACCAATTGTACATTCAAATTTAAACCAATGACTTCTACATGCCAACATGGTATGCTGTATATGTCCAAGTAAGGATGTAAAATAACATTTTGCTGCTATTTTTAAAAAGCTGATTTTATCTTCATCAGTCACTGTTGTTCTTGTACAGTTTATACTGGTTCTTTGAAGGAGCAAGTTAAAATTAGTAACTTCTGTGTAACAAAATATAGGCAAACACAGGGTTTGAACCAAGTACTTTGAATTTGACACCTCCTGACCCCACTAAGGACAAGGGTGTACAGAAAATGGATGGTTGGGACTTTGAATTTGACTTGATTTCTATAAAAACATCGTTCAGATTAGCAGTTTCACAACTGAGGAATAATATTGTTTTACTCCTAAAATATTTGACCTCCTACTTTCGCTGTGAAATCCAATTTTGCAGTGATTAGCATAGTCAGACCCTCCTGCTGTGAACATAATAGCAGGTACCTTTATAATCATGTTAGTGTCCAGCGGCAAGTGTTATCCTGCCCCCCTGTCAGACATCTAGTCTTACAACATTGAATAAACATTAATTACTACATCTGAGGTTCAAGTTCCATTATCACCCTATCACATCTTTTTTAATTAAAAGAAATCTTGCTTGTGGCTTATTTCCTATAGATCTTATCTAACATTTACTCTCAGAGTTAAAAGGTCAAAGCCACACACATTCAAGATGCCTAGATTTGGTTTATCTCAACATTAATGGTAAGGCTGTAATTTGTGGAGAATTATTCTGTTTTGTCCTTTAAGTAGCATGTTAAATCTGAGGGGAATTTAATGCAATCATAGCTGCTTTTTAATAATTGTTTCTTTTTTCTCTTTGGCTCAGATTGTTTAGATGGACTGCTTGTTAGAAACCAACAAGCAGGTGTGACCTCAAGCAAGCTCTCAACAGATGTCTGCTTTCATTTGAAAGAAGTCATCAGTCTGATGGGAAGTAGAGAAAAAGAAAATCTGTTTTATTCAACAGGGATAAGTACCACGGTGTATTCATACCTAATTTGAAATATGAATGTTTAGGGGATTTTACTATGTATTTTGACAAAAATGATAAGTGCATATTAAAATATTCAGAACATCCTGGTGTTGATACAAACCAAGCAGCATTGTGAGATGTAAAAGGACGCCCAGTATTTTGTTTCAACACACAGACAAATGGATCCATTTTCATTTAAATTAGACGATGAAGCGAAGCAGGATGAAATGCCTGAAATGGCTCAAAGTGTGGCTGCCGTGATCCTCATCATACGGCCATTAGTAGAACATCACACAATTAACTTTTGGGTATGAGGTCCTGAAATTTTGTCTCCATAAAAAAAATCTCATGTTTTTTTTAATTTACATTACAACAATTATTCTGCCAGCTGCATTTTGCATCAGATGCATTTATTCAAGCTAAATTTCACAACATTTTGTGATTCTTAGTGCTATAGTAATCCAGCCAAGTATCTATATTTTTTCTTGATTGGTTCCCAGCATTTATTGGCAGGTCAGATGAAAAATCTGTTAAGTAAATTCATCAAACCTGATTATTTTTTTATATGGGAAATCTTTCAATTCTTTAACAGCCACTCTCGCTCTGAGGTAGGAAACTGGATTTCTGCAGACAAGATGTTGAGGAGTAATATTACACCCAGAATAATTAATAAATACCAACAAGATTTATACAGAAATTTAGCAGGAAGCAATAAAGAGAACATTAATACTGTTGTCAGGACACACAAAGGGTTGCAGCTGTAAAGATCAGCCACACAAACAGGAAGGTAGCAGGTCAGCTTACGCAGGCCGGAGAATCTCATGGAGCGAACCAAGTTCTTAGTCATTTGGGTCAGTATGAGGTTATCGTTTTGTTGGCGTTGTCTTTTGGCAAATTTTAATAGGGAAGCCATCTCAGTGTTTTTAATTTACATGCTACAAAAACTCAGTCCTTTAAAAATACAAATCTATTTAAATAGTCTAAGAATCAGTGTTTTTCTTAGTGGAATAATGAGGATGAGAATACTAATGTCAGATTTTCATCCTATTAAATTATTACATTTTCATTACTTCACCCTATAAAAAGATAGTTTTGAGATCAAAATGATGGCAGAAAAGCAAAACACCAAATACAGAACATGAACTATAAACAAAGTAGAAATTACAACAACAAAAAAAGATCTCAGGCTCCTAATGACAGTACAATCCAAGCCTGTATAAGGCTCTACCCTTTAACATGGGCTGGATTTTAATATATTATATACTGCTATTAGTGTCACTACATCAGGGATCCTATAAATATTCAGACACACCTTCATATTTTGTCTATTAATACGTTAGCATGGTTCTTGTGTTAGAATTCAAACTTTAACTGGTGTGTTTACAGGCAGGTAATCAGTTTCCACACTCTGTGGCTTTAGGAAAAACTAATGAATAATTAAACACCCAACATAGTTCACATTTTCTTACACCTGTACAAGATAAAAAGCCTGGATATGAACTAAGGTCACTGTACTGACAAGAATGTAGACACATTGATTAATTTATAATGAGCTAACATGTTTGTTTATGGATGCATGAGTTTGTGTCCATGCATACAGGTGACATTAGGGGTCATTGCACAGGATCTGATACACACAGCCTGTTACAAAATGACACCAGTAATTTAATGGATGCACATGCACAGTGTTCACACGCTGCCGGCTTTAAAATTAACCATCAGCACAGACAGGAAGACAAAACTTGGATCTAAAAGGACGTTTTTAAGGCAACGTCAGAGAGACTTTCAAAGCAGGATTTCATTGCAGGAACTGTAAAAAAATAAACAGTCCTCATAAAAAGCAAAATAAAGAAGGAAACACAGCAATTCAGAATGATCACCAATGCAAAGAAATCACTAAATTAAGGCCTTTTTCAATATTTTACCAGAGTAGTAGAAAAAAAAGATCTATATTTTGACTTTAAACTGCATCAGATTGCAGTCGTGTTTGATTCCATACACAATTTACATACAATGACTCATCAATATATTCATGCTCTTTTCTCTTCCTGTTTTCATGAATTGAATGGTTTATTAATTATTTAAATGTAATGAAACTTTTTGCAAGCATTTACTCAATATTTGTGTTCAACATAAGATCCCAAATGCCATCAAAGTGAGGCTTCATGAAAAAGCTTCACTTTGAAACTTGTAGTTTAGGAAGCACAGCTCTCCTGCACAAACCAGAGCCAACTTCAGCTACTCCAGTCTCACCTTTCTCAGGAAAAATCCTATAAATACCTGCAGCACAAACACTCCATGTTCACAATTATCAATGCAGTGCACACCACCTCTGCAACAGCGCACAAGATATGCACAAACTCAGCATATCAAGACTGTAGTACCTCCAAGAGAGAAACAGCAGCAGCTTTTAAAGTATCTTCATAGAAAATACACAGCCTGGATGTGATATGCAGAGTTTTATTTTATATCATTTTTGGGACAAATAGCTTACAAAATTAAGGCTATAAAGATATTTGAAAGCATAAGAAAACGTGACTAGAAACTTATGAAATAAATCTAAATTATTACTGCTGAAAGGTAAATGAGAGAAAAGCGGCTTTTTTCATCAAAAATGACCAAAAATGTATGAAGGAGTTGCAAAAACACAACTAAGTGGGTAACTATTGCAACTGGTCTGAAGCACAGGATGCACATTTAGAAACAGATTATAGAGAAAAAAAGTTACTTACTCAATAGAAGACATGATGGTTGCAGCACAAGCAGGGAAAGTGAAAACAAACCAGGAAGAAGGCCTGGGATCTGACACAGGAGGGACGAACCAGGCAACAGGTGTGCTAATCACAGGGGCAGTCAAAATGTGTGAGGAAGGGAAAAAGCTACACAAATTAAAACAGGAAGTAATCAGTGAATTCTTGCTGAAATGTCTCATAGTCATAATTGGTGCAAGTTAAGTTAGACATTATGAGCAGCAGTATGGTTACTTTGCTGCATTCATAAAAAGTTTTGATTTCTGCTTCTGTAAATATTTGCAGGTGTGTGAAACACTTACTAACATTCCACTCATAATTTGCCAGGCTCAACCTACCAGTAATCCTCCAATAAGAAAAGCACAGCTGAAATTTGAAAGAAAAAATATTTACTGAGAATCAGACTACTACTTTTCAGCAACACAAGAAACCTTATTCCACTTAAATACTGTTTTGCTGCATATAGATCATTTCCTAAGTCAGAACTATGGTTGATGTTTAAAAAGATTATCAGTTAAAGTGTCTGTGCTACAATATTTTCTGAGTGCCAAATGATATTTTTTCTTTAATCCGATGTGATGAAAATAGCCAAAGTAGGCAGAAAAAAAGAAGACCAGATATGTTAATACTAATCCCAAACAATCTTTTCCTTCACCATACATATTTATTTCAATAGGCTCTATAGCAGGGATGTTCAAAGTGTGACCTTGAATTAATTTTCTGTACCCTGCAGCCACAGTTCAGGAATAGCACTGCTAGGCCAGACACACTGGGCCAGATTTTCATTGATGCGAGGCCTTTCAAAAAAGATGCTGAATATTAGAATACTTATGAAAAACACAAAATATTTCTCTCATCAAACACTTCTTGCATAGTTTTAATTGGCAAACTTGGCTAAATATAGAAAGCATTCCTAAGGATAGAGTGACATACAGTATATCTAGGTTCTGTTGCTGAAACAGACAAAAGAAATTTTAGACCAAAAGTTACCATTAGGACTTCTTCAGTAAAGTTTACATACAAAACCAATTTTTGATCTACAATGATTCCTCAGATGTTGTTTTATCAAACATTTTTTTATTTTTCTATTTCAACTTGTTGATTTCTCCTGTGCAGGTTTGGGCACCAACTGTACAGGATGTTACTGGTTTTAGAAGATGGGGCTGCTTGGAAAGAATTATTTATAAATTGTAAGTCAAAGTAGATATAAAGCAACACTTTATATATTTGTGTGATTCATTTCTTAATATTTTTTATTTTCTTGAAGATGCTATTGTTTGGGGGAATGTAAACGAAGATGTCTGCCTGTCCAGGATTGTAACCATGCATCCATGACAGTGTTCCAGCTGATGCAGCTGATGAAGACTTTGACTTAAGACAGGACAACCACGGCAGAATAATCTGTCCATCTTTGATGAATGTGTGTGTTTGTGTGTGTCCGCAGCGCCAACCTTGAGGTGAAGAATGACTCTGAGATTGCGGCTTTGCTCTCCACCCATCTAGCCGGCAGCGTTAGTTATTAGGTGTTTGCGCACATGAGAGCAATATTTCACAAATTCACATTTGTAATTACACACACACAGACACAACCCCCCTCCCCCGCACACACACACACACATTTTTGGCACCTTTTCCCTCAGTAGCTATCCATTATTTGTAGAGGCAGGCCACACACACACACACACACACCCACCCCCGCACCCCAACACACACACACACACACACCCCCACACACAGAGCCCTATTTTGCTTGAACCCTGCACATGTAATTTCAATTCACATTGACTTAGACCCACTCAGTCACCAATTGAAAGTAATAATATATTTTTATGGTTCTGATCTCATCTGATGTCATTCACCATGCCCACTTGACCCTCTTGTGTTCAGAGTGTTTGTGTGAAAATCAGCTCTGCTGCAGCATAAAGTCTTCTGATTACCCACTGAATGACTTCATGCATTTGGATAAACGTCACTTAAAAACCAAAATTCCTTCAGACACACCCCTTACAGTGAGAACTCAGTGCAACGCTGCTAAGAACATCGGAAACAGTGAAATGGATGAACATAGTTGTGATGAAGTGCTGAAGTCAGGGTGTTGGAAAGAGACCAATTTCAAAGTGTCAAATTGGAAAGTCAAATATCCTACTGGTTTTGTTTGATATAAACAACTGAAGGTAATATTTGCTTGATTGTGCTATAAAATTGTGAAATATGCTTGGAAAATACATAATATTTCCCCTTTAACATAATGCTTTTGAAATGATTGTCCTGAATCCAGTAGAAATCCCCACACAGAAACAATGCTATGCCTGTACCACTGTTGTCACAACAAAGGTCAGATTTGAAGCCTTTTGCCACCATCTAGGATCTGGAGTTATGATAAATTATGCCAAATAAAGATCATTTTTATTAGAAATGCATGGATTTATCCCTGATGTATTATAATAAAAGAAACAATCTCTACTTAATTACAATCTGACACAAGACAGGCGACCATGCAAACATACTCTCCCAATAGTAACTGCTATTAAATGTGACCAGTTCATTAAAAAAATAACATGTGTTTGAGACAAGAATAAGTCAAGAATAAGGTTTTTCTGTTTATTTTCACAAACTAATGGTTTTAAAAAGCAAAAGCAAAAAAAAAAAGATAAGAGAGGCATTACATTTAGATGAACTTATTTAAAATCAACTATTTGGAGGTACTGATGCAAGAGGAAGAGCAATCAGGATAACAACAGTAACTGGTGTCATTTTAAATGGACCGCTGATTTGAAGAGCTTAACGAATGATCTAACGTTGTCAACATCCATTTGAGATAATTACTTCTTCAGTGTGCTCAAAAATGAGTGCTTTTAATGGCCAATTTTAATGATACTGAAATTAGCACAGACGGATGTAATAAAGCAAATTTAATCAGAAGATGCTTCTTTAAACTTTGTTCAAAGACTTCTCTCTTTCTTTTCAGTCACTTGTTTCTCAGTCTTCCTCTCTTTTTCCATCTTTATTTCTTTTCTGAAACATTATTTTGCTAACCCAACAGTTTTCTTTCCCTCGGCTCATTTCTTTTTGTCTTCCATCACTCCAGTCTGTCTTTCTCTCTGTCACTTCTTCTCTTTCTCTCCCAGGATGTCTTACAGGCTTGTCATAAATCTGTCTATCGATCTGTCAGCCAGTCACACTTCTGTGTGACAACGAATCATCCAGTCGTACTGTTCTATGACAGCTACCAGGCCTCTTCTGAATCTTAGCAAAAACTGTCTACATAATGTCCATGTGTGTACTGTACGTCTGGGACAGTAAGAGCAACAAAGAGAAGAGAATTAAGGTAAAAATGTGTTTTCACTGTTTGCTCATATAAGAGTTGAGAGGACAAAAGTTGTACACATACTGTTGTGTTTGTGTCACTTCTGTGACAGATGTGAATATGAGATTGTTTTCCGTCCACAGAAGGCATGTGTAAGGAAATGGGTCACAGGGTGAGGTTTATATCAGGTATTTTCTCCTATGACAGCAGCTGGCATGTTTTAATGAGCACTGCTCCTCAGAGAGTCCAAATCTGGAAGCCGGACTGGAAACCTTAAAGCGATTATCTCCCAGAATCCCTTTTTGTCCATTTTTTTTAAGGAGGCGGGGTGTGTGTTCTCACCTTGTGCTGTAAAGTGCTCATTACAGTTTTGCCCTGCTGTCATTGGTCTACCTTTACCTGGAATCATCTGCCAGTCAAAACGTGGAGGCAGTTTGTACTTCTGCCAGTTTTTTTTTTGTCCAAGTCAGGGATGTTCCTGTAAGAATAATCATTTTGTTACTAAATGATCTGTTAATCAAATCACAGAAAAGACATATTAGCAACTTTCCCAAACAAATGATTAAACCAATGATTAAACCAGGTCACAGATCTCAAACTGGGATAAATTAACCATACAAGATGAGAAAAAGTGCTCCATTTATTTTAACAAAAACCTCCGTGGAAATATTCCAAACCATTTATAAATTTAACTAATCGGTTAATTACAGATTTCAGTTTTTAAACCTCGTTAAATATCCATCTGTTTGGCTCCACCATCCATTCTTCACAAAACTAGCAGATAATTATTCATATGAGTTCATGTATGTTTTTTTCATTTGAGAAATTCTGTTTGCATAATGAGTTTAATGTCTTTATAATTTGAGATAGTTAACCTATTCAGCCAGAAAAAGATGGAATTTCTTTTAAGATTTTTCATTGTTTAAAATTTTCTTGTGAGATAGAAATACAGATCATGTCAGAGTGCAAATTAAATGGTTGCTTTTTGAGTTTGTAGTTTTGTTTGTCATATATTTTTTTCCTTAGTTATTCTTTGGTCTGGATAGATTAACCTAATTTCTGTTTTAGTGTAGTTCAGTCCATTCTCAGTATTTTAGTTAGATCTTCTTTACTGCTTATGTTTTGATGTTTTGTTGTCATGCTTAGATTTTTCCACAGCTCCCCTGTTTGTGTTGACTCCTCCTTGCTCCCCGTCTCTCCCTCAATCTGCCTTCTGCTCTCCCCTCACAGCTGCATCCTGTTTGTAATCAGTCCTGATCCACTGTTCCAACATTCACTGTCCCAGTATTCAACCACCTCCTTCATTCACTCCCTGATGGTTTCTCTGTTGCCCCTGTTGTTCCTGCTCTCACTTCCTGTGCCCCCCTTGTTGTTTGTAAGTTCTTGTCTGATCAGTTTTTTATTAAACTTGCTGCCTGTCCCTGTTCTGCATTTTGGAACACTACCACACATCATGACGCTCACATTTACTCTGTATTACCTCTACTTAACACAAGGTATCACTATTTCTGTGCTCTGAACTCCAATTAGTTACTGGAAATGCCAGTCACTTTTGCAATACTGTGATTTGTGTATTCGGATAGTGTTTCTGTGTTTTAATTTGCTGTAGAAACTAAGAATACAAAAGAAAACAGTTTAATCTTTAACAAAGAGACATAATTATTGTGAGCATGTGCATATGATCAATCAATCAAATTTTATTTGTATAGCACATTTCAGCAGCAAGACATTTCTGTCATGAGGTGTGGGTGAGGTGGTGAGGCAGACGCTGTAGACCCAGGATGTGGTAAATTAATGGTTTTAATGATGAATATGTCTGAATATTCAAACCAGTCCAAAACCCTGTCAGCACAGCAGAGCGGGAAAACAAAGCTCAGCACTGGTAGCACAGGTACACGAATGGACATGAAGGAAAAAACAAACGACTGACTGTTGGTAGACGAGGACCCGACGAGGAACAAGGAACACAGGTGGAGTTAAATACACGGGAGGGTAATCACAGAACGAGACACACCTGGGAACAATCAAGGGGAGGACAGCACAACGAAGAGACTCAAGGACACAAAAAACTCTAACTAAACACGGAAAAACACAGATCCTGACAGTACCCCCCCCCTCAAGGGCGGCTACCAGACGCCCAAAAAAAAAAAAAACCACAACAAGGGTGGGCGGAGGGGCGCCGGATGGGGGGCCAGAGTCCAGAAAAAACAAAAACACAACAAGGGTGGGCGGAGGGGCGCTGGACGGGGGGCCAGAGTCCAGAAAAACAAAAAACAACCCACCATCGTGGGCGGAAACACAAGAAGGGCCAAGAGTCCAAAAACAAACAAAAAACTACCCACAGGGTGGGCGGAGGCAAAGGAGGCAGGAACCACGGAGGTGGTCCGGCGGCCGTCCGCGGCGCTGGAGGCGGGAACCACGGAGGCGGTCCGGCGGCCGTCCGCGGCGCTGGAGGCGGGAACCACGGAGGCGGTCCGGCGGCCGTCCGCGGCGCTGGAGGCGGGAACCACGGAGGCGGTCCGGCGGCCGTCCGCGGCGCTGGAGGCGGGAACCACGGAGGCGGTCCGGCGGCCGTCCGCGGCGCTGGAGGCGGGAACCACGGAGGCCGTCCGGCGGCCGTCCGCGGCGCTGGAGGTGGCGATGAGTCCCGGGGGCCGCCCACAGACGGCGACGACGAGCCCCCCGAGGCAGGGTCTCTGGTGGAGCACAGGGGGTCTCGGTCGGAACGCTGGGAGTCTCGGTCTCGGGTGGAACGCAGGGAGTCTCGGTCTCGGGTGGAACGCAGGGAGTCTCGGTCTCGGGTGGAACGCAGGGAGTCTCGGTCTCGGGTGGAACGCAGGGAGTCTCGGTCTCGGGAGGAACGCAGGAGGTCAGGGTCTCAGGAGGAACGCAGGAGGTCAGGGTCTCAGGAGGAACGCAGAAGGTCAGGGTCTCAGGAGGAACGCAGAAGGTCAGGGTCTCAGGAGGAACGCAGAAGGTCAGGGTCTCAGGAGGAACGCAGGGAGTCTGAGTCGGAACACAGGGAGTCTGAGTCGGAACGCAGGGAGTCTCGGAAGGAACGCAGGGGGTCTGGGTCTCGGAAGGAACACTGGGAGTCTCTGGAGGAACGCAGGGAGTCTGGGTCTCGGAAGGAACACTGGGAGTCTCGGAAGGAACACTGGGAGTCTCGGAAGGTGCGCCGGCTGGAACGCCGGCTGATTCGGCCTCGGGTGCGCCGGCTGGAACGCCGGCTGATTCGGCCTCGGGTGCGCCGGCTGGAACGCCGGCTGATTCGGCCTCGGGTGCGCCGGCTGGAACGCCGGCTGATTCGGCCTCGGGTGCGCCGGCTGGAGGTGAGCCGGAGCGGAGCCTCGGGGCCGGCTGCGGGGGCGAGCCGGAGCGGAGCCTGGGAACCGGCTGCGGGAGCGAGCCGCAGCGAAGCCTGGGAACCGGTTGCGGGGGCGAGCCGCAGCGAAGCCTTGGCAACGGCTGCGGGGGCGAGCCGCAGCGAAGCCTTGGCAACGGCTGCGGGGGCGAGCCGCAGCGAAGCCTTGGCAACGGCTGCGGGGGCGAGCCGCAGCGAAGCCTTGGAAACGGCTGCGGCTCCGGAAGGCGACGAGGGGCCGGGTGCACCGGCGGCTCACGTCGCTGTCTCCGAGCGGGCAGCGGAGGTGGGGGCTCCGGAAAGCGACGAAGGGCCGGGTCTGCCGGCGGCTCACGTCGCCGTCTCCGGGCTGACAGCGGAGGAGACGGATCCGGAAGGCGACGAGGGGCCGGGTCTGCCGGCGGCTCACGTCGCTGTCTCCGGGCAGGCAGCGGAGGTGGTGTTTCCGGAAAACGACGAGGGGCCGGGTCTGCCGGCGGCTCACGTCGCTGACTTCCCGGATGGAGGTATCGACGGGGGCCGAATCCGGGGGGTGCCAACACCAGCCTCGTTCCCCGGAAGAGCTCCCGCTGCAGGTCAGAGAGAGCTTCAGCCAGTGTCCTCTCCTCCCTGCCGGATCTCCGCCTCGATCCGCTCTGCCCTTTTGGAGGGAACCTCCTTAATGCAGCTGGGTCCATCATGAAGCGAGCCTCACCGTTCAGTCTGGTCGGGTCCTACTGTCATGAGGTGTGGGTGAGGTGGTGAGGCAGACGCTGTAGACCCAGGATGTGGTAAATTAATGGTTTTAATGATGAATATGTCTGAATATTCAAACCAGTCCAAAACCCTGTCAGCACAGCAGAGCGGGAAAACAAAGCTCAGCACTGGTAGCACAGGTACACGAATGGACATGAAGGAAAAAACAAACGACTGACTGTTGGTAGACGAGGACCCGACGAGGAACAAGGAACACAGGTGGAGTTAAATACACGGGAGGGTAATCACAGAACGAGACACACCTGGGAACAATCAAGGGGAGGACAGGACAACGAAGAGACTCAAGGACACAAAAAACTCTAACTAAACACGGAAAAACACAGATCCTGACAATTTCAAAGTGCTTTACATCATAACAAACACAGAATCACAATGCAATATAGAATCAATCATTAAGTCAAGTTACATCAATAAATTTGTAATTGATTACGTTTCAAATACAATTCTAAACAGGTGGGTTTTCAGTTGAGATTTAAAAGAAGTCAGTGTTTCAGCTGTTTTACAGTTTTCTGGAAGTTTGTTCCAAATTTGTGGTGCATAGATGCTGAAAGCTGCTTCTCCTCGTTTGGTTCTGGTTCTGGGGATGCAGAGCAGAACCAGAACCGGAACCTGAGAGGTCTGGAAGGTTGATACAACAACAGCAGATCTTTAATGTATTGTGGTGTTAAGCCGTTCAGTGATTTATAAACTAACAACAGTATTTTAAAGTCTATTCTTTGAGCTACAGGGAGCCAGTGGAGGGACTTTAAAACTGGTGGTATGTGCTCTATCTTCCTGGTTTTAGTGAGAATGCCAGCAGCAGCATTCTGGATCAGCTGCAGCTGTTTGATTGATTTGTTGGACAGACCTGTGAAGACGCTGTTGCAATAATCAATACGACTGAAGATGAACGCATGGACGAGTTTCTCTAGATCTGGCTGAGACATTAGTCCTTTAATCCTGGAAATGTTCTTCAGGTGATAGAAGGCCGACTTTGTGACTCCATGTTTGTGGGGGAAAAAAACTTCAGACAGTTCTTTGCTTTTTTTCTTTTATGTTTTTTTTCAAAATAATGTAAAATTGTTTCCAACAAATGTTTGTTTGCAAAGAACATGAGTAAATAGCTGAGTGCTTAGCAATAATATAACATGAAAAATATGCTTCCATTCTGCCACTGAAATCCACTCTGTATTCAGGTTTGGGTTTGTTTCCCAATTTAGTCCAATTCTAGTTTATTAAATAGATTCAAAACATTGTTTTTCCAGTACAGCAGTCAGAAAAGTGAAGTCTAGTGTTATATTGATCCACCAATTACATTCCCTCTCTCAACATCATATATCATTCTGTTTTCAGATGTTCCTCTGGGAAGCAGAATCAAAACATTAGGTTGATTTATTCATGCTATCATTGTGCTAAGAGTGGAAATCTATACATATAATATGACACATCTGGTACTAATTCATGCAGTGAAAATAGGTTCTCTGGTTTCCAACAAAAGCTGCTGTAAGATGAATGGATAAGTCACTCAGCATGTTAACCATGTGGAAGGTGTCTGCTGACTTCAACAGAACTGTTGAATTAGTTCCTAAAATGCCTGATGCAATCGTTTGTGATGAATACACACCAAGTATACCTCAGCAAGAGTTGCATTGGGTTTAGGAAGGAATATGGCAGCCAGGTGCTGTTAATTAGATATGCTTCATAACCTCTGAGAGGTTTGAAATCTCAGTTATATATTTTTTCATAAATGGTAAACATTTAAGAGTTTCAGTTATCAAATGTTAAAGTTCAAGAAAAAACACTTAGAAACAAGTCTTGAAAAGTACAGTTTGTTGTACAGGGTTTTTCAATGCTAGCTGTCACAGTCGGACAGCGGGGGTGGTGCTCTGTCGAACATCAGTTCAGTCAAAACAACACACACACACACACCCCCACACACACACACACACAAAATCCTCTTTTGAAAACAACGACCCTGCCGGACCACGCACAGCTCATGGGAACACCCTTAACAGAATATTGCATAATCAGTTGGCTTTGACCAATCTCCTTTAGAGAATGACAAAAAAGTTTAGATGTCTGGCTGGCTGGATGTGCAGCATCATGTTTAATGAAAAACAAACATGGGTTACTCTGGTGGAACCAGAATAACCCAGAGCAATATTCTACAATCAATGTGACCAGAAACACAACAGAGAATCTATGACATGATGGCTGTAACAGAAAAGAGTCAAGGCATTGCTCCATACACTAATGAACAAAACTGGAGCAGCAATACCTCAAGAAGACAAGCAGTCATCTGATCCTAAACTCAACCAAACTTATACCATGCAGATAGTGAAGCATTTTCTCCTTTAACTGGACAATGAAACCAGAAGAGCTCTATAAAAAAGGGAATATTTACTTATTTCAGAGCTCAAGGCTGTTTTGTAACCACATCTACAGGAGGCAACTGAAATCAACATGAAAGATGCTCAAACATCCCTTTACTGACCCAGAAGTTGCATAAAGTTAGAAACAGATTTCAGTTTGTTACCAGAACAATAAACTTTTTTCTGGTCAGGGCAAAGCTTTTGAAAATACCAGTCAAAGGAAGGACAATAGCTGCACTTAGGAGCAAGAGGATCCTACATTTTGAGCTGACAAAATGTCATTTAACTGTTAGACCTAACTCTAACTGCTAATGAACATTCTGCTCTTAAAGATGTTGGCAGTAAATCTCCTGGCAGCTACCCTGAAATAGCCAAACCATAAAATAAACTAAGCATATTATATAGTAATTAAGCAAACAAAGTTGTCATATTATTTTAGTTTTAATGGGGTCTTTAAATCATCATAGATGCAAAACTTAAAAAAAAGATTTTGCATGGTTTCCTGTATTTATCCAAGCTGAATAAATTACTAAAAACAGATTTAAATGCACAAAAGTCTGAGTTTGAGTAAAAATCTCTGGCTAGAAGTGTTTCTACCTTACTAGAAAAAGAGAATTCAAAAAGTGACATTATTAAAAACAAATACCTGGTGTAGTACTTAACATTTTTATATGATCATCTTAATTTGTCTGTAATATTTCTTTTTCATAATTGAAGATAAAATTCACCATTTGCACCAATTAGCTGTTCTGGCAGGTCCAAGTCAGGCCCAAAGTCCAACTGACAACAATCTGTATCTTGGAATAAAAACCTTAATTCTAAAAGTTTTAAAGCTCATCCGTTCTCTCTGATTGCATCCAGAGGTCGCAATCTACAGTCCTATTATTTATTTTGGCATAAACATTGTTTTCCTTTTTGTACTTTAGTGACACTTCTGTGTTTTTCTCCCAGCAATTCATTTCCCTGTCATACTCCTGTTGTAGTTCATTATTGGTCTGAAAACACTGTGGGATTAGTGCTGTGTTCGTACTTCATTTAACTCTGGGTGACCGCTTTGACATCCGTCTGGTTTCCCTCTGGAACAACAACCCTTACTGATCACTTCCTGATGAAGTGGCAGTGAATAAAAACAAGGTAGAACAGGGAACAGAACCCTGAGAGAGAGAGAGTTATATTCACAAAGGGGAAAAACGAACGTGTAAAGGGAACAGTGGAGGACGTAGAGGACACTGGTAGAACAATAGAAATCCCAAAATAACAAGACTTTTGGACAAAGAAATATTATGGACAGAAAGTGGAAAGCAGAGCAGAATTAAAGGTCTAGACGACTCCTTGGGCAAATGTGAGAGATGTCAGAGAATGAAAAAGGAACATCTAAAATGGATTTGAAATAAAACAAACAGATGTGAATAAAATACACTTGAAAATACAAAATGTAGATGGAAAGAGAGAAAAGAGGATGGAAGAGTTAAACTAAGTAACTGATTGCCAGACAGAAAACCAAAGTTTTGAAGAGCTGATTCATTCTTCTGTTCTCCCTCCATGCTGGAAACATGGCGGGCTGTCTGTCCCCTTAAGCAGCATTAGGAAGCGAATAACTTTCTGCAATCTGTCACAACACTCATTAATGTCTACTTCCTGCACCCTGAGACAGAACAGGACACAGGAGGATGAGAAAGGAGGAGGAAAACAGAATGAAAGAAAAGTAGAAGAGAGAGGGAGGAACGTGAAAACATTTTATCTCCACATTGTTTGGATCTGTAGTTTCTTGTTCTTCACTAAACTCCCTTTTTTCTGCTATCCACCATCCCATTGTTAGCTCCACAATTTCCCGCAATATTTTCCTTTCGTTAGTGTTTCAGCCCCTCATCCATCCTGTCTGACTTTCACACTTTCCTCCAGTTGCTCTGGATCTAGTTGGCGTGTTCAGATGGTCCGGAACTGAGATGCATGGATTCCCCTTTCAGTTTCGACTGCAGCAAACTTTGTGTTAATCAGGTCTGTACTACCTGTCAATACTCAGCAGATGCTGACAGTTCCAGCGCTGCATAACAACACTGCCCCCTATTGGTAACAGTTTATTTACAAGTCCATTTCCATTTTCTTTACTAATAAAGAAAATGGAAAGAAGGAGAAGTACACTACAGGAAAGTGGTAGTTATATCTGTAGATGTTTCATGAGAAGATAAAACAAATTTGACTCTTTTTTCCTAAAACAATCTTTAAACCTGATGGATATTCCAGGTCAGGAAAAGGTAGACTTTGTTCAAGATATCATCCCCAATAGTTCATATGCAGCAACAACTGAGAGGGAATTCAATATCATAGAGTTTACATTACCTTTATTTTAAAATATTAAATATAATTTAAATTGATTAGATAAAATATGAGTGACTGTCTGCAATGATGTGTGGCTGGATTTCTTTATTGTCTCTTGAATAAATACAAATAAGAACAACTGAATGTGTTTGGTTGCCCAAGTGTTTGGTTTGGCTATGAATAACTATAAATAATTGATGAGGGCAATTGTAAAAGAAAATATACCAATTTAGATGAAAATTAGTCAGGGCACCACCAGATTATCAGGAAATGATATAAAAACAATGTAAAACAAAATCTGAAGCTTTCCTGAAAGAGACTGTCCTGTATAATAAGAGGAGGTAATCTGATTCATTCAACTCTATAGGAACCAGAATAAATTATGCATTAGAAACCAGTAAAAAAAGAACATTATTTCTGAGAAAAGGAGATTCAATGTCCAGATTGTTGAGCAACTATAAGTCCTATAATAATACAGTTTTTTTTACCTCCTGAAAGAACTTCATATGTAAAACAGCAACAGCAAATAAGATACAAATCAACTCAAGATGGGTTTTTTTCCAGTTACAAACTAAAAACCCAGAATTGAAGATCAAAACATGAAGGAAAGATTGTGAGATTATTCTTTTGATTACTGTGGAGCTTCGTGACCTTCTCCATTCATTCCTCCTTTGCTCACTTCTGCTTTCATTGTTGAGAAGTTTTCACACATCAGTTCCAACTGGGTCAGAAACAAGGAGATGAGGGGGGCTGACTGTTGTTGCCTCTGTATCCTATCAGTTTGCTCATGTCAGCTGTCAGGACTAACATCTGACACAACAGCTCTGCGTATTGATCAGAGAATATAAACATAGCGCAAACAGAACTGATAAAAGCGAAGGATTTAGTGTGAGAATGAAAGGATTCTGGTTGGGACTTCAGTCTGCCCCGTCTCTGTGTGTTTGTGCCTTTCAAGCATTTTTATTGTCAAATAGGAAATCAGAAATAGATGACATCTAACATCATCCGTGTACATCTGTTGTTTTTCTGTGTGGGAATCATGTCCATATAAATTCTGCAGTAGGAATAACGAGGGTTCTTTCACCAATGTTTGATACTGTAACCTTTCCGTTTGAATTTACAGTTCTGGATAATTGATCATGGTCACAACCCACAACTGTTCATCCTTAACAACAGAGAACTGAACTCTGTCTGAGGGAGAACTAGTCTCCCTCAGAAAATGCTTATAACTACCTATTTTAAAGTTCAGTCACCAATTATACCTCAGTGTGTACTAATAGGAACAGTGTCTTAGCAGCACTGTGTAATCCAGTCCTTTCAGGAAGTTGTGATTTTATTATAGCAGCTATCAATGCAAATTCACTTTACATTCAAAATTTTTGCGTGGATTTACATCATAACTCTTCCGCAAATCTGACCAATCGCATTAAAGTTTTCTGTTTTTGCTTCATTTCTCACCAATCACTGAAACTCAGCTGAATTTTGTTCAATCCTCTTAGTAATATATATTTTTCTCTTTTTTTGCCAATGGCATTTTGAGATTTGCTTATACATTATTTACAGTACATGTTAACTTGAATAACCCATTGCAATTCTTCTTCTGCACTTTGAATGAAAACTCTTCACGGCATTATTTTGTTTGTAGCAAGGGTTCCATTTCTACTTGCACTTTAAATGTCAATTATGTTAAAATCCTGTCTTTTTTTGGAAGGTTATGTGCAGCAACTTCAACTGTTTTTGAGAGACCATATTATGGCAAAATTAAAACATACCATTTTGAAAAAGTTGCTGCAATGTATTCAATATTTTCTTCCTACAATAAGTTAAAATGTCAAAAATAAAATAAAGGCAAAAACAAATACAAAGAATGATAATGAAGTCTTACCTACAACCAGTAAGTAGAGGACAGTTTGTATGAAGTGCATGTAAAAATGTGATCATGATTACATTGTGGTGCAAATACAAATTACAAGTCAACTTGTGGAAATGTCATTGTAATAACACAAATCTAGACCCGTAGAAGGAAATTTGTTTTCAAACACTAAAATAAATTATTATGAAGGCATTCTGGACTGATTTTCCTGTGTGAATACATTTTTATTATCTTTGATTCTTCAGTTTTGTCAAATGTTCACATAATTGAATATTTGATAAAAAATAAATTGGCTTTGCAAAATAACTGTAAAATTAATTAAAGCAAAAAAGAAGTTGAAATTTGGTTAAAAAACAAGCTCTTAAAATAAAACGATTTTACAAAATGATCCACCACACGGTGAACAAATGATATAATATACTGCAATAATTAAAAAGAGGTGGTACAACTGTGCCAATAGAAAACAGTCAAATATGTTAAAGCTAAAAGAATCTAACTAATTAAGCAAAAAACAGTGCTACTTTAAATACAGCAGGGAAGAAAGATTATTAGTTTCCTCTGTGAGCCACCAACACATGCCCTGAATTAATTTACCATCGACTCTGCAGTTGTTAAAATTCCTAAATCTCATTGTATGAGCAAAGGATGTGGTTCAATATATGTAGAAAAAACAGAGCGGAGAAAGAAACAGGAAAGGAAGGGATTTAACCATAAACAGGGACAATGAGATTACATCAGATAAAGACAACGTCTTCAAGAAAAAAAGATTTCTTATGTGTTGGGGAGAAGATGAGAAAACTCAAAGAGAGGAAAGGTGCACCATTAAATATTAATGTTGTCGTTTAATATTTCATGGTGGAAATCAAAGATGCTTCACACACACAGAGACCTAATGCATGTGCTCAGTTGGAGAGTTTCAAGGTTACAGACCTGATTCCTTCCAACAGCTGAATCAGTGTCTGTGCTGACATGGTGATGCCTGAAAAGCTCACAGTTCTGCCTTTTGCCAATCAGCAGTGCACCAAAGAAATGGTTTCTACTGCAGGTCCCTTAAGGAATCATTTTATTGTCACACTTTAATATTTCAGAGCATTAAACAGATATTGATTCTAAAGTAAATGACCTGAGTAGACATATATATAAAAAGTTTCAAGCAATCCAATCGACTATTTATGTTAAAAAGTAATTCCCAACACGACTCCACCACCGCCCTTGGTAAATCATTAATCCTCTATGATTAAAGATTTTTTTGGAAAGCAAAGTTAAAATTCAGCAGCTCTATCCAGTCCCAGTTACTGGATAGAGCCAGAATGAAATTACTTACAATATGTCCGACAACAGCAAGCAAGCTAAAACGCAAAAAGTTTCTGCTGAACTAGAAGTCTGTCTGTCCAGGAGAAAGAAGACTGATACTGGGTGGAAATGGCATTTATTTGGGCTGTAATAAAACCTCTCTACATTGAAACATCACAACATTTCTCGTTGAGTTGACAGCTGTCTCACAAGCACAAGCCAGATGCCGCCTTTATGATTTCGTCTGATGGAGTTGGAATAGAAGAAATACTCTTAAATCATCCATTTGAGAGCATTTTGGGCTCCCAGGAGGAACGATTAATAGCAACAGAGTTAAAGATGAGACATGAATAACATACCAACATGGAAGTTGTTTCTGAAAGAGGTAGAAAACATGGCTACACAACCGGTTCTGGACGTCTGGGCTTAAACTGGTGGTTGGAGAAGTAGCAGGACTACCAAACACTCCCAGGCCTGGTTTCATCAATGGCCATGTGAGGTCTGTGTGTTTGCAAGTGTTGATCAACTTCCCAGGATGTTCAGAACATCTTTAACCACACAGGCTTGTCGTGCAAAAATGTCATCCCCACCGGTCTGCCTGGAATTGGAGTCTAATCTCATCAGAAAGCTGATCGTAGAGCTGCAAGCACACATGGAAAGACCGAGAGATAAAACAGTCGACAGAGAGAAACGGGTGTGAAACTTAGAGATTGAGTCTAGCAGTAAATTCATCATTCTATCATCCAAAATTATGAAGATTTTAAAACTTTAATGTAGATTCTGCATTATGGCCAGAGGTACGTCAGCGACGGGATGGACTTAAAGTTTTATCTTTATTTTCTGTTAATCCTGTGAAAAAAAGTGACAATAATAATTTATTTCTTCTTTTTAGGTAAATGTATTTGTAACTATTTGTAACACTGCAGTCACATAAAAAGTGTGATTTGTATCACTCAACTAAAAACATCAACTCCATTTAATCATATTTTCAAACTTTATATTTATTGAAACTCATCAAAATAAATTTATCATGATTAATAATAAATCAATAAAAGGCCACCCTTACCAGAGGTGAGTAGTTACTAGTTACATTTACTTGAATTACTTTTCGAAAAAAAAAAAAATCATTTTACTTCTACTTGAGTAATGTTCTTATATTATAGTATTGCTTGAATAAGTAATACTCTATTCTACCTGCCTCTGGTTTATTCACTGAATAAATTATTCAATGAGAAGCAGGGAGCTTCCTGGACAGGGTGCCAGTCCATTGGATTATTTTACACATCTTACAGTTTTAATCTTTAAAATACCAGAGTTTATACAAAAATCTAAAAATTTTAAATGACATCTGGATCCAACTCTCAGGACTGGAGAAGTCATTTTACCAAATACTTTTGTACTCTTATTTGAGTAAAGCTATATCAAAGTCGTGCTACTCTTACCTGAGTTTGATGTTTTTCCTACTCTACCCATCTCTGATTAGGGCCACAATAAATAAAATAAATAAACCAGCAATAAATATGTTTATATGCAAAATGCAGAGGTGTCAAAAATAGAAAAGGATTGAGAAGCTTAAAATGATCAGGTAACGGAGAAACAAGAAATGACAAGAGAACAACAATCCAATAGGATTAGGCAAAATATTTAATAAAATAAGAAAAGGTTTCAGTTAGAGAGAAGGAGAGAGAAAAAGAACTAAAGGAAAATCAAGGCTGGGAGGAATGAGAGGAAAGAATGGAGAAATACGGGGATTGGGAGAGAATATACTGAACACAATGGATTTGGATGGGTGAGTTAGAGACCGCCAAATCCTCCGAAGAAAACAAAACACATGGAGGCAGAGGAAGACAGAGCCCTGCATGAGAGGAGATAGAGGTAAAACAAACTGGATTCTCTCTGGCAGCCAGAACCAGCCGCATATTTCCGACGCTCTTTCTGGCTCTGAAACCCATCACATAACTCAAAGTTGTTCCCCAAAGCGCACACCATGCAGCTGCTGTGCAATCCAAATTCCAAAGGCATGTAATTAGATGAGTTAAATTGGGAGCAGGAACTGTACGTTATGCAGCCATATACTTATTTAGAAAATGCCAAATCACCTCCAATGCCAACCAGATTTAAGAGTGCATATTTCCGTTACTGATTGTACAATTAAGTCCTGGAGGACAAACGTGTTAACCATGTTGCTGTTCAGGATTCTTGTACTATTTTCAGTTTATAGGATAAGTATGGTTTATTTCAATCTGGCATGTTTGTGATGTATTCCTGTAAAACAAGCTTCCTAATGCTTCCCCCCAAAACATAATTTTTAGAATAATCCTCTTTCTTTCTGTTTGTACACAAACAAATATCAATGTATTTTATGCAACAGAAAGTTCAATACAAAACATGATACATGGTTCTCAATTTTTACTTTACAAAGCAGTCAAAAGGCCCAGGTTTCCTCTGGAGGAGCTGCAGTGATACGCAGCTCAGGTGGTCCAATCTGTTAACAGGGCAAATATTTACCATGTTATCCACAAGTCTAGCCTCGTTTTGATGACCTCTGCCTTCAGTGTTTTCATAGTTAATGTCTTCTGTTCTTTCAGCTCTAATATCAAAATGATTGAAACATGTTATGAAAAAAGTTGCAATCATTTTAACACCACATACTTTGCAGGATTAAGTTACTCTGGCTGGGTTTGTCTGCCTTATTCTGTCTTGTATGTGCAGAACTGAGATCTGTCTAAAAACCATCTAATTTAAAAGCAGTGCTTGTTGAAGAATCTTAATATTGTCTCAAATTTGGACAGCAGGTGCAACTTAACCCAGAATTATTTTTTCCATTTAACAGGAATATGAGCACCAAATGTGCAATTACTAAGCATTTTCATTTAGCTGTCAGTAACCTTGAGCTTCTAGCTGCATGAATTGTTCAATTTCCAACAACTGTGTTTCTGTAAGGAGTTAACTGTCACACTTCAATTTAAGTTCTGTAGTAAGGCCAAAATAAATAAATAAACAATAATTCAGTTTGTTTCTTTTAGCCAAACTGAACACTATTAACTCGAAAGAAAATACAACTCAAGCTATGATCCATATATATTATCAGGCGATAAAATCTGGTGTCCAAATGCATAATGCATCTCTTTCCACAAGCAACAATTTTATGTTTAGCAAAAGTTAACTTTGCAAAAAGTAGCTTTATATCTTTTTATATCTTTATTTATATCTATTTAAATGCATACATAATAAATGAAGGAGTGGGACATTTTATTTGTTTGTTTCTTCATTTGGGGAAATTCATTTAACGTTCCTTTCAACAACAATAAACATTCTGTTTATAGATTTACATTTTAGACACAGCTAGATGCTGTAAGCTCTGCTAGCCTGCAGTATTCTTCATTATGCTGAGTAGAACCAGTAATGTGAGCTACTTTATGCCGTGCTAAAAATGTTAAAGTACGACAAATAAACGATGAAAGTCTCAAAAGATATATTGGATTAAAACCACTGACAAAACAAACTTCATAAAATGAACATTAAATTCTTCCTACTTACATGTTGCTCCTCATGTTGCTGCTTTAGTTTAAACCACCAAAATTAAATGAATCCAGGAATCAATCCTCTTTTTATCCTTTACTATTCTGTACATAGCACTATATATCTCTGGGAGTGGAATAGTCAGTAACTCCATTTCCATAACACAAAACCTCAATATTTTACTAATGTGGAAAAACACAAATTTGGCAGTTGCAGTATTTCCATTAAATAAGAAACTCAATTAAAATCACACATGAATAAGTTTGTTTATACAATAAGTCATTAATAACATGCCATGCCATGATCCTCCAACTACTTCCTGCTGTTCTTCTTCATGGTTTCTGCCAGTAGTAGCATCCCCTTGTACATCATGTGACTCATGAAATGCAAAAAAAGTGTTTGCATTGCATTTTTGTGTAATAAAATTTCAATACAGCCAAAAAACCCACTTCATCCAAGCAGCAAAACATTTTATCTAAATACGAAAGTTTCTTTTAATTGACACGATCTATTTAGCAAATTATTATTTTTAAATGTCAAATTGAGCAAGTATATAGTCAATAGAAACACAGCTAGAGTCATGATATGTGGGATTATCTGTGAGAACAAAGACTGTGATCTGCTAATTGCAAAACTCTGAGAAAAGAGAAAAGAGAGGGAGCGAACAAACCCGAGGAGATTCTGTAGACAAACAGAAAAGTCGCATCCAGTTTGTAACATCTTAGTAAGAAAATGTGAAGCAAAGAGTTTTCACTAAAAATACACTAAGCACAGCTTTGCTACATTTAAAGTCTATTTTTTCTTTACAGTAAACAATGTGGAGAAAGTATGTGAACAGGTTTATAGGGGAGTGTCAACCACTTTTCTTGACAAAATCACAGAAACACACGGGGGTAGAAATGCACACAGACACAAATCTACAGAAAATATGAGAATCAGGCACAAATAAAAATATGCAATTCTCTTACTGAGCTTTTGCCAACTATTGTAGAAGGCAGATACTCACAAATACACACAAGCTTTGCTCTAGAATCATTTGCACCAAAGACTTGGCATCAGAAACCAGCAGCAGTAGCGTGCCAACACCCATCAGCATCCTCTCCCCGAGCCTTTGGCCTAGAAGGTGGTGGAAATGAGGATGGGATGACGGAAGACAAACTGAAGTGTGACAAAGTAAAAAGGGGGAAAAGAAAAGTCACAAATGAGGAAAAACCAACATTGAAGGAAATATGCAAGAAGTAAAAAAGAAAAGTAGTGGAGAGCTGAAGGAGAAAACTTATAGTCTGGCAGTGACAAAGAAGTCTGTTATTAAATGAAAACAAATTGAAATGGTTTACATTAGCTCTTTATTCTACTATTTTTCCATTTAAGCTAGTATGGTGAAAAAATGTCGTAATGTGATCCAAGACTGAGCCTTAACTATTAGTAATAAAGTCAGCAGTAAAACATATAGGCAGCAGGGTGGCTAACAATTGTGCCAGCATGATTTTGTTAAAAACCTTTATTTCTTAACATGGGATTAAAGGTTACATTTTTCCACCACTTTCAGTCTGAGACTAAACTACTGCACTGCAAGACACACATCTTTACCAGGGCTTATATTTTCCAGTATTAAAAAATGATCAGATTTCACATCATATTATGGAGTTTGGAAAAGATTGTGAAACTGAAATAGGAAACAGAAAGTTATTTTAAAAGACGGACGAGAGACGAGGTTCCAATTGAGCCATCGTGTCACTGGTGTCCATCACAACAAACCGCACACAGGAAGCCTTTTCACACTCAGACAGAAATTCATAATTCCTCCCAATTATTAGACACTTGGTTTGAGTTTTGAGCCATAGATAAATTATATCCTTCTCACAATATGACAGAAATTGGACATTTCTTCAGATCGAGAAATGCAATGTTACCCTTCAGCTATTCGACATGATGACAGGTAGCCAAGAATATGCATTTCTAAACTTGCCATTTCAGTCAAGTGTCCAATTAAAACAATTTGAAATGAACAGAATGAGTGGTGTGTAATGGGCTAAAATATCTGAGTTGATCAAGAATGAGATGAAAATGAAGTGAAGAGGAAGTAAATTCAGAAAATGAGACAAGTCAAGCAAAGAGTAAAACAGCTAAGCCAATGATCAAATCATTCATTGAAAAACATCTGCATATTTTTACTGACTGAGAATCGTCATCAAGTTTTGGAATGAAAACTTGTAGGGCTTTGGTTTCTTTCTTTTGGATAAAGTATTAAGACAAGGTCAAAATCTCCATGGACTGATTTATTAATTTCAGAGTGGATATGAAGCAAACCAAGACAGCACTTGGGGCCCCAGACTACTTGTGGCTCCACTTATCTTTTGTAAATCTGTTATGAGGAGAGCAAGATCTCCTGCCATCATTTCTCAAGGAAAGAACTTTTGAACCTAAAGAAAAGCTGAAGAAGCTCATAGAGACGGTTGACTCTGTTCTGAGGACTCTGGAGCCTCCAGAGATAATCCTGGATAGAATAGAAAGAAAATGGAAAAAAGAACAAAACAACTATAGACATCAAAGTGTCGTCAGAATTTTTACAGGAGATCATTCCTGTCCAGAGTCGGTTCTCAGCCAGAGAGCTGCGACCTGCACGAGTAGCTCTTTAGAGAAAAAGAACAAAAAAGGACCCCCCAGGTCCCCCCCAGGTCCCCCCAGGACCCCCCCCCCCCAGATTTTTCTTGTATTAATTGCATTGAATTTTCACACCGAAAGTCACGAAAAGCATAATTTTTCCTGTTACAGGTTGGAAAGTATATGATTATTTTTTATTTTCTCATAAATATAGGCATCCCTTGACACAAAATGTGTCTTTTTTCAAAGGTTATAGTTTTCTTTCATTTCAAAACCTAGAAAAAAACAAATAAAAGTGGTGTTTTAAGCATCACAAATTTCATATAGCAGATATTTATCAAAAATTGCACAAAAGTACATGTAGTAAAATGTCATATTCTGTGGGCATGTTCAACAACATGACTACCTTTAAACTCTGATGTGAAATTTTAAGATTAAAATTGTAAGATTAAAATAGTAAGATTAATAAAATGCTAATCTTAAAATAAAATCACAATGGAAAAAACCTTTTCATACTTTTATGCTGACAGTCATGATTTAAACATTTTAATAATTTTTGTTGCTACACTGTAAAAAAAAACGGCCTCATTTTACGGTAAAAAACTGGCAGCTGAGTTGCCAGAAGTTTACCGTCTTTATACGGTAAAAGTCTGGCAACCAAAACTGCCATTTTTTTACCGTATTTCTAAAATACGGTAAAATTCTGGCAACCAAAGCTGCCAGTTTTTTACCGTATTTCTAAAATACGGTAAAATTCTGGCAACCACAGCTGCCAGTTTTTTACCGTATTTGCTAAATGCAGGATTTCACCGTATTTTTGAAATACGGTAAAATTCTGGCAACCACAGCTGCCAGTTTTTCACCGTATGTTGTAAATGCAGGATTTTACCGTATTTTTAATATACGGTAAAATTCTGGCAACCACAGCTGCCAGTTTTTTACCGTATGTTGTAAATGCAGGATTCTACCGTATTTTTAAAATACGGTAAAATACCGTACTTCCTAAAATATTTTAAAAAAAATAAAATGTGGTTTTGCCGTAGTAAATACGGTCATGCTGACTGAGGCATAATATCTACATGAGTGAAAAACACATCCAGACTGTATGATATATTGACATTTTATTGTAAACCCTCCCCCCCAAAAAAAACTTATGGTAAATTACTGGTCTCTGTTCCTACCAGAATTTTACCATACAAATTATAGTACAACAACCAAGGAAGTGTAACTTGTCAAGCATTTCTATACAGAAAGTTATAAAGAAAATAATTTCTAATTAAACAAAAATACAGATTACGAGTAATCCACTTAAAGAAACAATTTCTATTTAAAAAGTCAAGTTAAAAAAAGAACTGATTCTATTTTATGTCCAGTTTCCTCACGGTATTACTGAGATCTGGAAAACAAAAACAAAACAAACAGTATGTGTCCACATAAGAGATAACATATTGTAGAAGACAAAATGGTGATAAAAGGATTCTTGTTCTGGGTTGAGAGTCACAAGTCGCTGAGATCAGACGTTGCTCAGGATGGTTGTAGTCTTCCCAGTCACAGGTTGAAATTGAGACTCGCATGTTGTCAATCGGGTGTTTCCTCTCTGCTGGAAAACAAAAAGAAAAAGTTAGAAAGATGCACTACATGAACATCTTATTCGCTTAAATGTTTGTTTCACCTTTGTTGACTTGCATATGGACACAGGTACTTCAACCAGGTGGTGTGATCATTTCTGACTGAAAATTCAGTAGTTAAACCTTTGTTTGTTGTCAACAGGTGTGATCCTCTGGTCTGCAACCAGACAAAATACACAAACTAAAAACAAATATAACTGTTTTAGGCAATTTATGAAATAGATACTCACCATTTATCTGAGTCTCATGAAGGCCAATAGGTTGTCTTCAACCATTTATGTAAGTTACATTTCCTGCAAGCTAGCAGAAACAAAGCTGTAAATGTGAACACTTTTCATACAGGCAAACAAATTGATACAGCTGAGACAATTTATGCTAGGTTAGTTTTTCTCAGTCACTTTTGGTGCATTTCTCGAGTCATTGTTGGCATTTACAAAACAGTAAGCGCATTTCTCAAAACAATTTGTAGAAACAGGAAAAATAGCATTTGTTTGCTTTCAAAATCCTTAGTTCAGCTCTTAAAATCCTGTCTGTTAACATATCAGTGACTCAAAATAATAAGTTATAGTCTCTCTATGTACAGATAAGACAGTCAAATCGATTAGTCATGAGAAGAGACTACAAAAGGATCATTTACGCCAGTGTTTCTCAACCCTGGTCCTCAACGCCCCCCTGCTCTGCATGTTTTAGATGTGCCTCTACTCCAGAACAGCTGATTCAAATGATTGGATGACAATCAAGTACTGCAGAAGCTTGTTAATCATCCAGAGATACAATTCAGGTGTGTGGCAGAAGGGAAATACCTAAACCTGCAGGACAGGGTGACGCTGAAGACCAGGATTGAGAAACACTGATTTACGCTTTTGCTATAATTTATTCATGGACCATGCCATGGTGATTCAGAAAGAAAAAGACAGAAATGCAGAGAACAAAAAAAGTAGAAAAGGAGCCACAGGACAATCTCCTCAAGGAAAACTGTACAGTGCTGTAGAAATTACATTACATTTTAATTTCCATAGTCACTTTGTTCCTTAACTCCACTGAGGAATCTTTTTTCCTCAGTGGGGTTAAGGAATGAACAGTAGGGTGGGAGGACCTCCATCAGCATCATGTTGTGGGTCTCAGCCATGTCCTGATGTTGGACTGATGGAAACTGGCAGATGTCCTCAGCCTCTTCTGACTCTTCTTCTGCTTTCCTCCCAACTATTTCCTCCTCAGCCTCACTCCTCTTCTTCTCTCTGGCTGTTCACTCTGCCCAGATACTTGTTCATCAGTTCTCAGACATGTAACATTGTGTTGTGTTCTGACTATATAGAGCATAATGTTGCCAACTGATGGTTCACAAGATGCACCTCCAATCTGTTTCAGAAAACTGGTTGATCGTTGGTTGAGCTAATGGTTCATACACTGACCTGTTAGAGAAACTCAGGACTCACTTGGGAGCAATTTACCAATTCAGGACAGATTTAGAAAATAATAGAATATAAATTAATTAATATATGATTCACATTATGACAACTTTAAGACTTATGCATGTTAAGACTTACACAATGAACTGATGCTATTTTGGAAGTTGAGAATTCAACACAGACACGTTGTTGTCCTGTTGTCCTCATTTTCTGTATACACCCTTTATCCTCCGGGTCAAAATGACCCGTCTTCAATAAACCCCCAATATAAGCAGCTTAATTGAATTTTAAACACCAAATTCTATCTTGTATATTGTCACTCACCACAAAATGTGTGAATACTTGACTTTTCCCTCTCCACTTGAATTTCTATAGCTTAAGAAAAAAAATGTGCAAAATGAGTTTCGAATGCATTTTTATTCATCACAGTGACTAATTTTCTTTTACTTTTCTCCAGTGAACAAGAGGATGTACAATACAAAAATATGAAAAATAACATAACCCATTCAACTAATTGGCACATGTAGGGCAGTATGCAAGTGCACAGCCTTTGCAGATATATTTCTTACACCTGCAGCACACAGTATGTGTTTTACAGTCTGAGGGCAGAACTGACATCTCTTCCTCTTACTTGGCTTAGCTGAGGAAGTGGCTGTGGTAGATGGATCCTCAGGTTGATCAGGAGCTGCTGCACTCTGAATAGCTTTCACAACTGCTGCTGAGGCTTCTGTGTGGGGGACATGCTTCCTTCTTTCAATGAGTGGAGTTACAAGTGCCTTTCCTAGCTGCTCCAGGAACACCCTCTTCTTGTTGTGCTTATGAGACATCCAGGTTGGGTTGATCTCTATCCAAATCACAAAGGCATTGTAGGAGGACACATCAATGATGTTGTGGAAGATGACCAGGGGCCAGCGGGCAGTCATTCTTCTGCAGCTATATGCTCCAATCACCTTATCTAGGTTGTCCACACCTCCTTTGTTTCGGTTTTATTCCAGGATGATGATTGGCTTCCTGTCCTCACGGTCACTAATGTCGCCGTCTTTGTGCAGTGTGCTCAGAAGAACTACATTCTTGTTTTTCTTTGGGAGGTAGGAAACTAGAGTGGTGGTGGGTGTGAAGGCAAACTTTGAGGAGAAGACCTCTCTCTCCTTTGACCCAAGCAGTGCAGGTGGGAGCTCAGGCTTGTTCTTTTGAACTGTACCAACCATGGTGATCTTCCTCTTCAGGAGCTGCTGTCCGAGTTCATAAGAGTTGAAGAAATTGTCACATGTCACATTGTGACCCCTCAGTCCCTCTGTCACATCAAGCACAACTCGCAACCCCTGGTTCTTCTCTGGGCATCCACTGGTTGACTTCCCAGTATAGACTTGCATTTTCCAAGCATAGCTTGATTCAGAAGCCACCCATGACTTGATCCCATATTTTGCTGGCTTGCTGGGCATATACTGCCGGAAAGGACAACAACCTTTGGACAAAAGACATTAGCATCAGTGATTAGTATCAGTGTCACAGAAAACAGTCAAAGAAATCAATAGTGAAAATCACTTTTATTACAAATATGAAAACAGATTACCTCTAAATGGAACCAGTTGCTCATCCACTGTTACATCAGGCTCTGGATTGTAGAGGTAGGGCAACCGCTCCACCCACTTGTCCCATACCTCTCTTATGGCTGCAAGTTTGTCTGTCATACGTCTTGCTGGTCTTGATTCACGGTCATCAAATCGCATCAGTCTTGAGTAGGTGTGAAAGAGTTTGACTGGCATTGTGGCTCGGAAAATTGGCCTTCCACTCTCTGCTCACTTCTGCTACTGATTGATCTGAGACACAACTAAAACTTTGTAACATTTTATGGTTTGTAAATAACTCTGTGACCTTGATTTCAACTCCATTTGCCTCACGGGTCATTTTGACCTGAAGACCATCTTTGTACCTTTTTTTGTACAGCTTACATGGAAATGAGAATAAAAGCAACACTGAACTTTTTCTATTGTCTGGGCCAATCTAGGAAAAGTCTTAAAATCTCAAGTTAAAAAAATTACATTTAGGGGATTTTTTGGGGGGGGGGGGGGTTTAACACAGTGGCGGGTCATTTTGACCCGAGGACAACAGGAGGGTTAACATATTTTGATCAAGACGATAAAAGCAAATTACAATTATAAAAGCATAGAAGTGTACATAACCAGCTACATGATGTACAAAAGCAAAACTTGCAAAACTAATTGTTTTGATGTGCAGAAGTGACACAGTAATTTGAAGATTGAACAGGTAGTTTTAAGAATTTCAATTCTGTTCTGAGAGATGCACCCAAACTGAGAAAAGCTGTAAAATATTAATATTTAAATTCTCTTATCTTCAAATCCTTCAACTGTCATGGACCCAGTGACTTTAGTGCAAGTATTTTGGGTGTGAGAGTCAAGAGGTCAAAGGAAAATATTAAATAATATCTCTGATGCCAAGCTTTATACTTCTAAGTATTACCAAAATATTGAAACAAAAGCTAACATGTTCTTCAGAGATTTAACTTGCATGCATGAACATTTCACACTCAAAGTAATTCAAATTAATTATTGAACCAAACTTGGAAAAAGTTGCTTCTGCCATTAACAATAACTTTAAGCACATGTAGTCTGAAGTAGACCAGAAATATAATCTATGCAGCCGTTCCTACAGAAACATTAATGGAAGTGTTGCATCTGTGAAGATTAAATGTTCCATATAGTAAAAATATCTAGCTGCAGTGCATGTACATAAACAGCATGGCTCAGAAACTACACATTTCTTTGTCAGTTGGTTAAAGTTAGCTAACTTCAGTTGAAACCGTGAAAGGGACTCACCTGTGATGTGTTGCCCTTCTCCTCCTGAACGTGCAAAAATAGCAGAAATTTGATTTCAAAGACAGTAGCAGCATCTTGACAAGGACCAGGCCTACTGGGCTCTCAGCACCCTAGTTAGCAACCTTAGTTAGCACAGTGACTTTACTGTGTTGAGTTCAGGACACCACTACAGGAACAGAGTTAAAAGAATCTTGCTGCTGATGCTGAAGGATCAAGCAGCAATGCAAACTAGATAATTATTTGTTTACATGACAAATAACAGTCTCCATTTACTGTAAACCCTACTATTTATCACAATAACAAAATGAAAAACTCTCTAGACCAGGGGTCCCCAAACTACGGCCTGCGTCATTTGGTCTGGCAATGCCGGATCTGGCCCGCCTCCTCATACCAGAGAGCATTCAGTGTATTTTTTCATATATTGTATTTTCTGGTTTGTGGATTTCTCTTCAACCACCAGGGGGCTCTTGAGCAGATGTTAAACTAACTTTCCCTCAAATATATACTAGTCAGTCCCAGTCACCGTTTCACTCACGGTTTTTTCCATTTCCATTCTGGGTAAAAATCTATCTAAAAGCGACCGCGAATGTGTCGTAGTCAGCAACCCCCCCCCCCCCCCCCCCCCCCCGTCGACAGTTTCAAAGACAGAACAGCCCCCCCCCCCCCCCCCGCCGACAATAAGTTTCTAAGGTATCTTTCTCCAAAAACTAAGACCGGCCCCCGAGCAGAGAAAGGAACAGCTATGTGGCCCTCGCAGGAAAAAGTTTGGGGACCCCTGCTCTAGACTATTCTCTACTAATAGCACAATATTTAAAACCAAGTGTGGGATTTGTGAAACTTCAATGATGGGTGACTTTACAACTTGTATGATTTTGGATAACACTAGAATTGTTCTTTATTGAAGTTTCACAAATCAGATAAAGGTTTTACAAATCCCACACTTGGTTCTAAATATTCTGATATGAGTTGAGAATAATCTAGTCCAGATTTGAAGAGTCTAGGTGTTGTAGTTTTTTAGCTAGAGTAAATTAAAGATGCTGATTGCAGTGAAAAATTAGGTGGAATTGCCCTTTAGCCATTTCCCAAATTGGAAGCAGCAATTGGAAACCAACTTCAGCTTCATTCAAGCAAGAGGGGCTAACATACAGTTCTCTTAATGTTAATGATCAAATGCTCTCATAAATGATGGTGGCGTTGGCTGTAGGAGTTTGCTTTGCAATCGGTGGATCGCCAGATCGATGCCTGGTCTACTGCTGAGATTTCAGTTTGGTGTATTAAAGGCATTATTAAAAAAGAAACCAAAATATCACACCAGCATTCTGTTCTTTGTAAAAAATTATTTTGCAGTCTTGTTTACGCTTTTACATTGTAGATCTAAACATCAGCAAAATTTGTAATTTTGGCTGATTGCTACTGTTAAGTTTAGGGTAATTAACTGCTGGCAATATTACAATTTTTTAAGAACTTTACAATTACTTATATTTTTACACTATATTTCTGTATTTTCTACATTCGTGACTGTCACAATTATTTAGGATATATGTTTATTCAGTTATGATAATGCCATGTATTTTCTACGGCAGTATAATGCTGTGAATATTCTGGTCAGTAACTGCTGGCATTTTACAATTTTTTACCGTAAATTTACTGACTTTCTTTGCAGTTTCGACTTACGGTAGTTCCATGTAATTTCTACGGTAATGCAATGTTTTTGGATACGACGGTCAAAAACTGTTGGTTTTTTACAGTTTTTTACCGTAAATTTACTGACTTTTTTTACAGTGTAGAGCTCAATTGATAACTGTCAACTTGAAGCTCTTGCTTTTAAACACAAACAGTTAAAGTTAAGGAAGTGATTTCTCGAAGGGTGACAAATATAATTTTGTGTTTTGTGGTTTCTGAGGAATAATTAATCCAAGTGGGTTTCCTCACACTATTTCTTTACAAAAGCAAACAATCATCCTTGTTGTTCTCCTGACCCGTCTGGGCGTCTTTTCAGCGGATGCCCCTCTGTCCCTGTCGGAGCTGGACAGCACACAGACTCCTGCTGGGAGTCCTTGCAGACCCTAGTGAGAACGTAAAGATTGAGATTTTTTTCTATATGCTCTTTGTGGCTGAGCTGACAGTAGAGCGCAATGGGAGGTAAAAGAGCTGAGCAGAAAAAATGTCTGCAAACAATGAACTGAAGGACTGTTGGAAAGAAGTTCTGCCACAGAAATGACCCAAATTTATTGCTGCTAAAGGTGCTTCTGTAAGCTGTTGAACTGAAGGATGTACTTAGTTTTAGAGACAATTTTAAACTTTGCTTAAAAGTTTAAAATTTTAAACAAAGTTTAAAATTTTAAACTTCTAGAAACAACATCTGGAAACATCTAGAAAAACAGTTCTAGGTGTTTTTAGATCTGAATCTTAACATCTGAATATTTCATCTGGTGTGATAAAATGTATAGGTATCAACTATAGTTGATAACTATAAAGTAGAGCATAAGTTGATAGTTAAAAAAAGATATTTTGAATTGATTGATCTGTGGTGGGAGCTCTAAATGAACTCCTGAAAATCAACATGGTTTTTCTCTATCATTCTGCGTTTTGGGAAACAAACAGATATTAGCAGGCTAATTAGCTGAGCTATCTGGTGCTATCACAAGCTAACAATAAGCCTTTAATTGCACTGATAGTAATGACTGCCACAGGATACTCAAGGATTTCTCAAACAATGATGATATCAAAGCAACTCTCCAGGTATTGATGAGGGAATAATATTATAGCATGATATAAAACCCAAACATAGATTAGTTTTTTGAAAAGAGATTCTTTAGAAAGGATATAAGTAGTTACTGTTATACCTGTAGTAGATAACTTTGTTAGCAAACTTAGCTTCGATAAAGTGAAAGAAGCTTAAACAATCCCAGTTAGGAAAACACAAGTCAGAATCTAACCCACAATGGGTTCAACTCCAACTAAAGGTGTTTAGTTTGCATAAATCAGCCTATTATCAATGCTTTTAGTTTATCTTAGATGGTTAGTTATGGTTAGTTATGCAACACTTTACGGTTCTTTACAAAGAAGACACTATTGTAGCCAGTAATAATGCAGAAAGTGGATCTGTAAAAATGTGATGAGCACACTTTATTCTTCAGCAAGATAGTTGCTCTAACCATAAAATTTTACCTCACGCTGCTTATTATTAAATGGAGTTCTTTTTCATAAACCTCTGAATGCAATAATCTCAGCTGTACCAAAACACTACCTGCCTGGACAAAACATGTTCTATTATACAGGAATAAGTCTACTCAAAATAGTCATACACCTTTTTTGTACTTAGGTACGAAAAGTTTACCCAACTTAAACAAACCTTTAACAGGGCATGCAGCCTTAAGTACATGTAATCCATATTCATGTGAATATTGTAAGGTGCAGCAAACCAGAAGTAAGACTATGTGCCTGACAGTGAAAGGCAGCAAGAATTCCTTTGTTTCCTGCTGTTTTTTTATAAGGGTGGAAGGGTAAGACCTCTGACCATTCCTCTGCCTCTGTGCTTGTGTAACACAAAGTATGTGCCAAACACACTCAACCTCAGTTACATTCATACACACACACTCCGGCAAAGTAACTTTACGTCAGTCTCCAGAGTTCCTGAAAACATCGTAGGCGAAGGAAAGTTGTTCATTATTTATACTCTGACCATGCAGGTGCATCCTTAGATATGTGCAAACATTGTCCGTGCTCGCATGCGTAATTCTTGTCCCTGGTTTTATTCATCCAGGATAGAGCAGATGTAGCCTGAAGCACAACGACCTCTGAACCCAGTGTGTCTGTGCGGATCATCGCATGCCTCAGTCTTTAAGAACACGAGACACAAACTCACATTTACAGACGACCCCCTTCATTATATAGTGACCCAAACAAGTTATGCATTTACTCAGAGACAAGTAGAAAACTGTAACCTGCAACACCTGTAAGCTTAGCAGCATTTGAGTCTTCTTTCTATTTTTTATTTCTAGGTAAATTATTTTTAGCCAGTATGCTTCCTTATTAAGGAAAATGTTCAGGTAGCAGGATGGATCTCTGTGGAAACATCCTCCAGCTCATTACTGCAACAACCGGAACCATTCACACACTATTCAGCTCAAGTTTTAAAAGACCTGGATTATCTGCAGATGTTTGGGGTGAAAAATGTGTAAATTACACCTAAAAGCAGACCCACACAAAAATTTGAAAAATAATAAAAGACTTGCACATGTCATACGGTGCAAGCTTTAGTCATAAAGTCAAACAGTGAGGCATCAGATTTAATATTTGCTGAACTGAATCATTTCTGACCACAAGAAGATCACTATCTACCAACTTTATAGGATGTCATCAAACTGAAAGGCCAAAAATCTTACAATGAAAGATTTATCCAAAGTGGCTAAAAATCACCCACCAGGAGCTGCAGTTAAAGATAAAGGTTGTGTTTACAACTAGGTTTGGTTATAGATACTCCTGATCATGTTTCAAGCCTTTTGTCCCCTTTCAGAGTCAAGACTAATGTCTCTAACAACTGAAATGAACATTTTCACATTTAATCCACAACATCCAGAATCCCTCTAAATTCTGCAGGTTAGAATTCCAGACCTTTTCTCACAGGGTCTAAATTATTTCATAAACATTTACCAAAAAGTTAAATGATCTGAAGTTATTCAATATAATATTAAATTTATGACACATTCATGTGGTCATTATTATCATATTGTTAAATTTCATTAGCAGTCCATAATCCAGCAACGTCACTGGCTAAAAAATAAAATGCATCCAAAATATGTCCAGCAACTGTAATCTGTAACTCACATATCAGCTTCCTTTCACTTTGTATTACTTAAGATGAAACCTGTCACCAAGGCTCGAGTCTTAAACAAGTAGTTCCAACTCTAATTTCGGTTTTGAGGCTTTAGGACACAAGTCTAAATTCTGAAGTGTTATTTTTGCAACGCTAAAATAAGACTTTGTGTTGGAATTTCAAACTTCAGTCACCATTTCTATCAGGAGATGCAACAAGTCCTGTTTGTGTTATACAGTCAGAAATCCTTTCTGCTGCTCTCCTCATTCTTTTGGCCCATCAGAATCACACAGAACAGAAAACCTTCATGTCCAGTTTCCCAAATAAAAACTCTTCTTTCATTGTTATAAACTAACCAATCCCAGAGTGCATGTTCTGTACTCCGTAGAGTTCAGTGAGATTATTAAACATTAAATAATTGATGAGAGTTTGTGAACGACCTGTGTAGATGGATGCGTATGTGAGGCAGGTACTCTACCTGAGCTGGTGTGAGTAAACAAGAGAAGAATGACATGGAGTGTGCGCTTCAGTGTTTCATGTGTCTGTCTGACTCTATCAGTCTGTCTGCGTTGGTGTTGGCTGCAGAAACAGGCCTACGGCGTGATAATGGATCATTGTCATCAGGTCTATTACCTCTAGGATCCCTTCATCTGAGCTACAACACATCACTCTGACTGCCGTCTCAACTCAGAGGGGAGTCTTTAAACATTCTGCCTGGAGATATAGATTTTGTCCTAAGCTGCTCCATGTACAAAAGCAGAAAACACACCTATAATTTACTCACATACTTTCCAGTTCAATTCAATTCAGTTTCAGTCTTTCCTGAAATCTATACCTTCAAATCATTAAGAATCTCTTTAGTGTTTTAGACAGTAATAAAATGTATTATTTTGTTTTTGTCAGTAAAAGTGCTCCAGGTGAAAACTTCAGAGGGTGATCAATAAATATGGATAAACTCATTGAGACGCAGGAGCCCAGGCCATAAACTGTGACAGTGGGTTGGGGTGTGTGTGTGTGTGTGTGTGTGCGTGGGTGTGTGTGTGTGTGTGTGGGTGTGGGTGTGTGTGTGTGTGTGTGTGTGTGTGTGATTGGGGGTGGAGGGCGATTTCTCTAGCAAATCACTTCAGAACCTGCATGTTGAATTTACACTCAGAAGAAATATTTCCACATCCTCCCCTGTGAGGATCCAGAGTCCCAAAAAAGATTTGTGAGGGAACATGAGCTGTGTGAGTCAATATTTGAGGATGCAGCTGCAAACCGTTTTTTATGCTATTTGCTGTAATTTGTTCTTCCTCCTGATTATGTTTTCCAGTTAACTCTGATTGCAGATTTTTCAGGACTCCCACAGCTTCAGATGTTCAACAGCAGATTTCTGGCATTCAGCACACACACTCCTACAAAAGCAGAGAAAGGCTGGAGCTCACACACACACACACACACACACACATTTACACGTCCCCTCCATGGGCTGCCACCTTATCGTGGTGGGGGGGTTTGAGTGTCCCAGTGATCCTAGGAGTCTTGCTGTCGGGGCTTCATGCCTCTGGTTGGGCCACCCAATGCAGACAGGTCCAAGGTGAGGAACCAGAACCAAGTGCAGCCCAAAGACCCCTTATGATGAAAACGACCATTGGAAACAGTGGTTCTGCTGGCCCGTACATGAGGTCCCACCCTGTCTGTCTGTCTAGATGCTGATCAATCAGTCAATCAATCAGCTTTTATTGTCAATTCCTCTTACATGTCCAGACATACAAGGGAATCGAAATGACGTTTCTCACTATCCCACAGTGATACAAGACAGGGCGTTACTAACACTGAGTAACAATAAGACACAGTCTAACTAAAATTATCCTAAACAATTAATAAATAGATGTACAATAACTAGACATATAGCATAAAAAGTTTTACAACTGAGAATGTATGTTTTTTTTTTTTTAAACATTTATTTATTGATTTTAACAGGAGAACAAGAAACATGCATAACATACATATATTCACTTACAAATACTTAGAATGTAGACCTAGACCAGACGAGAACCCAAAGGGCATATACACAAGGTAGACAAAAAAAAAAAAAAAAAGAAAAGGGGAGGGGGAGGGGGGGTTGCAGCAGACCCTCAATTGACCAACCGACATAAACATCAATTTGGCCCACCATATGGCCTTATAGCCATCCCTCTTTCCATCCATCAAGTTGGATATCATTTTGGCACAGCCAAGTGTAAAAGACAGACCAGACCACCCAAAATTTATCAAGCTTATTCTTAGTAAAGTAACTGATTTTCTCAAGTGCAAAGTAGAACGTCATTTGTGTGGTCCATTGTGAAATTCCACATAATGTCCTTTTCTTCCAAGAGAGTGCAATGCAACGTTTAGCTTCCAAAAAGGAGACATTAAGTAAGGATCTCAAGTTGTTTGGGATAACAAAGTCTTCAGGATAAATATTCAAGATGCACATTTTAGGATCCAAAGGAACCTTTTTACCAATCATCTGACCTATCACAGTCAATACATCTTTCCAAAACGCTAACACTCGGGGACACGCCCACATGCAATGAAATAAAGAACCTTTTTGGGAAGTACATTTAATGCAAGTGTCAGGAATATTAGGGTTAAAATTATGCAATTTAGCTGGAGTGATGTATTGCCTAGTCAGCCATTTGTATTGTAATAATTTGGAATTTGTGTTAGCAGATTGTGTATGAATCGAAGTGCAAGCTACTGACCATTCCTCACTCGACAGGTTCTCTCCCAAGTCCGCTTCCCATGCTTTTAGGATGTTAGTCGAAGATTCTTTACAATTGTCAACCAACAAGGAATAAATTAGAGACACCTGTCCTCCGTCATATAGGTGACTTACAATAATGTCTTCTAGTGGAGACAAAGAGGGCAGATCAAGATTATTTTGTTGCTTGGATAAAATGAAATTCCGAACTTGAAGATATTTATAGAAATGTTTAGTAGGAATGTCATGTTTGTTTTTAAGTTCTTCGAATGACATAAATACTCTCCCTATAAAAAGATCAGATACCTTAGCTAACCCCTTAGCAGACCAGAGTTTAAAACCTGGGTCTGCTCTACCTGGACCAAAGTCCCTGTTTCCAAAAATGGGTGAGAACTGGGATAGCTGTTGCTTTTCTCCCAAATAATCAAGTACTTTTTGCCAGACAAGCATTGTATTTTTCAGAAAAGGGTTTTTTGTTTGTTTAATAAGTTTTTTCCTGTCTGATGAGTACAAGTATAAGTTTATAGGAATAGAGATATGCTGGGACTCCATTGTAACCCACGCTGGGGGCTCTCTGGTAGTAAAGTAAAACATAGCTGCCCTGATCTGGGCTGCCCAGAAATACCATAATAAATTTGGCAATTGTAAACCACCCCTGTCATAAGGTAGATATAAAAGGGACAGTCTCACTCTAGGACGCTTACCGTTCCAGATGAAGTTGGAAAAAGTTTTATTTATCTCCTTAAAGAAGGAGAGGGGAGGGGAAAGTGGAACTGATTGGAAAACGTATAGAAATTTTGGCAATATTGTCATTTTTATGATATTGACGCGGCCTATTAAGGAAATGGGTAGTCTGGACCATCTTTCTATTAATTGCATAACTGATTCTGTAAGGCGGTTATAATTAGTTGGAATGATATTATGTATTGTAGGGGTAACTTTAACACCTAGATAGGTAAATCCTTGTTTAGACGCTACATATGGAGTTGAAATTGGAGGATTGAGACGTTCGTTTTCTGATAGGTACAGTATTTCAGATTTAGCATCATTTACCTTATATCCTGAAAAAACTCCAAAAGACTTAATTAAATCAGTTATTGCGGGCACAGTGTTACCCAGCTTGGAGCAAAACAGGATTATGTCGTCTGCATACAAGGCTATACGGTGTTCTAAGCTCCCTAATCTTATACCGGTTATATTATCGTGTTTGCGAATTGCCATAGCTAAAGGTTCGATGGCCAATGTGAACAACAGAGGAGAAAGGGGGCAGCCCTGCCTTGTTCCACGTTTCAATTTAAAGGGAGATGAAGTTAGACCATTGGTTAAAATTTCAGCTTGTGGGTTAGAGTAAATTAGCTTTACCCAGCTAAGAAATTTCCCTCCTATGCCAAAGCGTTCCATAACAGCAAACATATATTGCCATTCTATCCTGTCAAAGGCCTTCTCTGCATCCAGTGACAGGATGGCATTGTCTGGAACTCCAGATTTTTCAAAAATTACATTAAACACCCTTCTGATGTTGTGAAAATCCTGTCTTCCTTGTACAAAACCATTTTGATCAGGGTGAATCAACATGGGTAAGAGTAGCTCCAACTTCCTAGCTAACACTTTACACAAAATTTTAACATCATTATTAATAAGAGAAATTGGCCTATATGAGCTACATTGAGTTGCAGGTTTACCTGGCTTCAGGAGTAGGGAGATGATTGCTGTATTAAGTAAGGGAGGGAGAGATCCTTTACTAAAGGATTCCAGATACATGTCAAGCATAGGAGGTATCAGTTTGGATTGAAAAATTTTATATATTTCAATTGGGATTCCATCAGGCCCTGGGCTTTTACCACCTTTCAAACCGGATATAGCCTCAGATAATAATTGTGCATTGAGCTCAAAATCAAGTGAGTTTAAGGATTCACTATCTAGGGGAGTAAATTCTAATGAATCCAAGAAAACAGTTTGTGCATGGGGAGCTAGGTCTGAGTAATCTGAGCTATACAAATTGTAGTAAAATTTTGAAAACGTGCTGTTTATTTCTTTTAGGTCAGATGTAAACACTCCTTCAGCTGTTTGAATTGAGTTTATTGCTTTATCTGTTTGCTCCTGTTTGATACGCCAAGCCAACAACTTACTAGCCTTCTGTTAAGGAAAAATGATTATTTTTAGTGCTTAATACAGTTAATCTTACAACATGTGTAAAAGGTATATTCAACACTCTTATTTGGAACAGCTTTGTGTCGAGCATTTGGGATTGAGCAGATGAGCAGGCATTCAGACAAACAGGGGCCAAAATGCAGATCACTCAATGGGGCCTCCCTGCTGTGAGGCCAAACCACGCAGCCATAAAATTAGCATTTTCCTGCAGGGCAATAAATTGAGTTTGGGAGAGAGAGACTTTAGATTTCACAGGAATCTGTGAAGTCTTATCTCAGGATTGTTTTGTACTCAGAATGACCGTGGGAGCCACGGGGGTCAGGGCCAGCGATCTGCTCTGTTGTTTCACCAGAAGCCAGATGGCCCTTTGATCTTTGTGTAAATTAGGGGGAGTTCCAAGTTTCTCTGAGTGCTTAAGGGAGTTTCCAGTTGGTCAACAAGAGGAACGCCTTGAGTGCATAAATTAAATAGGAAAACACCTCCTTACTATAAGATTACGTGTCAGGAGAAAAAATACAGAGAGCGGCCAACATTTTGCCTTTTTTACATCGGCTCTCTCCAAAGACGTGTCTTTGCTTTTTTGTTTGTCTTTGTTTCGTTTTTGTCTGTCTTTCCCTTGTCTGTCTTTGTTTGTATAAGATAAACAATGCATATCTCTGTTACTCTGCAGCTTTGTTGATTGATTCATGCGTTGCTTTGTATGGAATTAAACTCTGTGATCTGTGACGTCAACGCGCTTTGTTGTTGTTTCACTTTAGCGCACGCCGCCTGCTGAGGATCCGGGAGATTAAGGAGGAAAGAGCCAAACGTTTTGTCCAAAGTTAAAATTAAATTATTCTTTCTTAATACTTCTCACCTTGTTCAAAATATGATTGCTTCAGTCTCATTAAACTTTTAATTGCTTTATTTGTCGACATCATGTTGTATTTAGCTCTTAAAATCATGTGGAACTGCCAGGCAGAAGGCGCGTTGCTGCCATCTAGTGCTGAGTGCGTGAATAACATCCGGTTGTGATTTTACGGTAATAAGCTGTACTTGAAATATGGTCACGATGATGAAAAATAACATTCAGAAACTTATTACAAAATTTTTAATTATGTCTATTATTAATAATACACATCTGAAATAAAAACTAAACTTTAAGCTCAGTTATATTGTCCTTAATGTAAATCGCGCTGTAAATAAATACCAAGGAGGTAACTTTGAGGACTCAAAGTGTCTCTCAATTGGACTGTTTCCACAAATATAAGGTATTTATTGTGTGTACAAAAATACATTTAAATTTAAATAATTCATTTTATTAGGGGAAAAAATATTAGCAAAGCTTTTTTTTACTTTTTCTTTTCACGCACCATCTACACTGCCTGGCCAAAATAAAAGTCGCCACCTGGATTTAACTAAACAAATAGGTACAAGCCTCCTATTGGATAAGTGCTGCATAGGAGATTATCTTTCAGCTGGCAACAAGTTATTTAACCCCAGCTGATGCAATGAGTAACTCCTCATTTTTTAAACAACCATGGCAAAAGACACATCCTGTGGTCGTGGAAAAGACGTTAGTCTGTTTAAGAAGGGTCAAATCATTGGCATGCATCAAGCAGAGAAAACATCTAAGGAGATTGCAGAAACTACTAGAATTGGGTTAAGAACTGTCCAACGCATCATTAAAAACTGGAAAGATGGTGGGGAACCATCGTCTTCCAGGAAGAAATGTGGTCGGAAAAAAATCCTGAATGATCGTGATCGGCGATTACTTAAACGTTTGGTCAAGTCAAATCGAAGAAAAACAACAGCAGAACTCAGGAGTATGTTTAATTGTGAACGCAAAAGCATTTCCACACGCACAATGCGAAGGGAACTCAAGGGGTTGGGATTGAACAGCTGTGTAGCCGTAAGAAAACCTCTAATCAGTAAGGCTAACCAGAAAAAAAGGCTTCAGTTTGCTAGGGAGCATAAAGATTGGACTCTGGAGGAATGGAAGAGGGTCATGTGGTCTGATGAGTCCAGATTTACCCTGTTCCAGAGTGATGGGCGCATAAGGGTAAGAAGAGAGGCAGGTGAAGTGATGCACCCATCATGCCTAGTGCCTACTGTACAAGCCTGTGGGGGCAGTGCTATGATCTGGGGTTGCTGCAGTTGGTCAGGTCTAGGTTCAGCAACATTGTGTGCCCAAAGAATGAGGTCAGCTGACTACCTGAATATACTGAATGACCAGGTTATTCCATCAATGGATTTTGTCTTCCCAAATGGAAAGGCATATTCCAAGATGACAATGCCAGGATTCATGGGGCTCACATTGTGAAAGAGTGGTTCAGGGAGCATGAGACATCTTTTTCACACATGGATTGGCCACCACAGAGTCCAGACCTTAACCCCACTGAGAATCTTTGGGATGTGCTGGAGAAGGCTTTGTGCAGTGGTCAGACTCTCCCATCATCAATACAAGATCTTGGTGAAAGATTAATGCAACACTGGGTGGAAATAAATCTTGTGACACTGCAGAAGCTTATTGAAACAATGCCACAGCGAATGCGGGCTGTAATCAAAGCTAAAGGCGGTCCAACAAAATATTAGAGAGTGTGACCATTTTTTGGTGGCGACTTTTTTTTGGCCAGGCAGTGTATTTGTTACTTGAGCTATTTTCTCTGGCCGTAGCTTACAAACATATGAGCTGTTTGCTCAAAATAGCTTTAGAAGCAAATCTGCCTTCGCAAATCACTGTCTGCTCGTATTACCGTAATAACTTCATAGACAGTCCCATCAGTTTCTTAGTCTCCACTAACCTTTTAGGTAAAATTGCGGTCCAGTCGAGTTCTTTGGAGTCCTGAGACTCTCTGAACTCATGCAGCCTGATAGCGATGCCAGATCCAGCCATATTTGACCACCGGATGACGTCAAACCACTTCCGGATCTGAAGAAATTCACCAGCGATTCAAGGATAAGATAACTGCAGCTCACTCTGGGGATCTTACTAAGGAAGAACAAACAGACTTATGAAACATTATGACTAACATTGTGATCCTGTGTGCGCGAAGGTGTGAACTATTAATGACTGATAAATTCACAAATATGAACTTGACGCTCAAAAATGGCGGCCGTATTTCATGCGGCTCAACGGCCAATGCGAGGTCTACTCTTTTTTATGTGTATTTTATACTTGGTACACCTCACTGCAGTACCAAGGTGTACTGGTCCGACTGATGTACACAAGCTGTTCTGTCTACAGCTACAATACATAATGTAATGCTACATTCACATATGGGCTAGCATGGTCTGCTGTTAGCAAAATAAAAAAACAACAAACACTGAAACAAAATAAACACTGAAACATTTCTGTTGATATAAGTACAAACGGGAATTAATGCAGAAAAACTATTTATAATAAGAACGACATTGTGCCGTTAAAAAGCTAATGAAAACAAACTGAAAATATAGATTACAACTTTCTTTATTTTAACTGACAGCCATCTTGGTAGGCAGTTGCTATGACAACAATAAACAAGACACAACAATACTAGTACAACTATTGCTCATTTACAATTTTTGAGTCTTAAGCCTGATAATAAAAACAAGGCTTAATCAGTCCGACCCAACTTTCAACAAGATTTAGAAATCAATAGTTATAGTTTTTATCTTTTACTTTTTTATGTTGTTATAAATAAATAACCACAAAAATCAACAGATCCCCACATTTTTTCTGAGTTTATCAAAACTTTTTCTCAAAATTGGCCAAAAACATTTGGTGACCGCTGTCTCAGCCTCACCTGATGTCAAGTTATAGTCCATGACCTATAGAGTGATTAATAAAAGAAAACATTTAACATCATATATTAGCTCAAATATCGTAAAAATTCCTTACAAATATTTCTAAATTAGCGCCACAAAATCTGTGATGATTGCAGAAAACCACAAAAACAATCCTGGACGGACTGATTAGTGTGAAAAGATGTTCAATATTTTGTTATTTTAAGAATTATTGAATGCTGAAACACCTATATATTGATATTTTAACAACTGAATTGGTTTTTATCAGTACGATCTGGTGCAACAGGCCCTGTATGAACATTCAGATTTTGGCCCAAAATGGAAATGAGTTTGATGCCCTGATATTTGGGATAAAAACGAGTGAATCATGGACTATTTTGAATGTAAACAAGAATAAATAGTGAGATATTTGGTGGTGGAATGATGTCACACCACCAGCAAAGGAAGACTCTGTGATGTCACTGGCGATGCAGTCTGTGATGTCATCAACTGCAGAATTGTATGCAACACAATTCTGCATATTTTTCATTGCTTGCAATATCACTGACCAGTTCAGACGTGCGCAAAGCTCTTTAAGGTAGTTTACCAATCGACAACTTTAGTGATTGTATTGAGGAGAAATGTTTCACTTATTTCAGCAATACTGCAACAAAATGAACAAAATGCCCCAGGCGAGAACGGGAGTCCAGCAAAACCCCCAAGGCAGCTTCGCTCCTGCACACCCGAGAATCTTTCACGGGGAAATCCAAGAACTCAGCTACGCCCTGGAAATGGAGAGAGCCGGGAGGGTTGAAGACAACCAGAAACTGGCCCACCTGGAGCCTGAGCTGGAAGAGACGAAACTCCAGTTAATAAAGCAGAAAGCTCTCAAAGAAACATTGATCAACCAGGCCAAGGAGGCAAAGAGGGAACTTGAGAGACTAGAGAAGTTCAGCGATCCAGCAGTCCTTAACGCTGCGGTTCACAACGATGTGAAGTACATGAAGAAGAAGAACTTACAACAAGACTTTGAGGAGTTAAAGGTGGCCCACCTCCTCAGCCGGGAGGAATTTGTAGCTGACATACAGGCTGAGAGAAAGAAACGTCTGGCCCTCCAAGAAGAACTGAACCAACTCCAGACTTCATACGAGGAGCTGCGTTCCCAGGATGAAGCAGATGATGCTCTGCTGAGGCAGGAGGCCGAGACACAAAAGTATGATGAAGCGAGGCTCAGTGAGGAACAACGGCTGCTGGAGAACTTGAGAGCTGAAAAGGATAAAATGTTTCAAGAAATGTCCCAAACGATCACGTTCCTGCAAGGCAGTGAGAAACTTTTGCAGGAGGAATTAACTCAGCTCAAATGTTCACACAATGAGCTCAACTGTAGATACGAAAGGGATGTTTCTGGATTACAGCAAGACGTGGATAGATATCAGGAGGAAGTGAGACATGAGAAAGAGGCCAACATAGAAAGAGACAACGAGAATCTGCAGCTCATCAACAAGCTGAGAGCTGAAAAGGAGGAGCTCCTCCAGAAAATGTCAGGAGAAATCGAGACATACCAGCATCAGGTAGAGCAGGAGAGAAAAGCTCACCTGGAGAAAACAGAGGAGGACAAGAAGCTTCTAGACAATATGAGAGCTGAGAAGGAGGAGCTCTTTCGAAAAATGGCTAGAGAAATAATAATTCTGAGAAAGAGAGAGAAGCAGATGCTGAACGAACTGGATCAGGTTCACATTTCGCACGAGGAGCTGAAACGTAGGTTTGAAAGAGACAATATGGATTTACAGCAGGAGGTTGAGACATACCAGCAGCAGGTAGAGCAGGAGAGAAAAGCTCACCTGGAGCAAACAGAGGAGGACAAGAAGCTTCTAGACCATATGAGAGCTGAGAAGGAGGAGCTCCTCCACAAAATGTCAGGAGAAATCGAGACATACCAGCATCAGGTAGAGCAGGAGAGAAAAGCTCACCTGGAGCAAACAGAGGAGGACAAGAAGCTTCTAGAGAAGCTGAGAGCTGAATATGCCATCCTCCAAGAAATCACAACAACAGAGAAGAAAATCCTGCAAGACAAGGAAAGGAGTGCCAAGGCTGAGCTGGAGAATGTTAACGGTTTGTACATGGAGCTAAACAGTCGGTTTGAAACCGAAGTAACTGCATTAAAACATCAAGCAGAAAAACACCAGGAGGAGCTCATTTGTGTAAAAAATAATTTACAAAGAGCAAGAGACGATCTACTGCTGGCCGACACTCTGAGAGCCGAGGAAGAAGGTTTCCAACAACAACCCATCACAGTTTCCCAAGAGAAGGAAGAAAACTCACAGAACCAAGTTAAAGTCTTAAATCAAGAGGTTTCTTCAGAGGAGGATCTCTCAGGAGAACCTTTACCAGGTTCTTCCATGGATCCAGAATCCTCAGAAGAGACCGAGGTCGCTGGAGAAACCATCCTGGAGGATTTGGACAATCCAGATGGTGAAAAGAAAAAGTCTAAAATTTCATTTTGGAAGAAGGTACGAAACACTCTGCAATGGAAGAAGCCAAAAAAGAAACAAACAAGTGAAGACAATCAAGAACGTGTCTATAGTTCTTAATTTTGATATTTAGAGAAGGAGAAAGACGTGCAGGAGACGAACCGAGGACTGGAATCAAACGCATGGAGGTTGTAGCCTCTGTGAACGGGGCGCCATGCCACGCTCCGTCAAGACCAAATTTAAAAAGTTTTTCCCCCCATTGACAAACTAGAAAATAGATCCCTTCCCAACCCAATTGGAAAAAACGTGGGCAGCACGGTGGTGCAGCGGTTAGCGCTGCGTCTTCACAGAGACCATCTGTGTGGAGTTTGCATGGTCTCCCCGTGTTTGCGTGGGTTTTCTCCGGGTGCTCCGGTTCCCCCCACATCTCCTAAAACATGTAGGTCAGGTCAGTTGGTCACTGCAAATTGCCCCCAAAGATTTGAAGAAACCCCAAACACATGTGCAGCTTTATTGTTAAACTTTAAAATTAATTGAATTAGCCGTACGTTAGCCCTTTTCCCTTCGCTGCTTTAGCGCCGCAGCAACACTGGGCTCAATTTTTATAGCAACGAATTGATTTAAGAATTAAAATTTCTTCTTTTATTAGTAATGATTTCTGTTTATTTTCACTGTATTTGTGCTTTTATGGTTTGTCCTTTAGTTTACCGTTTCTACTCACTTTTTATATTAAATTGCACTGAATTGTAGCTCATTAAACTGTTTTAACCTGTATTTTAAAGAAGACTAGCAAAAGGATCATGCAGTGGCTGTTTTAGGGCGACTGTGGCTCAGTGGGTAGAGTGGTCGTCTTGTGACCAGAAGGTTGTAAGTTCGATTCCAGCTTCCTCAGCCACATGTTGAGCTGCCCCGGGGCGGGGCACTTAGCGGCAAGTTGCCCTCCGATCTGCATGTCGGTGTAAATGTGACTGTAGTGTGAAGCGCTTTGAGTGGTCAACATGACCAGCAAGGCTCTACACAAGTTCAGTCCATTCACCTGTTTTTCTTTGATAAATCCTGTTTTTCTTTTTATACCAAACAGAAAAAGCTGATTTAACAGGTTTGGATTCTTCAGGTTCCAGGATGTTAAATGAAGATTAGAGTTTAATCTGTACATAATATTAGATGATAATTGTAATCATAATTTAATACTCCGGACCATAAAGAAGCCCAAACTTGTTTTATCTGGTTTGTTTGTTATAAGAAAAAAACAGGTTTTATAAAAAATAAAAGTTACTGTGTGATCTTTCAGTTAGTCTTTATTTAGAAATACAGATTCAAGATAGTATTAGAAACTTAACAAAAAAGTGCAATTTATCATGAAAAACTGTAGAAAAGGTAAAAAGAAGAACAATCCATGAAAGCATGAAAACTTAATCAGAAATCATTTCCACTACAGGAAGAAATCGATTCTTAGATCAATACTTTGTAATAAATATGAAGCTTTTGTGTTGTTGAGCTTATGTGCTGTCTGCTTGTATAAAAGAGAAGGAAAAGGGGCTAAGAAATGAATAATTCAGTTATTTTTTTAACTAGATTTACAGTAAAACTGTAAATTATGTTTTGTTTAGGACGTTACTTCTAGGTTTTGTTTGTCAACCTGGGTTCAATTCCCAGTCCTGGGGAATCTGCTGCATGTCATTTCCTTCTCTCTCCTCCCAATTTCCTGTTCAGCCTGTTAAATAACGGCTCTAATAAAAAACTTTATTAGAGCCTTAAAATCTTTTTTTTTAAAACTACAAAGATACATTTCACCTCACAACTGGACCCAAGGTCAGAATTTGCTTCCCACCACATTGAGTTTGTTTCCTCATCTTAAAAAAACAACTTTCTTCCTCTCTCTCTCATTTTCTCTCTGTCTTACATAATTAACAGGTTACTTCATATTTACACACACACACACACACACACACACACACCCACACACGCCCACATGCCAATACACACAGGGCTGTCTGAGAGCTCATGAGGAGGTGACTTTGGTTAGACTCCTGTCTGGATCTCTAAGGACATTACTGAGACGCCCAATAAAACCTAAACACACACACACACCTTCACATATCTGTCTTTGCGCTGCGTTAGCTGGCAGGACAGTCACCTCTCAATGACAGACACAATCTTTATTTGTCTCTGTCTCCAGTTGTGACTTACATCAGTCTAAGGTAAACAAAACGACTTTGTCAGGGTAGAAAACTCTGCTGTGTTTTGATGGAGCTCTAATCTCATCATTTATTTCAAAGCGTCTTTCAGACGCTTTGAAAAATTCTATTAAAAACCACTGGTAAAGTCATTGTTACTGTGTACCTGTGCAGGTGTTGGAATAAACCTTCAGATCAACACATATTGCATCAGACACAAAAATGTGCGACTCCCCGAGAAGGAAGAGTTTTCAGCTGCAGAAATGAACAAACATTTAGATAAAATGTGGCTGTAAAAAAAAAAAGATCTGCCAAAATTCAGTCAGTAAAAAAGGCTGATCAGAAATACAGAAACTTTTTCAAAGGCTCAGTTTTCCTTTCAGGTTTGTGCTCCAGGTGTTTTAGTACTGTTAGATTTTTAAATTTGTGTCTTGCTTGTTCTGGCTAATGGCTTGGCATTACTTTACCGATTCAGTCCTTTAGTTGTGTTTTGTTTCTTTAAGCCTTTTCTCTTTCTCAAAACGTTTGACAGACTTTCTCTTCCCTATAATTCTCCTCACACATCATACTTTGCTTTAAGCTCCTGCTGCAAATCTTTGTAGCTGTGCATCCATGTCAATCCTTTATCTAACATCAGCTCTTTTTCACCTGTTACTTGTTTCCCATTAATTACCTTCTCTTATGTGTGATGTCTGTTTTCCATCTCCTGTTCTCATCTATTTCTGCCTTTCCAATCCATTTTCTCTTATTTAAATGGTTCATTTGTTTGTTTTTTTTGGTGTCTTTTTAATCGAAGGGTTTATTTTTAAATCAATGTTTTACAATAAATGTGGCCCAAACAAACAAAACCGATACTTTTTCTCCCCTCTCTCTCTCTCAATCCTTTTATTGTCTATTTTCTTCCTCACTGACCTCTCGTCAGTAAGTTGTCCTTAGCCAGCCGGCTTGTCAGCACCAATAAAAATCCTTTACACTTTATTAACTATGACTAATGAAGCAACCCACTGTTTCTACTGTGTGCATATTAAGTATAGAATACAGAAAAACTGGTTTTGTTTTGTTTTTCTTTGTGCGACTGACGTCTGTTGGGTTTAAGAACCAAGGTCTAACGTTTCAGCATTAAGGGGAATCCAATGGTAAAAATTGTATATAATATAGCTGCTTTTATTTTTTGTGTTCCAGCTTTTGTTACTTTATAGAAAGTGATGGAATAACTGCATTGTATATGCAGTTTCTGGGAACAAAGCAGCATCCTGCAGACACCAATAGCCATTAAAGCTACTAAGTTGTAAAATAATAGTAGACAACACGGATTGGTTATTGGAAAGTCCCAAACAGCAGGCAGATGTTGATGATCTGTAAACCTGACACCAGGGACTCTGGAGTACATGAGCTTTGTAATTTAATCATAATAATACTTTGAGATTTATAAATAATTGTAAAGAAAATAGGTTTTATCCACAAGGACAACCAGTAAGAGTAAAATATGGATGTTGCTGAAACATTAACTGAAACATATGAAACATCAAGTTAATTAAGAACATAATCGGCAAACCCACGAATAATAAAAAATTCTTACAAAATAAAATGTACTTTCCTGTTAACTGTGCTGTCCTCATCCTGAATTTTCAAGTTTTCACTGCGAGGTAAAACAAACCTTTCTTTCGTTTTTGCTGATTTACTGAAGAATGGCCTTTTCTGCTCTTTGATCATCGTAGAACTGAGAAATACAAGACATGGCATTGACATTTGTCACTTAGCTGCAAGCTAACATAAAAACATGTTTATAATTTTTTTAAATGTAAAATTTATCTTACAAGTTTTACACAGACACAAAATAATTATTTTTGTCATAGTCTATACTTACACAAATCTCATTAAAAATTAACTGTTTTAAGGTTGAGCTCAGCTTAATTTATGAACATTATGGCACTTTCAGGGTAAACACCAAGATGGATATAAATCTCTTCTGCCTTCCTTTGTCTTTTTTCTTCCTTCTGGAAGTTTGTGCCCATAGTTTGGGTACTAAAAGCCAGTATAAACACACATCCACGCGGTCGGATGTGCATGGTCTATTTACAACAAGGCTGTAGCAGGGAGTTTTCAGAGTAGACACAGACAGCAAAGACTGCCAAGTTTATTCCAATGCTGATGAAATAATAGATTGCATATATGACATTGTGTAACACTTTTTTCTAGTACTGGTGTCACAGGCTGCCTCTCTGTCCATGAAAGCAAATTCTTGACAGAGAAAAGGTTGAAAAGGGATCAACAAGCATCTCATGGAGGTGAGTGTCTTAAACACTAGAGGGCGTCACAGCATTTGAAGTTCCATAACAAAAAGAGTCAAAGAAAAGGCTGCGGTTAGTTAACAGGTGATTCGTTTATGAACTCTTTTCCAACTAGATTCTAAAAAATAAAAATTAAAATGCTATTTATTTTCCTCAAAAATATATACCAAAAATTTAAATGAATAATTTCTCACAACGTAGACGTAAACAAAAGTTAACTTAATCTGATCCCACAAGTTTTCACCAGTTGGCTTAGAGAAAAGTTTTATTTTCCCTTGCAAAAACTGACCTTGTTAACATCCAGATCCTCTTATGCTGTTTAGCTGAGCCGAATCAGTTGACTATTCCCTGACAGTGTGTCATATGATGCACTACTGAGTCTATATAGTCTGCTTTCAAGCTCGTTAACCAGATGTTACTAAAAAAAAAAAAAAAGACATTTAAATACTTCTTGCTAACAGATGCAATGTGTTTACCCTGTACACGCTCAGTGAGGACTTCCATATCTGTCTAGCAATAAATCCGCACACAGTATCTCAGTTTTCACTGTTTTGCATCTTCAATATTCATTGGCTGAGGTTAAATTTGCCGTTAGTCTTGGTGTCTTTGGCCTCGTCTCTTCCAGAGGAATTTGCCTCTGGGATTTTACAGGGTCAAATCTAGTAGTTTAATCATATGAAGATGAAACTTCAGCCATAACCTGTGAGGTGTAAAGAGAATGTTTTCTTCTCTTCATCCCTTAACGAGTCTTTTTTTCCTAACTAAATGCATCCAATGATCAATGACAAAAAATCCTGCAAGGTCTTGCTGAAGGCGTTTGGAGAAAAACAATAATACCTGCTTCTATTAAGATCTTGCAAAAATTGCTTCTCAAAATTTCTAAATATTTTTTGGGGTCAAAGTTTCTCAGTTCAGTCACAACAAAATAAAAGAAAGAAGAAAGGCCTTATTAATATATTAACTAGCCTCCAGGATAATGTGGTAATGTCCTGATATATAGCAAGGACCTGCAGCTCATTAGCCCAGAGTTAGCAGACTATTTTTTAGCTCTTGATGTTTAAACATGATGGTCCATGGATCAATTTGCAACTCTGAATTTGATTTTAGGTTTTGGTGTCAGTTCAAATCAGACACTGAAAAGACTTTGGTACAAACACAGGCAGCGCTTCAAATATTGTGGCAGATGGGCATCACAGCAAACTGCTCAAGATGATACTTTGGACGCATGAGTGGACGGGATGAGGCTGTCTGGAATCGGGACAGGCCCCAGGCTTCAGTGTTTGTCTATGTTTGGCTGCCTGTAGATGTTCTGTGCCTGTCAGCCTGAGGGGCAGCAGACATTACGGAGGGCTAACACCGTCTCTTACTGCTGCATGTAGCCTTTTGGCACTTGAGAGGGAACACAAATCGGTGCCGTCTCTACTAATGCTGCCCACACATGCTAACATGCAAATAAACACACATATACACAGATGTCTATTTTCTATTCAGCTGCTTATTAAGAGCGCTGCCAGATACAGCGGATATTGGTAGACATGTAGAGTGTATTATTGATGTAACACAAAAAGAAAAATAATCATGTTCATTTTTATCACCATGTACAGCCTTATTTAAGAATTTTAACATAATGTTTTGATTATTTTGAGATTAACATGCAAAGGTATCTGCAACCAAGCAGAAGTCTGGGAAGATGAAGTCATCCCATAATTATACAAACTATTGTAAAACAGACAGTTACAATATCAATCTTGTCAAGCACAAGCAGAGAAGCTTTCTGTGATTTCTCAATGTTTAATCTTTTCCCTCCGTCATTCATCCATCAAAGACTGATTTTAAATTAAAATCTGCTCAGACTGCATAAAAAAATCCACCTGGGGCCTGGAGGATTCGTTTCAATTAGAACAGTCCATGTTTGCAGGGAAATGAACTCTGAAATCTGGGTTGTTCCTGTCAGAAACAAACAATGTCGACTGATGATGTCTCGCCCCCTTATGTTTTCTAAATAACATTTTTCTACAGAAATGGAACAAAATAACATTCCAGCTGTAGAATCCCACCTTTACCAACTGAATACAAATATATTTTACACTCTAAAACAAATATTTAGAATTTTGTGGTTTTACATTAATTGTGTATATTTGCATAAAACAGACAGCAGAATGGATCAGATGAAAACACTAGTGATGTGTGAATGAGCAGCCATTAGTGTGGAAACTACACTGGTGCTACACCATTAGAGTCAAAACATGGAACAACTTCACATCCCATTGGAAGGTGAAAGATGAACTAGTCAGTAGAAGCACCTGGGCTTTTTAAATTTTTTTTTACCAAATCAGTTGTAGGCCTAAATGAGGCCTGATGCTAAAGCTGTTAATTAACTCTTCTATAAAACCAGTTACTACCTCTCTGCTTCACTGGGGAAGCTTGAACTAAATTGAATATAAACCTGACTCCATCTGACAACACAGAACTAATGGAATTAGTAGAAAGTGAAATGTGTTTTATTTTTGGCCACACTAAGACTCCAGCTATGGCCTCATATGGCGTCCTTTAAAAAAAAAAACCCATTTGCGAGCATCTTCTGGACTCTCATTTTCTTTATCTCTTCTTCTGGCAGAAATAAGATCCTATAAACCTAAATACCACACAAGCACAAGCTCACAATTTATCCACCTACTCATTGCTTTTTTCCACCCTTCCAAGCTGTGTGAGGTGACATATTTGGTGTAGCATTAATCCTTTTGATGCACCTACGCTGCACTGTTTGGAGATTATTAAAGTATATTTGGCGTCAGTGTTAAGGACTGACAAGGCTTTGGAGAGGAACAAAACATCTGAAATACAGCACATGCAAACACAACTTGACAGTGGGCCACAGTTCAGATCTGTTGGTGAAGAAACATGTATGCGTATCATTCAGTTGTGGTCGAAATAAAATGGAACTGCAAAGCATTTTGCCTTGATTGCAGCTCCACAGGCAACTCGTTTGGTGTCTTCTTTTAAAATGCAACAGAGACTCTTCTCACCTCACCTTCCCTCCTGGTCACAGAGCGCTCCACTCCAACATTCAGCCATTTTTGTAGTTTGATAGCAGAGATGTGATTATTTAGCAGCAGAAAAACGTCGCTGAAAGCAAGACAAAAACGGCAAAAAACTGTTTATATAATAATACAATGTGAAAGATGCAGTACAGTTACGTCCTCAAGGGGTTAACTGCTATTTTAGCGTTTACAGCGTATCACTTTGCTGTGTCTGTCATTTCATAGACACAAGGAACTGACTGCTCATTTAGACAAAGTTTTTCGGAAAATCCTTCTTGATGCTGGCGGAGAACCTCTTCAAAACGCCTGGTTAAAGTTTAGTTTTCTTGGAAATGTTCCCACATCACCGGGGGAAAACCTCTTTGTTTTAGTGAAGCACTTCAAGAAGAAGTTCTTCAGCAACTTGATGCTGGGAACAGTGTGATGAATTGTTTGGGTTAGTACATGGAACACCTGAACATTTTGACTCATCCACTTCGCGCTTCAGCATTCTTGAACTTAGACTACAAAATTAGTATGAGAAATAAAATAGGCAGATTTGTGAAACTGGTTAGCTGGAAGTCCATAATGTTACTTTACCGTTCTGCAGCAAATACTGTAACATAATAGTTTAAATTACAATAGAAAATAGAGAAAACATGAATGGATTGAAAAATATGACCCAAACAGAATCTAATATCTACGCAACACCAGAAGAGACGACATTCAACCATTTTCACTCCTAATGAATCAAAATACAGAGAAAACTATATTTAAGGGTTAAAAAAAGTGGATTTTGCATGAGATGTCCCGTTCATTGTCGTTATCATAAAAAGTTAGGTTTATATGTCAAAATTTCACGTCAGTAAAGAACTAAAATTTTCTTTACCTGCTTGGCAAAAGCCAATAATGTAACTCTTGCTGAACATACTCAGGAAAGATTTATTCTTAAACGTCAGAAATTTTGAACAAAGGTTTCCTCTCATACAGTATGTAAACATTTGGTTTTAGCTGTAGATGACTTAATGGGACCCAACTCTTTTCAGGCTGGATTCCAAATGGTTATTTTCTACTTCTACAGTAACATGTCAGTATAAAAGCAGAAGAGTGCCCTTCACAGTGTGCTAAAACCTTTTCCACTTGGAGACTGACAACACCTCCATGTTCAGGCTTGCTCTGTTCTAATGAGTGATGCCAATACTAGAGGCTCTGCTGTCACTGTGATGCTAAATCTAATTCATGACAATCATCAAAGCGTGCTTTTTACCCAACCTCTCTGACTTACACTAATAGGTTTTATTTTTAGCAGTCCTTTCTCTGTTTCACACTTACCCTACAACATCAAAAAACTGCTAGACCCTGTAATCAAAAACAGAGTAAGCTACAAAAATAACCCCATCAGTAGTGACTTTGCTTCTCAAAAAAAAAAAAAAAAAGTCTAGTTTCTCATTGCATGAAGATGTGGCAACTGTGTAGGTGTAGTCACATTAAGCAACACTCTGGAAACTGATGTATTGGAATTTTGCATTTACCAAATTTACATTTTTCCTAAAAAAAAAAAAAAAGCTGCTTGCGGCAGCATGTCAAAGCAGTTTCCTGTCTGATTAATGGGAGTAAGGACCAGTAGCACAAGTAAGAGTAAATAAAGATGATTTAAAGAGAAATGTTGTATTTAGGGAAGAAAACTACATTATTAAGTACTAGTATCTAACAGTATTTTCTCTACTAGATATACCAAATCATATCAAGTAGTTTTGTTCTAGTTCCTAGAACAAAAATCTTAGAACAATTGAAATAAAACAAAACTAACTTACAAGTAACTTTTCAGAAACATATAGGAGCTTGGTATAAGTAATTTATTCCTAAATATTGATAAAAAGGATGACTCCACTGGCAGATTATATCACTTATAACAAGAAAATGTTGCATGTTGTAACTGAAATAATCTGCCAGTGGAACTAGTTGTTGACTTAATCAAGCTTTTTTTATCTTGGTAAAAAGTTACTTGTAAGTTAGTTTTGTCTTATTTCAAGTGTATTAAGATATTTGTGCTAGAAACCTAAACATACTTGGGAACATTTGGTGTTTCAGTGGTTTGTATTCACACACAAAAAGACATTGCTCTTAAAGAAATTGTTCAACACACTTTTAGATGCTTTCATGGCCTTGAAACAAACTACTTTTTTTTTTAAACAGGCGTCAAAAGTTCTCACTTCTGCATGAAAAAGCTCACACAGCTTACATAGCATTAGATTTTCACTGAAATTGGTCACATTTTGTCCTTGGCACACAAAAATATGAACCACATGAGCATAAAAGCACAGAGATCCCTGAAAAGTGACTCTAGCCTTGTAAAATCTGAGCAGCTTTCACGGTGTTTGTATGGAAGCTTTCGCAGATTGACCTTCTGATGCAGCACCTCTGCCACGACCAGCTGCTATGCTGTGTTCAGGTCTGCACGGAAAATCCACAGGAGAATGTGTTGCTTTCAGTGACGGGCTCAAAAATGTTGTTAGTCCGAGATAGACCTTTGTGATAAAGAACCAGTACTGCAGATTTACTCAATTTTAAATATTACATAAGAACAAGTAAGTCATAATATACCCATCTGAATAGAAACCTTTAGGGTTGTGAAAATAATTCATATTTTGTTATAATCGACAGTAAGAGAAATAAATTTGTCAAAGATCCTAATTTGCACCAAAATTAAACTGCCTACGTTTTTTTTTTCCAAGTTGGCACACAATTCTGCACAGCAGCACTGAAAGCACCAAGACACTTAGCCTGTCCACTTCCTTGCAGTGGTTCACTTGATTGCTGCAAATCAAATCAATTAGTTTCTGCTTGAGGTTTAAAACTCCTGCAAGATGGCAGCTTTAACAAAAAAATAACCTTTGTGACCCTGATATGAAAAGGTAACAACACATTTGGAAGGTATCCTGTTTCTATAATAAAGAAAAGTTTAATTTTCTACAACTTAGAGTGACTGTTGTCTTAAGACAACAAAAATACTTTTATGCTGTTATTGATCATGTTATTGTGATCTAAAAATAATTTCAGCGATGTCAAAAAGGAAATTCTACCATGTGAACACCACAACTCACACATCTCATAAAGACCAAACATCTGCATTCCTCCTACAGAAGCAACAAAAACCACAAGAATGACCCAGTAATAACGTCACTTTATCTCGAGACTTCACCTACCTCAGGATGCTAAAGGCTTGAAGCTTAAGGTCAGTTACTTTCTGATTGATCTGACCACTTGAGAGCACTCAAAGAGCATTAGAATTTCTTTTCCAGGTGGCTAGTTAATACTTTGCTTTGAAAAAGTTAGCCAATAGAAAAGGATGTTCTATGTACTGTACTTTGTTCTTATGCAGTTCAATACTATAGATACAATACAATATACTTTTTGATACACACACAGGTTCCATCAGAAGAGGAGGTAATCTAAAACACACATTTAAAAACATAACTAGAGTTACTGTTTAAAAAAATAACTACAAATCCTTCAAACTTAGTTACCATGTTTTTCATCACACTGGAATAGATAAGAAGCACCTTTTTTTCTTATTACCTGACAATGGAGGAAAAAGGTTCAATTGGAGCTTCAAGACCAATACTAGCTATTTTGTTGTATACAGAGTTTTGATGCAATTTAACTTTGTGTGTGAATGCACTAATTGGGCAGTAATAACTGTCAACAAAAATGAAAGATGATTCCAACTGCTGCGCGCCCATGTAATCATCAGATTTAAGGCGCTACGCTGCAGCTCTCAGAGCAGTTCAGCGAATGAATGCAACAAACAGAAGCAACAACAGGAGGTCGGTGGGTAATTGCATGTTTATGGTTTATACAAAAGCCCAGCGTGATGCAAATGTGTGGGAATGTCTTTCATTGTAGAAACCAAACTGCAGCACAATCACACAATCGGTAACACACATTTGGTAACTTTCTTTGTTCTTGTGTTAGTGTGTGTATGACTCTGTGTGAATGTGTGTTTTAGTAATAATGTGTGAAAATGCAGGGGCATAAACAGTCCAAAATGAAAGCAGCATATGTTAATCCTTCACAGGTCTAAACATTCCACAAAGCCATAATGTCGCTGTCTGGCCTGGATAATCTCTTATACTATTAATGCCTCCAAACTCCAAGATTCACAAAAACACAAGCTTAGTAAGTAAGCTGAAAAAAGTAACTATACAGTAAAAAGACACAAGGTCTGCGCTGTTTTCCTTGACACATCAAAAACAGAAGGATGTTACAAAACCAAGACAAACAAGAGAAGAGACATATAGATATAAAAATACTTATGAGGTGGAATAAAGGAAACCAAATCTATTTAATTATGACACATTGACATTTAAGAGAGCAATAAAAATCCATGAGATTTTTAAATTAAACGCAATTGTTCAAGAAATTTATGCGACTAGGTTTACAATGTTAACAAAAATAAAAAGAAGCATGGGAAGCATTTTATGTCTGGTTCACATGGCAAGATTTCCTCCTTCTGGCCATCTTAAAAACACCCCGATTACCAGGATTACCTTAGTATTTAATTTGTATTTTTGTATTCTTTTGCACCTTTGCTTACTGTGTGTTATCTCTGTTTTTTGCCTGGGAGCTGCTGGTAACTTCAATTTCCTGAGGGAGTCTTCCCAAGGGATCAATAAAGTACAAGTCTAAGTCTAAGGATGGTTCTTAAGGTAATCTTAAAAGATATTCCTGCCATGTGTAGAGATCTGGTCCACTCAGAAGGACACAGGGACCGCTCCAATCTCCAAACGGAGATATTCAACTGTTGGATTGTCTTGACCCGATATCGTAGCTTGTGTGGTGGTCACACCGACAACAAACGAGAAAGCAGCCTGTTGAGTGGGACATTCAGCCAATCAAAAAGACAAGGTAATGGAAACGTGAAGGGCACATCAAAACACATTCGATAAGACGACTGGCATGATGGACCAGAAAGTCTGGTGGACATTGGAAGAGAAAGTGTTTTTTCTCTGTTAACAGCCCAGAATTTATCACAATTACTTTTTCTTTGTTTACTCTGTAGGAGATTTTGTAAAAGTTTCTATCTGACGTTTGCATGTTAAAATCTGTTAGTGTTGTGTGGCTATACACCACTTACATTTAAAATGTTTACTTATTGGTAATACTTTCAAGTTATTACTTGGTTTCAATTAATGTTTCATTTTAAAATTAAACAGTTTAACTGTTAATTTCACCAAATTCATCTGTTAAAAATCACAATGCAAAAATGATTCCAGCTATCAAAACCACATATTAATACGCTAAACATTGACAAGATTTCATGTAAATTCTGGAGTAACCAACGACATCCGGGTGTTAATGAGCCTCTCCAGCAGCCGACCCAGTGGCTAAGCTACCGCTAATATTGAAGCTACCGCTAATATTGAAACTACAGAATGTAGGCAATCCAGCAATACATTCTTATAATAATAAAGTCTCTGCTTTACCGGCTGCCTCTCTGCTTCTTTGTAGACGTATCCGCCTCTACACAGGCTTGGTACATGACTGGATCACGGTTTAAAAGTAACACCAACTGACAGCTTTGTGTTTACTGACGGTTTCTGCTGCTGCCATCATTGTCCGTCCCTCTTTATGGTCCGTGTAGCACAATTACCGTTCCGCCATTTTTCCTTCTGGTTGTAAATCAGTTCATATTCTCTTTCTTTCTTCTCTTTTTTCCCCCTTCCTTTCCACTTATTTCTTTTCTTTCTTCTTTTTTTCATTTTCTTTCTCTTCTTCTGATTTGGCCTCACAGTGTTAGTCAAACATCATTAGTGTCTTTGTTCAAAACCTGCAAATCACTCCTCCTCAAAACAATTTCCCCTTGTTGGAGGAATTTGCTCTTATAAGCTATACACCAAATGTTTTTGAGGATGTTGAGTTTTCTTAAACATTAGGTCAGAATGCTACTTCATTCATAATGTCACATCTGCTCCGCTCATATTTGGGTGTGCCAGGGTCTAAGAGAATCATTTGAAATCTGTATAAGTTACATAGGTCACAATTAATGTTAAATACCTTAAAATGATGCTGACACTGGCTCATATTTGCTCTTAATGTTTTACTTCAGCCTCTACTTTGCCGTTCTGCTTCCACCTGTTTCTGTGCGCACACCTGCACCAGGCTTCCTCTCTTCAGATAGAGCGGCTGCTCTTAAATGATCCGTATCCTCTATTGCAGCAGCCTTGTTTGGGGCGTTCAGTGTAGCTTTTTGGGTAATGAATGAGGCAGGCAGATGTCCCTGCACTGAATAGCAAGTCTGGACCTTTTCAGAATGTTTGAAAGGCACCAAAAAAGGCAGACTCTTCAAAACAATCTGAGCAGAACTTGCTAAGCTTTTTTGTTTCCATTCTTTCCTCTGCAAAGCATCCGCCATAATCTTCTGCTGATGTGAATCTTTTGGAAAATTAAAAAAGCTTTACCTTGCACCATTTCTGCTCCGCAATGCCACCAAATCTTCTATTAAAATTACCTAAAACATGTAAAAGTTTTAAAAAGTTGCTTGTATTTGGTAAACACAAATCAGACGCTGTTATATGATTTATATATGTTATCTGATTTTTGTTATTTATTGTGTTAGTTAGATACAATGACATCACGCATTGCCCCGACTCCTTCAAGAAATCTGGATGGAAATTCAAACTCTGGTCATCTAAGCACACAAATAAAAAAGAACTTGCAAACTTAATCCTGCATGAGACATTTTAATTTTTCCAAGAAATAGATACATACTAGTTTTTATAGATATTTAAATAAGTGAAAATGCTGCTTGTACTTTGGGTAATTAGCCTAATTTTGTTAGGGCATACTTGCCATTATGACAGACATAATGTTCTTGTAAGAAAATTTTATTTTACAAAGCAAAAACAGCACAAGAGTGTAAAAGTCATTCTCCATGTTTATTTCAACCAACTTGGCTGGACATGCTACTTGTATTCCTGGCAGCTCAGTTCATCTCTGCCTTCTGCCAGCACAGACTGTTTAACAACAGACAAACAACAGAGCTGGGAAATCAGTATGGACAGCAGGGAAAATAAAGGATGTCGACAGGAATGATTTCTGCTGTTACCAACACGATACAATTGATTTATCACTGCATACTTTTTATGTGGATGATTGCTTTTGTGTGCTCCTTTGAGGGATTCTTGCTGTGTCCCTCTTTGTTTCTTGTCTTTGAGATTTTCTATTTCTGATTCCTAAAACTGTCTTTATTTTTGTGGATTATGACGTTTGAGGGTTTGAGACAGTTTAGGAGTCTGCAATACAGACAAGCAAACGCATGGTAGAAGTATTTATGAAACTAGGTGTTATGAACGATTGATAAAGAATCATACAACGTTGGCTGTAGAAACATCCAAGTCAAGACATGAAAAAGCAAAATGAATGTACATTCAGAGAAGGGATTTACATGATGGGAATTAATTTTTTTACTCAAGGTAGCAACTCAGCATCACTGCGGCATCATCAGCATGGTAACCAATACTGACACTAACCAATCAGATTATTTGATGGATACAACACAAGAAAAAAGTTCTGTCCAGAATGTGTGTCACTAACAAGCTACAGAACCTTCCAAGTTTTATTCTTATTGCCTTGGAGAGAATGTCAGCTTCTCTGCTCTTGGGTGTAGTACGTAGAAGCTGGCGCTAAATAATTTAGGTTTCAAATACAAAGTGAACTAGTAATAATGAAAAAGTATAAAAGTGGAAGCAGTAGCACGTGGGCTAAAATTGAAAAAGGTAAATACAAAAAGGTGAATTTAAAAACTTTAACTGTAGATTATTGTCTTTTTAAAATACGTTAGACCTTGATTTATAGGAACTGCTCTCTCACATACTTATGTGGGACACTGAGATGCAGTCATCAGTGTTCAGAGAGAAGAAGAGCGCAGAGCGGATGCAGGTGGTGGTGCTGATGGTTCTTGAGCGGGTTAAGATTTGGCTCAATGCATTGTCAGTTTTTCATTTAGACTTCATATTTTGAAAGTCAAAACTTGCTTTATCTGCAAAAGACACATGTAACACGGTATGATTCAGTAAACTGAAAAGAAAAATGTTACTTTTTACAATCTTCAGTTTCACCCCTTAGGTGCTTCTGAAGTTTCCAGTCGACACTTTCATGCTGCTGGGCAGCTTCTCATTTCCTGCTGTAGGAAGAAATGACATCTCTGTGTGAGCAGCATCTCAGTGCCACTGCTGCATTTAATTGCACAGCATAAAGGAATCTTCTCTTGTTCCCCAACACAACATACAAATTGTGCAGCACTTAGAAAAAAAAAACTTGCAGAGCACATTTTTCCTTCTAAGAGTTCTTGGAGATATATGAATGTAAAAAAAGGAAAGACAGCAGGAGGAGAAAAAATAGAGAATAGTCTTCCGTGGCATTTTTCTTTTTCCAGCACACGCAGAAGAGAAATGAGAAAAGAAAGAGAAACAAATCATTCTTCCTGCGGTGCAGAGTGTGGAGAGAGCAAGCAACAGTGAGAGGTTTTACTGTACGAAGCCACAGAGAGACAAATGAAAAGGAGAAAAGAAAGAAAATCTGTCCTGGACCTCAGAGGTCACAGTATGTTTCCATCAGCAGATTATTAAGGTGTTTTTGTATCTGAGTTGACTTGATGTAAATACATTTATGACATGTTATGATTTTAGAAGTTTGCACATTTCTTCTTCTGTTTATCTGTTGGTACCAACAGGTGTGACAAGTCTTTGCCTTTTTAACTGTGTTGCAAATGTATAAAGTAGTGAGTCAGCCTTCAGTGGTAAGAAGAGGATTTTTTTATGATTCTACTTCCAGGTCTAGCCAGATGTTTGGGATTACAATGCTGTATACTGTAATTGTCCTCAGACTTCTTTATGCCTGTTCAGGCAAACAGGCGTTTACAGTTTTTAAAAAGTGGAAGTTTGTCTGAACACAAAGATCGTCCAGGGTGTTTAGATGTTTTGATGAAGACTTGCTGGTTTAGGATCTGTGGATCTTGAGTTGTAAACTGATTCTTTGCATGAGGTTGAGTGGCTGTATGTGTGAAGGCCTGCTTGTGTAATTATACCATAAGCACGTCTCCATGTTTCTGTTATGTTTTGTGCTTACACTGTAGCCTGCTTGTGTATCTTCTAGTTAATGAGGTGTGAAGGTGGATGTTGCTGACTTTGAAACACTTCTATGAAGATGAAAACAGTAATTCCTCTCTGTCCTTCACAGTTAGGTATACAATGTATTGGTGAATTGCGGTTTGCATGTTTGGATTCGAGAAGAAAAAAATCCATCATAATCATGTGTTTCAATGCATTTCATGAACTTCAGACATTCTGATCGGATCTCATGTTGTCTTTGCGCCTCAGTAGTTCTGTGGGCCATGCCTTATTAAATCTAAAAACTTAAATCATTACACCACACTGAAAATATAATGCAAGCAAGCTTTGCAGTTTGTGTGACTTGCGTCATTAAATGTATAATAGGGAGGACATTAAGGTGAATTTCAGAATTGAATTTAATATTTCATTATTTAAACAAAATGTCTGGCACCATAAACCCTCATAATATAAAAACATTTACTTTACTATTGAGATAATGGACAAATGTTTCCAGTATAACTGTTGCACAGACATGCTGAGGCAATCTTTTCTTTTTAGTTTCTTCTTCTTGCCTCACAGACTAAGTGATTTTCCTCTTTGTTCATTTCAGTCTTCAGTCCACTGCATACTTTCCTCTTCCTCCACATATCCTCTCCGCCTGCATGAGGTATCACAAAGAAGATCTGCTTATTTTTCAGAAGACCTTTGGAGTTTTGGAACATCAGATCAAAGGAAGCGATTCTTTGTCAGTGTGTGTTTGTGTGTGTGAGAGAGAGATTATTCTGATATGAGTGTATTTTTGGGCTAGACAGGAGATCAGTTTTATTCTCACACTGTTCATCTCTTCAGTAAAAGGACTTTCATATCCAGACACTAATGCTCATGCTGTATCCAGGGATCAGTGGCCAGAACTGCTCTGTGCTCTGAAGTGAAAGAAAATCTAACTGAATGATAGAAGAAGCGTTTGACTTGTGGAAAAACGCTGCCTTTTTGGTCGGGGAGAGCAAAAAATCCTTTTACTGAAGTCAACTCCTGAATGAGAAGGATTAATAAATAAAGAAAACTGTGTTTGCTTTCTTTGACTTTCATCTGTTTCCAGGACGTTCTGACTGAAAATCTGGGGAAAACATTTTGGAGAAATAAATCTGATTCGGTTGTTTGCTCTCAGACTTCAGGTTTTGTAAGTTCACAATTTATAATATTTCATGTAAATTGATTTAAACATCAAACTAAAAGTTTGCCAGGGACAAGACATTGGGAAATTGAACTTTGAAAAACTATGTACAACAAATTCTACTAAACTTCTGTTGTTTTAGGTCAATTAATATTTAGAAAATTATTTGTGTTTGCAAAATGCCACGATAATCAGAGTGAGAATATGTCAGAGATGTATTTATTAGTGTCTTCAAAATAAGATGTTAATAAATATTAATGTCTTATTAATATAAGATTATTACAGTCATATTATAATTACTGTCATTCTGGATGACAGTACTTATCCAGAATGATGACTGTCTCTTTAAACAAGGACAGAAAGTCCAGACGATGATGTGTTTTTTGGAAACCTCTGATAGGTCACCTGACTCATTTCCAGATGCTTGAAGGCGTCACATTCATCTGTTCAAACAATTCTAGAGATGATGGGAATGTGCAGCCATCATATTACTCAGGGAGGTGACGGGTTCTGTATCCTAGAAAAGAACGAGTTCTGCTCCAAAGTGTGCAGATTGACCCCAGAACAAAAGCAAAGACCTTTTGAAGATGTTGACTGAAGCTGGTAGGACAGAGTCATCATCCACAGTAAAAAGCATCCTGTACTGACATGGGCTGAAAGGCCACTCAGTGAGGAGGAAGCCATTATTCCAAACGAAACATTAAAAAGCCAGAATGCAGTTTGCAAAGGCACACAGTGTCTGGAGACATTTCCCATGGTCTGTCCTGATCTGAAAGAACTTCTAAGCAGATGTGAAAAGATGTGTGTGATCCAGGCGGTGCAGAAATCTGACCCCGTTCCACCAGTTGTGTCAGGAGGACAGAACTAGTGGAGACAGCTTTACTTAGTTAATGCTGTCTGACTGAAAGGCCTCACAATAAACAATGCATCATGGTGGCTGGGGCCTGTTCCAGCAGGAATGTGGCCCTCCAAAAAAACAAAAACAGAGAAGTCTTTGGTCTGAGCTTGGCTTGGTCTCATAATTCCTCAGATCTCCTGTCCAATCAAAAATCTAGTGGATTATTTTCGGAAACAATTCTGCTTAATAAATTCTCCACCTGGCAAAGTACAGTACTTACATCTTGGTTTCTGATACCACAGAAAACCTTTACAGGTTCAGAGGAGTTCAGGTCTCCACTGATCAGAGCCGCTAAGTGAGGTTTTTCATTTTTATGCCTGGTTGATTGTATATTAGAGCTGACATGTTAGGGTAATTTATGGAGAAAGTAAGCAATTAAATGAAAATCCAGTTTAAAGTTGCAGTTCGTAACTTTTATAATAAATGTTTTTTTTTTCTTACATATGTATTAAAATTATCATTAAGACAATATAACATAGGACAGTAAATCTGTGAAAAGAATCGAGTTTGAACTTAAGAAGCCTCATTGCCAACCAGAAGGGAATAACTGAGAACTACCAATCAGAAAACCTTTTCTGCATAAAGCAACATTTAGACTCTGAGCTTCACAACCCGACACACATTTCTCCACAGCTGCAGCTAAAGATCTCAATAAATAACACAGACAGGATGAAAAGGCCCTGGCAGAGTCCGGCTCTCCTTAAAACATCTTTGGGATGAGAATCGGACCATCAACTGGTTGATTTAATGGTACTATACAGCCCTCTAGTGGTGAGGTATTAACTTTCACTCTAAACCTAACAGAACAAATTATTTTAACTACTCAGGATAGCAATCATAAGAGAATAGGAGCATTCGTGGTTAATAATTTAACATGTAAAATAATAATATTTGTTGATTTATTTCCCTTTATTATTATCTGACACAAAATCATATAAGATCCATTCAGTGCATGTATAAAAATCAACTATTGTCATTTATTTTATTGTAGCCATTTTCAATGTACAAATAGCTTTTTAATATGTATTTTACTCACAAAAAACAAAGTAAATGATGTATATATTTGTTCTTTATTTTAATGTAGTTGACCTTTTAACTAAACTTTATGGCCCCTTTTAGACTCCTCCTGTTTAAAAGTAAAAAAAAAATAGTTCAAATTAAATCATTTTGACTTGACATGCATTTGTTGCTGATGAACTTTCTGATGTGCTCAAAACATTTCTTACATTTTCTGAAATCAGTTGACAAAAATTACATTTTCTCTTTGTTTTGAGCTCTTCTGAGCAAAAACACATTAAAATACAATCATGTACAAATGACTCATCTGAAGTTTTCCTCATATAGTTTTCAAACAAAGAAACTGAGTTTCTGTAACTGCCACAGGATGTTCAATATCTCACTATTATTTAATAAAAAATGATTAACAATAATTGCTGTGTTTTTAATTGATGGTCAAACTCAACATCTGTAATGTTTAAAAAACATTTGGCTTTTTTATAGCAGATTTTACATCTGCTCTCCTGCCATATCAACTTTAAAGCTCCTTAACAAAAGAAGATGAAAATTATTTTAAAATGAGGTCAAAAGTAAACAAAAAAAAATCTGCTCTTACCATTACAGAAATTACATATTTTTCTTACATTTCATGCCATCCTAGAAGCACAGATATCTTACATCTATCTGAACATAATGTAGAAAATATTACAGGGCAGCAATTGTTTATTTTGAGCTAAATAAAATATGTAGACTGTCTGTGTTTTGTAGTAATAACTTAGAAAGCATAGGATGCATTTTAAGGTAAGGGCTTAGCATTTTAATCTACAAAGTTATGTAAAATTATATTTAATCAATAATAATTTTTTTGTGTTTAGCACTCAAATCTCTTTTAAAATTCCATAATAATTTATTTAGCAGATAAATAGCAACACTAATCGAATGACTGATCTGTCAATGCAGATGTTGGAGAAATTATGATGATAAATATGTAGAAAATTAAAGATAAGCAAGCAAACAATTTCTGAATGTTGGTCCTGCTTAGATGTAACAATTATGAATAGTCAGTAAATCTCATTAGAATTTTAATGCATCTTTACTAAGCAAGCTTTTAGCAGGGGTAAATGACAGGTATTAATGATCACTGATAATCACTAATTATCAATGATTACAAATGAAGAATAAAAATCAAAATTGTTAAAAACCAAATCAATCCTTTCCTAACCTCATTCCCTAAACTGTGTCACTAATTTACTGAGTGAGGCTTTGGGGTTCAGTTCAACTCAAACCCAGATGACGAATGATCTCGGCAACAGAAAGCTTCAATGTCCTTGGTTAGGGTCTTGTCTTTGTGCAGCAAAATCATCTTCTGAATGGAAACAAAGCAGAACTGGTTGTTGTCCATCGAACACTCAGATCTTCATCACTCCGTGACCTTTGTCCATTCTCCAAGTCTGTTGCAGCAGCTTTGAGATCTTTGGGGTTGAGCGCAGAGCGGCAGTCGAATCAGAAACCAGGATTGAACCAGGGTTGAACCAGAGTTGAGGGTCAATGGGTCTTGTCCCCTTCTAGCAGTGCGGAGTCTTCCCGTGGTTCCAGGGTGCGGTCCTCTGCTGGTCTTCTGTTTGCATCTTCTTGTTGGCTTGACTTCGGCACGGAGACTAAGAGCGCTTGTTCCCCTTTTCATGGGTTTTTATACTTTCTCACCCCATAGTTGTGTATGGGGTGGTGGCGTACGTGACTTCTTAAATGTTCGATGGCTTCGCGGAAAGTACCAGACCTTTTGTTACTCCTCTCGAGTTTAATCAAGGCTTAACGAAGTTCTTGGTTTCAACAGCCATTTATTGTGGACACGTCTTACAAAGTCCCCAAAAAATGCCGTCAGAACTAAAAACAAAAGGTAACACAAACCCAAATCAGTTCACAATAAGTGGAGTATTTACATAAATAAAAGATACAAAGAAACAAAACCGTACCTCATTAGCCGCATTGACTCCAGAGGAAGTCAATGCGGCTTGGCAAGCCGCCATGGCAATCATGGCACTAAAGTCAAAGGCATAAGAACTTCTGCTCTTGACACCACTTTGTTATAAATGTAAACTCTGTTGCGACACCTCCAGGCGCTGCAACCATCTTCTGATGTCTAAGTTTATTTCTCATTTTGTACTATTCATTTCTTTATCTTGGTATATTACGTATATACACATAACCTGCATCTTAACTCGAGTCGAGCAAATCTCAATCTCGTTGTAATCTGTTGATGACAATGACAAATAAATCTTATTTTATCAAATTTAATTTCTAGCGATCAGCTTCTTGGGCTTGAATGCCCCTAAGTGCGCCAGCTAATGCTTCCCCGGGCAACACATGGTCCGTGGAACAAAATAAAAGTTCCCCCCACATTTGAATGTACACTTAACCGAACTTAATGAGCATCAACACAAATTTACTAAAACTACCACACATTTAAACTTAATGTTTAATATTAAATAAACTTTAACTACTGCCACCTTAAACCAAACATCAAAACAATAAACCAGATGCAGTTGTCTTGATAGCAGCTACACCTTTCCACATCAGTCAACTCCTTGTTCACTTCTCATTTTGTTGTTTATAACTGACCATCTGGTTTTACTTCCTTTATCTGGTGGCATTTCTCTCATCTGCTTCTGAGAATTTTTCCTCTTTGAAATTCTCCTGCCCTCCCCGCTCAGCTCACATTCTGTTACTGGCCTCTGCTCTAATTATAACACAGTCCGAGAATCACATGCCAATGTACTTCACACACAATGTATGCTTACTTTAGTTACAATTTTATGTATGCTGTATGGTTATCATGAATCATTAAACATAATCATCTTTTTGATTCAATTCTGCAAACATAACTTCTTTTAATAATCATCTGAGTTTAATTCCTTTCACCATTTCATTCATCATGTTATTCATTTCTTGATCTGCTTTTCATTACATCAAACTCTCGAATTCTCTGTATAATCATCAATCAAAATTCGAGATTACTTATTTTATAATAATCAGTAAATCAAAATACAAGATTACTTATTTCTCCCAGTCTTTTTATGATCTGTTTTCTGCGTTACCTGGAAAGATCTCACCACTTTATGCCAGTTTTCACAACAGAGCTAATAAAATGATTTCTGACACATGATAAATTATAATTAAACTGAACTCAGGACCTTTAGTTCCTAAACATCATTCATCAATCAAAGTAATAGTTCTGGATGAAGACTGCATTGAGGCCTCTGTAGACAGGGGAGAAGTTATAAATCAGAGCTTTGTCTTCTTCAGCAGGATTGGAGAAGCGGTGCTGGCTCTTCAAGGCTGAAGAAAGACGTAGAGAGAAGAAAATAACAAAAATAAAAACCTAAAAATGTTTGAACAAGGTTGCAGGTTTTATGTGTTACCTTCAGAGACGAAGAAGCTTCCAGTGTAGAAGCTGATTCTGACAGCAGAGACGGTGTGAACCATGCCTGGTTTATCTATCCACTCAAACGGACTCTTTTCAGGATGCCACTGCACAGCGTAGAACGGGTAGCGATAAGCTAATCAAAACCAGAAACACTGTTAGCATACTCTATTGCTGTTTAATTTAATCTGATTAATACGTTCAAAGTAAAAAAAATTAAAAATCAATAACATGCTGACAATACAACTGAGTATTAGGGCTTCGCTAAGGAAATGAAAAACTACAACTAAAATTATGACAATAAAGTCACATTATTATGAGAAAAAAGCCTTACCAGAAAAAAGTTATAGTATTATGACTAATACTAGACAATATTACATAATATTAAGACTTTATTCTAGTATGGCTTTTTTTATTATGTAGTATTGTGAGAAAAATAGTCTCATAATACTATGATTTTACTCTCATACAAGCATATTCTTGTAATATATGTAATATTATATATATTTTATACTTGGAATTTTATTTTTTGCATTTGTTATTTTTTCTCAATCTGGCCCTAATATTCAGGAAAACTTTCTTCACAAGTTGTGCACATTATTGTGGGATGTTGGTGCCATCTAGTGGACATCACATGGTTTTTGAATGGTGAATATACAGTATATTGTATACTTTGAATTCAGTCCCGGTGTTAAAACACATTGGAGTAACATAAAAGAATGAAAAGTTATCAAGTCGGATGTGCCTCATAAAAGCAACTTAAAAATATAAAGGGATCAACAGAGAACGCTACCTTCCATGGTGGAGATGAATTCTTTCTCTCCATCGCTGTTGGTGGACAACACTCTGTAGAACATCTTCAGTTTGGCATTTCGGGTGAAGTTCTGTAGATTCAGGCACAAATTAAACAATGACTTAGTTGTGTTGGTTGTTCCATGTGACAAGTGGACAGCAAAAATCTATGAGTGTCAGGAGAACCATGCTTTCCAATACCCACTGAACACCTCACAATGAGAAACACGCAGCTCAAGTAATAAAATGCATGTAGTTTGTTCATAAATATTTACCACACTTAGTGCATTTTGAGGTTATTATCATCGTAAGAAAGATGCCTAACTAGCAGTAGAAATACATTAATGGTGGAATTAAGAGACTGAAAACAAAAATGTCATGAAATTTCATCTGAATAAAACACTGGTGTGGAGAGGAGTTGGTGGTGCAAACCAGACAGCAGGAGTTCAAACCCCACCGACGCCTTTAAAGCTCATGTCAGTCAGATTTACCTCGATGGATGTGTGGTAAAACATTTTAGAGATGAAGTTTGATCTGTCCAGCTGTCACAGGAGGGGGAGAAGAAAAAGCTAAAAAAAAAGCAGTAAATACCTGTATGGAAAGACTCCAGCTGTGGAAGTTGGAGGTGATGTTTTTATTAGCCAGAGACTGAAGCACATCCCTGGGAAAATTCCTGAACAAGCGACTGGACTGGGCCGCTGCAGGACAGAGACAGAGGAAATGTTCATTAATCTGTATAAATAAAGGTGAAATGAAAACAACATGGTTCAGTGGAATAAAGCCAGCCTAAAGGTGTAGCTGAGCTATATCTGCTCCTTTAATGGAGCAAAGTGTGCCTGTCTGTCTCTGCAGGAGGGCAACTTCCGGATTGGATTCTGGTCTGAGGAAATTTTGAATTAAATCAACACATTTAGAAAACGGCATTGACTTACAGTGCAGTGTAAAAATATGAATAACCTTTTCACATTTTAAGTTACAACTGCAAACATCAGTGCATTAAAACATGATTTAAATGACAGGCTATTACAAAGTAGTTTGTAATTGTAGTGGAGGTTTATTTAAAAAATAAAATAAAATCTGAAAAGAAGGTAATTAAACCAATAATCTTAACCCTTAGGGTAGTGGTTCTAATTCCTCAGCATCCACTCTCCTGTATGTTTTAAGGGTTTCACTCTTGCCACACACCAGAGTATAATTGAATGGGTGATTAAGAGGCTTCTGCAGCACTTGATGGCAAGCTGAGCAGGTAATGCAATCAGCTGAATCAGGTTTGCTGGAGCAGAGACATAAAAACAGCAGAACCTCAGGACCAGGACTGAGGACACTCAGCCTACATACAGAGCAGCAGTCCTTACACACCATACTGTGCATTTTATTATTCCAGCACACACACACACACACACACATTTTATATAACAGGTAGCATAAAAAAACGTATGTTGTAGGTGAAATAGGATGTTCATGGTTTTTCCCTAAATATGCTTCATTTTTTTTAGATCTGGACTAACATGTGTATTTTTACATACATCAACACACAAATAAAACAGTGAGACTGCAGCTTAAGCTTGAATTCAAAGGCAACCATTGAATTCCATTGGTCATAAATCATTGAATATGTTTGTCAAACTTCAACTTTACAAACATACTGGAAATTCAAATCAAGTCTATTGAAATTAAATGAAAATGAATAACTGTTTGAAATAAAATATAAAACGGACAAAATGTGTTTTCTGACTGTGTGAAGCAGTTTTATCAAGGTTCATATTTTACTCAAGAGTTTAATTTGAACAGACATGAACATGTATTTTTCAAGTTGAGACTCAACATGACAGTCAGCTTGTGACGCACAAGAATGACTTATGTTGTCCGTTTTGTGGTAAAAGTGGAATAAATAATAGTTCCTCCAGATTTTTGCAATTTCACAATCATGGAAATTCATGTAAAATCAGCAGAACCCCACATTTTTTTTCATGCTAATCCATTATGGTGAGCTTATTGCACATTTTCCCTAAAAATGGTCAAAAACATATTGGCTTTAAGTGACTGCTAATTCTCACCTGTAGGTGGCAGTAGTTCTTACTTCTGCTACACTGACGTATCAACCTAACTTGATGTCAAGTTAAAGTTTGTCATCAATATGACGAGTAACAACAACTGAGTGATTTAAATTCTTCAAAGAACATGGACATGTTTGCATGTCCATATGTAGATTTTGAAAGGGGTTAAAAAAAATAACGCAAAATTCCTCTTAAATATTTTTAAAGTAGCGCCACAAAATCTGTCATTTTGACTGCAAAGTATCACAAAAATGATTAAGAAATCCTGGAGGGACTGAAATAAAGAGACAAGAATTATACCAGGTGTGAGAATGAGTGGCAGAGCCACAGCCTTGGTTTTGGTGAGAGTGAGCAGGTTTCTTCTGGCGGTGAGGACGGAGAGTTGCTGGAAGCCCTGGCATGTCCCCCAGATGGGGAAGTAATCCCCTGCATTATTGGCCTAAAGAAGGTCAGAAAGTAAGGAATTACTAGATAACATTTATAGATAATGTGTAAAGATTTTTCGTCTGCTTCTATCCTGCAGCTAAGCAGGGATCACATTTCAGAGAATATCCTGAGGAGTTACTGGAGCTCAACAGTCTCGGCTGTATGTCAGACTTCATACCTTCAAAGCCAAGTTGTAAAAGATCCTGGCAGCTCGACTGAACTGGGATGTCTGAATGTCTACGTCTCCCCCCGGCAGCAGCAACCTGAAGAAACAGAAATGTGATAAATGAAGTCAAAAAACTAAGATTTGACAGAAAACAAATTATAGAAATTGATGGTGAATGTTTATGTCTTTCAGTGCAGTCAGTCTCTATGGTTTGACATTAACCATGTGCAGTCCATTTTCTCAGTATTTCATTCAAACTGAACAGGAAGATTTTTTTTGCTACCTCTAGTGGTAGTGTTGGGAACTGCAAGAACACAACAGTTAACACACCAAATCAATAAAGTTTGCAAACTCTTTAAATATACACTGTCTGAAGAAAGGTCTTTGTTGACTTCAAGCAGCACTATGGTCTTTGATCAAAGTGTACAGTCAGTAAACCTGGTTAATACATTTCACTCCACTGGCTCTTCAGTGATTCATCTGCAGCTGAGCTACAGCATGGAGGAAGAGAGGAAGATGTTTCAGTTGGTTTTATGCACATTTATGAGCCTAACTCCACCTTCTTTTCCATATGAAGCAGTTCTCATTTCATGATCAAACTGAAAAAACTAAAAATATCCTTTATATATAGAAGAGTAAGAGCATATAGAAGAATACTCACCCATTTATTGAGTTGAATATCTTGATATATTCTTCTTCTGTGCGATTGATCCTGCAGAACACAAAATACTTATAAAGACAGTTGAAATCATTAAAAAGTTTCTTTTTTATTTATTTAGTACTATGAGCAAAAAGCAAACTAATCACACTGAAATACTAAACACTGGTAAAGTATTTGTGAATATTTGCTGCGGTCAGCAAAATTCTCCAATTTATCCAGACGTCAAAATCCACCAGAAAAATCATGACAGAAGATACTGCTGGTCAGATATGTACTGCTGAAGTGAATAGTGAGGATAAGGAATCAATGCTCTTAAATTTATTTTCAAGCAGGACTCCTATGAAAGGAGTCCTTTAAAACTACTTTTGAATAATAATTTGTAAACTTTTAAAGCTAAATCTTGGGCACTATGTTCTTTAACAAAGGACCCAGAGTAATATCTTGTTATGTTTGATTTGAAGTGATGGCGAACAGCAGTTGCCTTCCTGCTGTGGCACAATTTGACTCACAGAGTGAAGGAGTCACAGTCCTGCATCAGAAAACTGCTGTTGTTAAAACTTTAAAAAGCAACCATTCATTTCTTCTGCATATAGTCTGATTCATCAGCAAATAGTTGGCAACAGAGTTTCTTCAAAATAGTCCATAGTCTTAAGGTTACCACGGTAACCATGATTGGTGGTAAGTCAACCAGTATGTACAGGTGAGTGCAGTTTTTTTAACAGAGCAAGATGGGGTCAGTGCATATAATAAAGTTTGCAGTAACAGCAGTTGATGAAGACTTGACAGCAACCAGGTAAATGTAATAAAAAGAAAATAGAGAGAAATGTGATATTTTACCTGATTGGTGCGACCCTGGCTCCAGCACTCTCCAGGAATTTGATGTAGGAGGCAGCAATGTAAGAAGATCCTCGAGCAAACTGGTCATCAGGCAGATTTTCTTGTGCTAACACACCTACAGCCAGAAGATGACAGAATTACTGATATTTCACCAGTCAAAAGATGTTTATATCTATTACGTCATGATTATATTAGAGAGACACAACACAACTGTGTGACATTAAGAGACGAGTTACTGGAACACATAGGTGTTTAAACATTTCTGGGTATTGTGCCTTTATAAAATCTACAAAGTTTGCTGTTCAACTAAAACCCAAACTATAAGAAGCAACTAACTCAAAATATCTGTAAAAAAAGTTTTTTCCCCTTTTATATTTCATTTTGAGTGAGTTTCTTAAAATGTAGGTCTTTAATGAGACTTTGGTCTAATCTAGTTTATCTTCTATTTCAACACCTGAATTTTGTGAAAGTGCATCTTTGTTCATTCATTATATATGTAAAACTAAGCTCTAAGAATAAAATTATTATCCACAACTCTATGTATTTTCATTTGGTGGTTGAGCGTATGATTTGGTGTTATGTAACATACCAACAAAAAAAACATGCAGTGTCCTAACCCCTTCAGCTGTTCAACCTTTTTCTCTGCCCTGTCATACACTGACATGTTCAGCTGCAGAAGTGGAAAGGTGAAAACGGACACACTGATTAAAACATTATTTAATAAGACTATGGTACTTTGAAGGAGGACAAGCAAGTCAAACTCATCTTATTTTCCTTTCAGCTTTTCCCTTCAGGAGTTGCTACAGTGAGTCATCTGTCTCCTTATCGTTCACATCTTCCTCTCTCACTCCATCCATAAATCTCCTCTTTGGTTTTCCTCTAAGTCTCCGACCTGGCAGTTCCTCAGTTCCTTCTTCAAAATCTTTTGACCAATGGACTCATTATCCGTCCCCTAACATGTCCAAACCATCTTAGTCTGGCTTCTCTGACTTTATCTCCAACACATCTGACATGAGCTGTTCCTCTGATGCATTCATACTGGATCTCATCCCTGCTTGTTACTCCCAAAGGAAACCTCAACATCTTCCTCTGTGCTACCTCCAGCTCTGCCTGCTGTCTCCTCATCTTTACCATTGTCTCCAAACCAAACAGCATCACCTCTCAGCAATGTCTTGTACACCTTTGCTTTGATTCTGGTTGATATGCTTTGGTCACACCTGACACTTTTCTCTTCTGTCACTCCTACAGCACACCTTACCACAGTCTTACAGCTCTCAAACATGTCCTGCTTCACTCTCACATACTTCTGTGCTACTCCAGATGTCCTCATACAGTACAGTACCATACCCTGCCATAAACTTTCTCTAGATCTATAAAAACATGACATTCTCTGTACTTCTCTACTAACATTCTCAATGCAACAACTGCATATGAAATGAAACCAAACTGCTCTTCACTTCTGACCTTAGTGAACAAGTCTAACAGGTCAGACATGAAAAAACACAAAAAGCAGTCCTCAGCATGATTTGCAGAAACATAGATAGATAGATAGATAGATAGATAGATAGATAGATAGATAGATAGATAGATAGATAGATAGATAGATAGATAGCATTTATTGTCATTGAACAGGATTCAACGAAATTTCCATTGCAGCTCCCGTGCAAAAGGTCAAATATATACAGTAAAAATAAGCAAACACACAATAATAATAATAACAATATATACAACTAAATCAACTAAAGGCACTCAACCACACCAAAGAAGTAGCAGCAGGTCCAATTATGGCACATGACACTTCTATAGATTGTCATGCTCTGAGTGATGGCCACACACCTCTAACCACAGTGACTAAATGTTTAACTCAACTCTGCAAAGTCTTTCTGCACCTCTGACTAAAGATGTCTTCTTTAATGCTGAAGCTTTGGGATGAAATCCAAAATAAGTCACATTTTTAAATAACCCTGACCATCAGAAAAACAGACAAGCTCCAAAGGTTGTTTCTTGACCTTATAAGAGCTTCTGCAAAAGAGACTTTCTAAAGTTTCAGTTTCAATATCTACCTTACATTTTAAGATTTTGTTTAAAATGTTACTGTTTGTTGCTAATCAAACTTGATTTAGTTCATTCAGGAAGTATTACTGATAAAATTCAGAATTATTATACCATCATGTTTTCTTTTTTTAAAGCTCAACAGTACTTCAGCACACACGGGGTTTGCACCGCCTCCATTGCTCCCCACATTCAGACACCTTTTCTCGAACATTCCCGAAATATTACATAAGAGCTATGATAATCCGATGATCACCCTGCAGGCGCTTTTTGGAGGAAAATAAATAACAGCTCATGTTTTACCGATGATGGGTCGGTCGTTGGGCTGCTGGCTGCTGGCCGCGGCGCAGAGAAGCGGCCCGCAGAGCAGGTAGGCGGTCAGCACCGACAACCCCGCTGCAGCTGGTCCACGCATGGTTCCAAAGTCTGCAAAAAACGAGAATTTGAAGGATGGACGCTGAGCTCACAGACTGACGGTGGCAGGTATAATCACATTATGTAGGAATACCTGAGCCCGGATGAAATCCAAAGATGCTTCGTCCTGGTGTTGATGCTGGTGCTGAATGACCGAGAGCTGAGTCTGGCTGCTGCCGCTGTCTCTACCTCTCTGTCAGCGTCACCGCGTCACGTGTGAGAGGCGCTGAACAGCGTCCTGGCTGCACAGGTAGACTCAACGTCGCAACTTTACATGAGTTTGCGTCACCGAAACGTATGGCACGAAGAGCAGAAGATACAGAAACATACCAGCCTATCAGCAGAGAACTGGAGAGAGTAGAAACCGCTGATCTCTGAGGCAACTTCCTCTGAAAGAAGAAAGGTAAAAGTCATCTTGAGCAATGCTGTAGTAGTTGTTTGTGTGACACTGGGTCTTGCTCATTAAAAAATGATGAAACGTTTCGCTTTGATCATTACACAAATCTTGTACACTGCTGTGAGAAAGTACAACTCCACTTTCTCCTGTTTTTACTATTTTCTGTCACCCCAAGACATTATCAAACCAATTTTGTATCAGAAAAAAATGTGGGAAAACGTTTTTTTATTTTATTTTTTCCATTTGCTAAATCTTGAACTGAATCTACATAACCAACCTCTTTTTGTTTCAGTTTTACAACCCACACCCAGACCTGATGGTTGCCAGAATCAATAAACCTCTCAAACAGTCTAGCTGGTTGAGTGAATCATCTCAAAAAGCAATTCATCTTCTGCTTGGATTTGAAATAAATCCAACAATAAATGAGAAACAATGGAAGTGAAAGAGAAAACACAGAACAACAAGGGACAATTTAAGGAGTTGGTGCCTGGTCAAAATTACCCCAAGAATGCATCACCCTTTTGGAAGATAAGTGTTTTATTACCCTCCACTTCACCCGGGTGTCCAAGAGGATCTTTAAAAAGTCCAGCAATTTTAGATCACACATATTATGCTCTGCAAAACTTTGTCAGACAGACAGACAGACAGACAGATAGATAGATAAATAGATCTATCTAGATCTATCTATCTAGAAGGAGTGACTATCCTTCTGCATTAAGGATAGTCACTCCTTAATGCTTCCTCTTTCGTCCCTTCACTCACAGCACAATTCAAAAGCAGAACTATTGCAAAATATTTACAACCAAGTGCTTCTTTAATTCCTTCTTATCGGAACCCTGCAGCTGTGAGCAGAAATCTATTTGTTGGCCAACTTCTTGATGCATTTCATTACTCTTCAAGTAAACTTCTGCATTTTCATTTTTTGTTGCTTCAAAATACATACACAGTGAAGCAGAAATAAAGAAAAAATAATTTTATTAAGAGGTGTGATGCGCTATAAGTAAACAATGTTACAAGAAAACTGAGTATGAAACTGCTTTACTGTATGTCATGAGGAAGTTGCAGTAGCCTAAACTGTCCACAAGAGGTCAAACTTCTCCACTAAACCTTCCGTATATTTTCGTTTCCGGTCAGTGTGTGAATGTGTTGTATTCCTCTGCATGGTACAAATTCTTTGAAATATTAAGATTGTAAATGAACATGAAGAGCAAATTCTTTTAGATAAAATCAGATACAATCTAGTTTTTTATGAAAGCTGAAATATGGTCCTATTTCCCTCTGTATGTATTTTAAACATAAATTCCTCCCACATTAAGTGGTAGCATAGTGATACTCTTTCTCAATGACACATCATTTATGTATGAACTACATTTACATATAAATTATACTTCTCTTCCTTTCCCTTCCTTTTTTTAAAGCGAAACATCTCACAATCACAAAGTTGGGCTGTTAAGCCAACCAGAGTGATCAAATTAATCAAGTGGATTAAAGATCTATGACTTTTATTAAGTCATTTCTTCATCTTGACAACAAAATATGAGGAAATAGGGTAATAAAAACATTCAAGCAATGTTTCACTGCAGTCACAGGTGCACCAGCTTTGGTGTATGCACCTGTGACTGCAAATGACATGCAGTCACAGGTGTACTGTCATTTGCAGTACACCTGCAAGGGACATCATTTTTTTCCAATTGTCCTTTGGAATAAACCCCCAGCTCAGACTGATTAGCTGGAAATGCCTGCGGATAATAATTTTCAAGTCTTGCCACAATTGCAGAATCTGGACATTGACTTAGCCATTCTCCTGCATGAATACAGATTGATGTAAGCCATTACATCAGTGGCTTACATCTAAAAATTTCAGCTATGGCTGTAATTTTTAGATAATTGTCCTGTTGGAAGGTTAATCTTCTCCACAGGCCCCTAAAAGTTATGTTCCAGGTTTGATATCAGTAAGTCAAACACTTTCTATAGACTGACTGCACACAGACTGATGTTTCCAAGCCTTGCAGATAAGGTCCCTGAACAGTAATCAGTCACATGTTCAAAGCTTTGAATGTGGTTACAAACCGAGAATTCCTTTGAACTTATCTATGAGCTGCCTGGCTGATCTTTGTAACTTTTCTGATTCATTGTGAAATTAAAATACACACATGACTTAATTTATTGATTTAGTAACTCTTGGTGCACTGGCTGGTAAGAACAAGAATACAAGAATAAAGGGGTCTGGATACAAATGCCTGGCAAAGATTTTGAAAACAGCTGGAAAACCTTCTATCATTTTATGTCCTCTTCAAAAATGTATTTATAACATATATTTCAGTAAAATACATCCAGGTTTTTTACAATGATGTGACAAAATGTGAACAAATATAAAACACCAGGAACTCCATAACTCTTTTGCAAGCCATGAGTGACAGTTGTATGAGCGTATTACAGATTTTTGTCATTTTTAATCCTGTGCATAAGGATATTAAGAATAACAATGAGCATTCAGAAGTTTAAACTAGATTACATGCAGTGGATTTGATCAGATGGGGTTTATAAATGTAAATTCACAAATCTTCAGTCATGAATCTATATACTGTAGACATTCTTCAGGTTATCTCTAACTCTAATTTCATGTTCTGAAGAACAGAGCTTGTTTCATGTACACTGGACTTAGACTGCAGATGATTCATACATAACCACTGACAACAATAAACTGGGTATGTGGAGGCAGTGAATGACTGAAGTTGAGGTCATAGGCTGGGCAATGAGCATAGTAAACAGAAAAGATAAAAGACAAGCAAACAGCAGCAAGTAGTGCAAATCCAACAAAACATTACAGCGTCTGTCTCTTTAAGAAGCTCCTGTTCTGCATTCAGAACTTCATATCTTTATAGGTGTCAGGATCTGTGTTTTTCTGTGTTTATTTAGAGTTTTCTGTGTCCTTAGTCTCTTCGTTGTCCTGTCCTCCCCTTGATTGTTCCCAGGTGTGTCTCGTTTCTGTGATTACCCTCCCGTGTATTTAACTCCACCTGTGTTCCTTGTTCCTTGTCGGGTCCTCGTCAATTTTTCGTCAATGTTTAGTCTCCTCGTGTTCAGTTTGTGTTACTCCTGCTCGTTGTTTGGACTAAGTTATTTTCATTAAAAACATCATAATTCATCATTCCTGGGTCCGCTGCCTCTGCCTCACCACCTCACACCCGCACCGCTTCATGACAGAAGGACCCGACCAGACCGATGGTGAGACAGCAGCTCATGGCCCAGCACGACCCGGAGGTATGGTTCCAGCAGCAGTTGGAGTTGGCTCAGCGGGATCTCTACAGGGACGTTGAGATCCTGCCATCTCCGCTGCTGCTGGAAGAGATGGGACTGGTGTCGGACTACACCCTGGCGATTAGCCAACGCCAGATCCTACCAGTCCCCACCCCAAAGCCCTCCGGATTCGGCCCCCGCCGTTACTCACGCCGGGGGAGACAGCGACGTGAGCCGCCGGTGAACCCGGCCCCTCGTCGCCTTCCGGATCCGTCACCTCCGCTGTCAGCCCGGAGACGGCGACGTGAGCCGCCGGCAGACACGGCCCCTCGTCGCTTTCCGGAGCCGCCACCTCCGCTGCCCGCTCGGAGACAGCGACGTGAGCCGCCGGTGGACCCGGCCCCTCGTCGCCTTCCGGAGCTGTCACCTCCGCAGCCGTTTCCAAGGCTTCGCTGCGGCTCGCCCCCGCAGCCGGTTCCAAGGCTTCGCTGCGGCTCGCCCCCGCGGCCGGTTCCAAGGCTTCGCTGCGGCTCGCCCCCGCGGCCGGTTCCAAGGCTTCGCTGCGGCTCGCCCCCGCGGCCGGTTCCAAGGCTTCGCTGCGGCTCGCCCCCGCGGCCGGTTCCAAGGCTTCGCTGCGGCTCGCCCCCGCGGCCGGTTCCAAGGCTTCGCTGCGGCTCGCCCCCGCGGTCGCTGCGGCTCGCCCCCGCAGCCGCTTCCAAGGCTTCGCTGCGGCTCGGCCCCGCAGCCGGCCCCGAGGCTCCGCTCCGGCTCACCTCCAGCCGGCGCATCCGAGGCCGAATCAGCCGGCGTTCCAGCCGGCGCATCCGAGGCCGAATCAGCCGGCGTTCCAGCCGGCGCACCCGAGGCCGAATCAGCCGGCGTTCCAGCCGGCGCACCTTCCGAGACTCCCAGTGTTCCTTCCGAGACTCCCAGTGTTCCTTCCGAGACCCAGACCCCCAGCGTTCCTTCCGAGACTCCCTGCGTTCCGACCCTGACCCTCTGTGTTCCTCCAGAGACTCCCTGCGTTCCGACTCAGACTCCCTGCGTTCCTCCAGAGACCCTCTGCGTTCCACCCGAGACCGAGACCCCCAGTGTTCCACCCGAGACCCTGACCTTCTGCGTTCCTCCAGAGACCCTGACCTTCTGCGTTCCTCCAGAGACCCTGACCTTCTGCGTTCCTCCAGAGACTCTGACCCTCTGCGTTCCTCCAGAGACTCTGACCCTCTGTGTTCCTCCAGAGACTCTGACTCCCAGTGTTCCTTCCGAGACCCAGACCCCCAGCGTTCCTTCCGAGACTCCCTGCGTTCCGACCCTGACCCTCTGTGTTCCTCCAGAGACTCCCTGCGTTCCGACTCAGACTCCCTGCGTTCCTCCAGAGACCCTCTGCGTTCCACCCGAGACCGAGACCCCCAGTGTTCCACCCGAGACCCTGACCTTCTGCGTTCCTCCAGAGACCCTGACCTTCTGCGTTCCTCCAGAGACCCTGACCTTCTGCGTTCCTCCAGAGACTCTGACCCTCTGCGTTCCTCCAGAGACTCTGACCCTCTGTGTTCCTCCAGAGACTCTGACCCCCAGCGTTCCTCCAGAGACTCTGACCCCCAGCGTTCCTCCAGAGACCGAGACCCCCAGTGTTCCGACCGAGACCCAGTCCCTATCCGTTCTGACCGAGACCCCCAGTGTTCCACCCGAGACCGAGACCCCCAGTGTTCCACCTGAGACCGAGACCCCCTGTGCTCCGACCGAGACCCTGCCTTGGGGGGCTCGTCGTCGCCGTCTGTGGGCGGCCCCCGGGACTCATCATCGCCGCCTCCAGCGCCGCGGACGGCCGCCGGACCGCCTCCGTGGTTCCCGCCTCCAGCGCCGCGGACGGCCGCCGGACCGCCTCCGTGGTTCCCGCCTCCAGCGCCGCGGACGGCCGCCGGACCGCCTCTGTGGTTCCCGCCTCCAGCGCCGCGGACGGCCGCCGGACCACCTCCGTGGTTCCCGCCTCCTTTGCCTCCGCCCACCCTGTGGGTAGTTTTTTGTTTCTTTTTGGACTCTTGGCCCTTCCCGTGTTTCCGCCCGCAATGGTGGGTTGTTTTTTGTTATTTTGGACTCTGGCCCGCCGTCCAGCGCCCCTCCGCCCACCCTTGTTGTGTTTTTGTTTTTTGGGCGTCTAGTAGCCGCCCTTGAGGGGGGGGTACTGTCAGGATCTGTGTTTTTCTGTGTTTATTTAGAGTTTTCTGTGTCCTTAGTCTCTTCGTTGTCCTGTCCTCCCCTTGATTGTTCCCAGGTGTGTCTCGTTTCTGTGATTACCCTCCCGTGTATTTAACTCCACCTGTGTTCCTTGTTCCTTGTCGGGTCCTCGTCAATTTTTCGTCAATGTTTAGTCTCCTCGTGTTCAGTTTGTGTTACTCCTGCTCGTTGTTTGGACTAAGTTATTTTCATTAAAAACATCATAATTCATCATTCCTGGGTCCGCTGCCTCTGCCTCACCACCTCACACCCGCACCGCTTCATGACAATAGGAGCTTTGCACTGAGAAGTAGTTCATATGAGTGCAGCAGACTTGCAGTTCCACCAGGTGTTGTTAATTGATGTTGTCACTAGTCTGAAGGAACCTTGGTTCTGTGTGGGAGAAACTCAGCTTGGAGAGAGCAACTCGAGGAGCAGCTTTATGCAAACTGCCAGCCTGACGGAGCCCTGAATGGCTGCCACAGGAGATTCTAAGACTTTTCAAACATCCATGAAAGAATCACAGCAGAACTCCGGGTATATTTTTGATGAGGGAATAACTAATAACATGATATAAAGGTAAAAAAAAGAGTCACTTTTACATAACTCCCCCTTTAAATAAAACCATGGCTGAAGTTAATAATTGGTTATAGATCCTACTTCAACCTGGGAACCGGAAAACTGAAAAGATCTGTCAAATTATTATTATTTTTTATTACTCTTCACCACAGCTGCTTTTAGTTGGTAAAAAATCTTTTACCCGATACTGTGTCTGAAGTTCTTTGATTGTTAGTTTTTGTGTAGGTTTAGTGAATTTTGTATGCCTTACTCTAGAAGTTTTCTTGACACAAGTGACATCATCAGAACTTTGAGAACTGAGGAAGAGTTAAACTGAGATGGAAAGAAAAAAAAACACCACCAATTTATGACTGACTGGCTAGAGTGAGATTGGCTAGAAGAAAAGGTGGAAAGGGGGGAAGGATAGATGGATGGGGAGAGGGAGGAAACTTAAAAGGGAGATAAACCGGCTTTACAAAAGAGTGAGAGGCAGAATACGGAGAGACGAAAAGAGTGAATTAAAGAAAAAAAGTGCATGGTCTCAGAGTGAGAGGGAGTAACTGAGGTAGAGGGAGCTTTGGTGCCGCAGCGGGACCGACTGTCACAAACTGTCAGCGAGGTCTTACTGGAGAGAGCAGCAGCGGCTCCCCGTTCATACCAACAAACCGGAGGAAAAGACAAAAAGGAAGAAGAAGAAGAAGAAGAAGAAGAAGAAGAAGAAGAAGAAGAAGGAATATTCAGGTTAAATTAACTGAGTCTGCTTTTTGCTTCCCGCCACCATTTCCTCCGGACAGGATCTAGCCCCCTCATCATCACCATCACTCCTCTTCATCACCTCCAGGTTTTAATCCCTTCATCTTCAGCAGCTCGACCTCTCCTGCTCCTAACAGCATGCCGGGTTGGCGGCGGAACCTCACTTTTTGCCTGCAACGGATGCACGAGGAAGGTAGGAAAGCAAAACTAATGAATGCGCGCTTGTGTTGGCGTCAGCGTGTTTGGACGCGGGCGCGTGCTGCAGTGCGCGTTTGCGCGCGGATAACGTGAGGTTTTAAGATCTGCGCTGAGATGTGAACAGCTTGTTTCCGGAGTCGCTTTGAATCTTTGCGCTTTCTGCTTCATGTGTCCAGACTTTTCTGCATCACTGGAAGTGTGCGTGCGCGCGCGCCGCTCATGGTTTGCGCGCGCGGTCTGTGCTTCTGACTGAAAAGCACCTGCAGCTTTGGGACCGTGCGTGTGTTAGTGTGTGAGAGAAAACGAGTGTCTGTAAGTTGTGTGACTTCTGTTTGAGCGCGTGCACTGTCGCGCGTGGTCTGTCGTAGCCGCGCGCAGTGCGCACACGTGTCAGCCCGGGTTTGTTCCGCCGTTTCAGCAGAGATGGCGCGAGGCTACAGATGCTGGCAGGTCATGGTGACTGTGCGCGTGCGTGTGCCAGTGTGTATGCTCGTGTAAAAGACTATTTGAGCCACTCCAGAGCACGCGCGCGCCCTCACATGCGCACAGTCTGCTTATTGGCCCTGCAGCGTGAACACGGGGGGAGGCGGACAGAATGGATGTTGGTCAGCTCCAGTGTGCACGTGAGCGTGATGGTGCTAATTTGTGAGTGTGCAAATGAGGAAACAGCTTGGTGTCACATGTGGCTAAAACAGATTGATATTGACAGCCATGGGAAAGAGTTTTCCTTCAATAGCTCATCCAGGTCACTGTGAGTCCAGAACAGCTTGGATTGAGTTGAGTATGTCATGAAAGTTAGAAAGTTGGGTTATGGCTGCTTTAATTCACAGTTTGATTCAATTGTTAAAAACTCTGATTCTCCAAGTCATCAATGTAACTAAACATTCAGATCTAGTGGACAGAACCATATTTTAACAAAACATTTCAAGGAAACTTAGAATCACACCTACCTCAATGTTTGTGTTTAAAAGTTGTTAGACTAAATAAGTGTTTGCATTACTGCTTTTTTTCTGTGTTGCACATTAAATGTTTTAAAGAATCTCAGTTTGGCGTAAAACAAACCAGTTGGGCTACATGTTTCTAAAGTTTTTTGATTTCCAACTAGAGATGATAAAATAAATGACAAATTCCAGAACTCTTACTTGGCTAAACATAGAAAATATTACATCTTTCTTTCTTTACTGATGTATCTGTATTACTGGTCAATCCAATGACATACTGTACTGACCAGAAAGATGCTGCTTATTATAAGCAGTTTTTATTTATTACGCTTATCAGTGCAACATGACAATTTACTTCAAAATAATAGTCTCAAAGTTTAACACTGTCACATTACTATCATGAGATGACTGACCTCCACACAATAAATAAGAATATGGCTGGAGAAAATTGTTCAGCACTCATGCAGTGTGAAGACAGTTATAACGCTGATGTCCTCTGAAGGTAAACACTCTAGGGCTGGAATATGGAATGTACAGATTGCACAGCTTCATCATTTTCTATGAAAACAACAAATTCTTGTTGTGTGTGTTTGGCAGCTGATATGCAGCAGAGTGTAGCCAACCAATCCTTACCAAATAGGTCTTTACCTGCAGTTATATTCATCCTGCACACTTGGAGCCATTATTTTCTTCCCAGGGCCCTGATGCACAGCCACCCGAATCATTTATCACTAAATCACCATGGATGTTCTGTGAATGATTAAATCCCTCTTAATCTACTTCCACCTGTCATATGGCACATATTGGAGATTCCACTGCATTTTTGATAACATACCATTGAAGACCTCCCCAAAACTAGAAAAAAAACATCACATGCTGACTGATACCTTTACCACAGAGCAGAGTCTTTATGCTGTGAGAGAGAGCGAGCAGTTTCTCCAGGTAGTTGATAAGCAGTTTTGCAGTCTCACATGATTTTGCACACTTTATTCATCTCCTTAAAGAATTCAGTCCATGCTTTGAATCTCCTGCATTCTACTTCCTCACTATGGACTGTCTCTGCATAGCCTTCACTTTGGCTTCTTTTGGGTGTGGTGGACCCTACCTGCTCTTACTAAAGCTGCGAGTCTTTGTTCTTGGTCAGCCATTATCCACAGATACAACAAACAGTTTACATCCATCCTTTCTGGCTTCCAGATGAATGGATGAAGGCTTAAGAAAATTTACTATACAGATAATCACAGGGATTCATCTTCAATAGATGTTCAGGTAAATAAATCCTGTGAAGCTGAAATCGTTTAAAAGACGTCTCTGCTTAGGATGGGTTGGAAGTCAAAATGTAACATTCCCCCAAAGACAGTGGAGATGAAAGGATGTTGAGTCCATTGGGACCTTAGTTGGGTTATGGCTAGCCAACTGAATGTAAAGACGGACAACAAAAACATTAAAGAGCAGTAGTCAGAATTGCATAAAAATAAGAAGAGGTGAAACAGAAAATGATTTGTAAAATAAAAACATCAGTGGCATAATTGGCAAATAGAACACAGAAGAATGTAACTTTCAAAGACGGAGTATTCAGTCAATTCCAGAAAATTACATCTATGTCCAAATTCTACATTTTGGAGATAACTTGTAGAAACTGGATATTCTATGTTCAATTACAGGAGGTGAACTTGAAGGCAACATCTCCTCATATGGAGACATGTGGTCGGTGGTACGGTGGCTCTGTTGGTAGCTCTGCTGCCTTCCTGCATGGAGGCAGATAATGTTAGCTAAATGATGACTAGATAATCCATGGCAGTACATCACACTGAGCTTGATTAACTGATTAACAAGAATAGGTGAAAAAATGTTTTGGGTGGGTAATACTGGTTACATTTACTGGGATTAGTTTTACTGGATTTACTTTGACTTTTATGAACTATTGTTACTCTTAATTGGCTAGGCTGAGTTTACATTTTAAGACTTGAGATATTGGAAACATGAGATTCTTGGATTTCTGCAATGTATGAGCTAATGTTTATGTGAATCTGAGTATAACTAGCATTTTCTAAACATGGTTATTTTATTTGAAAAGCTACATAAATGTGTATTTATATTAAAAAAGGCTCGTTTAACATTAACCGGGTCGGGTCTGTCTCCAGATACTCCAACCTGCTCCCACAGTCCAATTCTCTTCAAATTGCCCTTAAAGTGTCACATTCACGGTTGTTTGTCCTCTATGTCTCTGGGTTGACCTGTGATAGTCTGGTGACCTGCGCAGGGTGTACCCCACCTCTCGCCCAATGACAGCCGGAGTTCGTTCCCTGTGGCCCTGAAAGGATAAGCAGTTAAAGCCGATATGGAGACATGTGGTGTAGATTAGTTTATGACTCCTGCACACCCCAGGACTCAGGTTTTTATTTTCCATCTATTGACATGCTACACAGTTTTAAATTTCAAACTATATTTCTTAAATGTTTGAATGAAAGCGACTTACAGAAATTTGCATAGTCTTTGAAATAATTTGGATGAATGACAAAATTGCAATTGGCAATCCTTTTTTAAGCCTAAGCTACTAGTGTGAGAGTCAGAAAGATATAGTGGGTGTTTAAATGTTAGCAGCAGAGCAAAATCTGTGCCAGAGTGTGTGTTTGTGAGTGTTAGAGAGAGGTGCAAATAAAACATAGCTGTGCAAGACGCTGAAAAGTTGCTGTCCACTGACAACCAACTTATGGATCAATGCCTGTTGTTGTCCAGTCTTTCATTTTTATGGGGACATTTATAGCAACAGAACTGCCTCTGCTTTTTCAAGACATTCATGACTGATATGCAGAAGATCTTCACTTGGCAAGCATCGAGGATGAGCAAAATATTATTAGGAGTGTAATTCTGTAAAATGAAAGGCCATAATTACACAGCATCAAGTCTATCATGCTGGATAAACAATGAGAAGATGTCAGGTAAGGAGCTGCATACATTGATTCTTCTTCCTTTATCCAACAAGACAGACAACTTCTAACCTTGATCTTTGGCTTTAATGAAATTCAGAGCAAGTTTTCACCAGAAGACATTTTTTTATATAGTTGATTGATTGGAATTGTTTGATGTGAACATCTCATTGAAGGAGAGATAAAGGGCAAGAAATCCAGCATGAATAATTGTATGTTTGTTTGTACCAAGGAGAGAAGAGACAGTGAGATGTATGGATAAATCTAAGGGTGCAAATGATAACAATGTTTGTGATCAGCATTAAGATGAGGTGAAAATAAAGGAGTAAAAAAAAAGATAACAATGAAAATGCAAATGAAAAGAGGCAGAAAGAGAGTCATAAAAAAGATGAAGCAGAGAGCAGTTTGAAGGGGAACGATAGGAAGGCCGGTTTCTTGTGCTTATCAACTGAGAGGAAATCCCATTAATCAGGAGACTAGAAGATCAAATAATGTGCTTGTTAAGAGAGAGCAAGACTTTGACTGTTGGAAGCTTTAGTATGTGGCTTAGCTCCAGCACTAAAACACTTTAATATTTATAGTACTTCTGTCAAAAACTGATCAGAAGTGTATTGTGGTATTAGGAAAGACATGATACCAGAAGGAGGGAGGAAGTAAAAGCAGAAGGTTGATAAGAGTCACAAAGAAAACTTTGCCTGAGGTGCTGCTGGCAACATCAGCAGGACGTCTTACAGGAAAATCAGCTTGTTTAAATAAGCCTGTATTCCCTGAGAAAACAACCCAACAGAACAACTTTTAGATTTATCTTGACACTTAAAACTTATTGCAACTCTTTTGCACATCATAAGGTGAAAAAAGGGAATATCTATTACTAAAACATAATGAAAAGACAACTTTACATTTAAGTAAGATCTTGTCTCTGAAAATTATATATTTTAAAAATGTATCTATTCATTGCTTTTAAAATGTCCCTCATAAACATGCCATAATTCATTCAGTTTTCAGATTCCAATGATTGTTATTATTTTTACTGACTCCAAATTGTGGAGAATCAAGTCAAATTCTTTACATTTGGGCCAAACTAACTGCAGATCAGAGCAGAAGGAGCCGTTTTAACAATCCCAACATTAAAGCATCTACCTTACACTTTTTGCTGTTTGAACTAAAGCTGTGTGAATTTGGACAGGAGCTATGAAAACAGAGTTTCACTTGCATGGTTTATGTAAAGTCATCTGTACTTACTGTCATGTTTTTAATGTTTGTAATGTTTTACATGACACCTTGAGTTGGTGTTATGGTTTAAGGGTTGCTCCTTGTTTTAGTAGTGTTTCTTTCTTACCATTTTGTATTTATATTATTAGTTTTTTATCAATAAGCACATTTATGTTGTATTTTGTGAATATCTCCCTATATCTGCGTGTTCCTCTGTTTCTACTAAAGTTGTCAGAATCCCTTTCTTCCTTGCCTTCCTCACGTTGGAGCAAATACAGCAATGATAAAAGAGAGAAATCAGAAATTTCATGTCAAAGTACAAATCCAGTGCTCCTGTATCCCCAACCTCAGAACTGCAGCCTTATTATCTTTGAACCGCAGCTGAAGCAGCAACACAGGCCCAATTAATTTCAACAGCAGTCTCGCTCGTGGTGGTGGAGCCACACCGATGCAAAACGTCAACCAGATAGAGACTGGATATCTCTGTGTTTACATAGCAAATAATAATATCTTGTAAACCCTGCAGCAACATGATGACATCATAAAAATAGTCACATGAGTCCTTACAGTGGGGACATTCCCTCTTAGGCTGCTACAATGATAATAATACATTTTATTTGTTATGCTGTTTAAAATCTCTCAAAGTGCTGAACAATCATAAAAACAAGAATAAAATGAGTTACAATTATAAAAAGCTTGAAAATGACGTTTGAGAAGCTGGTCTGTGGTTTTCTCTTGTATAATTATTAGTCTCTGATGTCACAGTAAAGTGACATTTACCTCACATTGCTACTTTGAGAAAAATATTTTAGATATATTAGAAATATTTTAGAGAATTGATTGTTGTGAAGTTAATTGTTCAGATTTAACACAAACTTGTTCTTCTTGAAGTACAAGAACAAGTTGTTCAATAATGAAATGATTCAAATTATTTCAACTGCAAAAAGAAACATATTTCATTTTCTCCACATTACTAAATTAATCTTTTTATTTTATGCTATTTTAATAACGGCTTGTTCTATATAACAAATATAAGTAGCTGCATCTTCTGATTCAGTCATATCTTGGTACTTATGAATAAATGTTTTTTAATTAGGAAGCCTCTTGAAATGAATTGTAATGATTTATTTAGTTTTGGAAACTAATTGATTAAAATAATTTGGTTACAACAATTTGTGTTTAGATTTTCTTCTGCACCTCTTTCAGTGTTAACGATGAAGGAAGATATGCAACTTTCAGGAAATTACTGCAGTATTGGTATGGACTTATGAAACAGATTTAGTGAAAATACTACAGATAAAACTGGAAAATATTAAATAAACGCTTTAAACCTAATTGATTATACAGTGCTAATGTGATTCTACATCCACACTCAATATCTGCTTTTAATTGGAAATTAATTGTGCACCTTAGAGGACAAGCTAATTTTGAAAATCATTCATCACAGAGGGTTAGCGGTATCATCATTCAATATAACTTTGTCCCTGGTCTCAGATTTCTCTTGCACATAAACTGGCTAATTGTATTGAAGTGCTTTGGCTAGTTTAAGATCTGGTACCAGCTGTAATCAACCCAAACACAGCTGTACAGTATAACACACAGGAAACGAAGGCAACAGCATTTAAACTATTGGACTGAAATAAAAGCAAAGGTTTGATGCAACAGTCAGTGAGAGGTTTCCTATACATGGTGAAGATGTTTGTGCTTCTTGTCAGAGATTCATAGATGTATTTCATCATTTATCAGCACACTTTGAAACCACAGATACTGTTTACTCCTGTAGGAGAGTGCAGACTACTGGAGAAATCTTGACAGCAATGCCTCCAGGTGGCTGCTTTTAATGGTTTGATTTTTCTTTTTGTGTTTTTTTTACTGAATGAGATAGAACTTACAAATCATCTAGGATTTCTAGGTGCAAAATACAATATTAGTTGATGTATACTAAAAAGGCTGTTCAACAAAAGGTGAATTCTTCCCCTAACCAGCTGAAAGTGCAGCTCACAGCATCTGCCATTTAGCAGTAGCCTGAGGCGCAGGGTTTCATCATGTTTGTCCCACTGCACCCTATTTTAGAGTGGCAGAATGTGGAAGGTGGCTTTCATCCCTGAATTTCCTGGTATAGGATATGGAGTCAAAGGAGTGTTTTAAAATAGTGATTATCCATCAGACTGTGGAAAAACAGGCAATTTGTTTTAATAGGTGAGTAAAAAGGAGCAAAATGTATGAAAATAAGTTGAAATAGGTTAAATTTGTAGACTATGTTCACTGAAGTCTTGTTATTTTACCAGACATAAGCTACATATGTTTCCAATATTTTACAACAAAATGTTTTTATAGCCTAACCCAGTTGACACCAACTTGTCAACTAAGACCAGTGCAGGTCCCATTTTTGGCAGCTCAGGTCAAACACATTTTCTGCTAATTAAAAGTTAGCAACATCATAGGCTATGCTCACATTACAGACAAATCCAACGTTTTTGTCTATATACGACCGATATCTGACTTTTCATCGGACTGGCCTAATTCCGATTGTTTCAACACCAAAACATAATCCTGTTTATGCCACTTCCATATGTGCTACTAAACTGGATATGTGTCCAATGAGACATGCGTCGGGGTAGTAAACTGTTCACACAGAAGTCTGACTAAAGCCACATTTAGTTAATAGTATAAAGGAAAACACACAAAAATCAGAATTGAACATTAAGACCTGCTGTGTGAAATTGCCTTTTTATGAACTATTTCACCCAATGCCATTTCTTAGCATTTAAAGGGTTTTCATCTCAATTAGATTGGATTTATCACCACATTTACTTTCTTTATCAAAGCCTTTAATTTGCTTATGCTTAATTTAAATATTTGATTCCTAAGTATTATAGTCCAGAGACACAAATAACGAGTTATTGTGCATTTCAAACATGCATAGAATATTTTCATGATCATTTTTTTTCTAGCTTCAGCATTACCATTTCTTCTGATTGCTAACTGTTTAATCCAGTACTGAGAGAGTTTCCACTTTGTAGGTAAATGCAGGGTAAACATGCATGAGTGGGGCCATGCATTAAGAGTTTACTTAATCTAATCTGATCTGTTGTATGTGTATCTATATTGTAATCTTGTCCTCATGAAACTAGATGTGGCAGTCTGTGTGTGTTTGCTAGGCATGTAGAAGGCATGTAGCCGTAGGTTAGCAGTGGGCGAGGGCAGTAACGCTGCTTCAGTCATAATAGGATCTGATGATGACTCATGCACAGCAAGAACAGAAAAAATACAACTAACCCTCCTCTCTTCCCTCCTCATCTTCATCCTAACCACCTCAGCCTCCCTCTCTCATCCTACTTCGTCCCAGTATCCTTTGGTGTGATGCTTTTCTCTTTCTGTTTTTCTTTTATCATCTAACCACCTCTTCTTCTCCTTTCAAGTCTTATCGTGTATTGTTCCCTCTTACATCTTATCTGTTTGCCTGTAGTTGTTTTGTTTTGTCTTAATCTCTTCATTTATACAGCATTCCTCTCCTGTGGCAGCTTATTTTGTCTTACTCATATTTTATATTTGCATCATTTGAAATACTTTTCTTTTGATTTCCATGTTAACTTTTTATTATCCTTTTTTTATTGCCGTTTTTGTTTTGCTGCATCCTTATTTAATATAAGGCTTCTTTCCTCAGGTTCATTTGTTCGATTTAGGACCATATAATAAGACATTATGGAGATTCTGTTTCACACAAAGGTATATTTGTGTACCTTTGTGTACTAACATCTTCTGCAGCTCTTTCTTCAGTTCCAAACATATTGAGTTATTTTAAAATAGTTTTACTAAATGTATAATGAACACATTTGAAAGCGAGTAACTCTCGTTATATCTTTTAGCCTTTCTTGAAAGCATTCCTTGTAATTCCCATCACAAACAGCAGGAGGAGTTTAATTCAATTTAATGGCCATTTCTATTATATATAGACGGATCCCAAATCTGCCCCTTAGTTTTCACTGGTCACCTCCTTTTCACGGCAGAAGAAACAGCCAACAATGAGCTAAAAATATTTGAATTGCTAAAAGAAATAATAATAAATACGCATGTTGTCATTAGAAGAGAAGTCTTAAGGTGCAACCAGTGTCATCCTTTTATTACTAACCTTAAGTCTGCCTCCAGTTAAAAAATGGAAGCTTGCAGCGACTCTTCACAGCCAGACAAACAAAATCAGATGCAATGACATTTTCCTCCTTCAACACATTGTTAAAGTTCGTCTGAATGTTAATGTAGTAATTAACAAGCTGCAGAGACTGAGGGGTGCTTACCCACATCTCTCATTGTGACTGTGAGCATAGATTGTTTTGGGAATCAGCTTGTTTCTCACCATATGTTTCAATATTTAAAAGTTATAAATATTGTCTGCTATGCAGATAATTCAGCTCAACACCTCTAATTTCCAGTCTCTCAGATGGCACTGTATCTTTTTTCCCATTTAGCAATTATAGCTATAATTGCAGTCTCAAATTATTAAAGCATGATCCAGTACTACTAATAAAGCTACAGTAGCAAATGGCAGATGTAACTTTGATGTAAATAGATAAAAACATGTCAGAATCCATTCATCCATCCATCCATCCATCCATCCATCCATCCATCCATCCATCCATCCATCCATCCATCCATCCATCCATCCATCCATCCTCCCTTCCTTCCTTCCATCCTTCCATCCATCCATCCTTCCTTCCATCCTTCCATCCATCCATCCATCCATCCATCCATCCATCCATCCATCCATCCATCCATCCATCCATCCTTCCATCCATCCATCCTTCCTTCCATCCTTCCATCCATCCATCCTTCCTTCCATCCATCCATCCATCCATCCATCCATCCATCCATCCTCTTCCTATCTGAGGTTGAGTAATGGTGATGATAACTGAGAAAGTTTTCCATATCCCTTTCTCTAACAGGGATATGGATTTTTATAAGCTCCTCGTCAGAAACCCCGCAGCCCATATGACCCAGAGGGACCATCTAACCCTAAAACAAGTTCTGCACTGCAAAACATTTGAAGGTGATTTAACTTGAAAATGAAAACATGCAATTTAAGTCAGCAAGAAAATTATTTTGGTTTTAACTCAGAAATTAAAGTTCATAAAGTTAATTTAACAACAAGAGACAAGTTGGCTAAATGTTGTTTTTTAAGTTAATTAATCTAGAAGTTTAACTTAATGCTGCAATTTAAACCAAATAATATTTGACAATATGCAGGAAAAAAAACTGTCCTCACCTAGTTAAAGAGCCACATGTCTCTAATATTAAGTTCAAATAATTACTTATTTTACTTTATAATCATTTAAATTCTTGTTTCAAATTGCATGAACAAAATTTCTGATCTGATAATGAATTTTATTAATCACCATAATGAATTCTGCTCAAAAACATTTAGTGTGAACAGGACATTATCCATAATTAACATTTGTCTTAATGACACAAGAGTCAGATCAATGTGGCACTCTTCCATCTCAACATACAAAAACATGCAAAGCACACTGGGAAATAGTTCCCACTCCTGTGTTTTTCCTCTTTCAGTTTTTTTAGTGCTAACCTAAAAACTAGTTTTTTTTTTAACTCTTAAAGGTTTGACAAAATTAATAAAAAGTGAACACATCTTACTACTGTAAATGTATCTTTCACAAACTCACACATTTAGGTTCAGAATCTAAAACTCTCTAAATGTATTTGACTTAAAGAGTAGAAGACAGCAGACACAACTGCATGTGGCTCAAATGTTTTACAGTGTGGGTCTGTCCAGGGTCTCCTCATATTGAAATCAGTTCCAGAAAGATTTCAATGTGACGCTTCCAGGAGTTATCCAAATCAAATAGCCAATCTATGCCTTTCTCATGGAGGAGTGATGCGCTCCTCCCCTCCTCTATCTCTAAGGCTGAGAAAGTAGCAAGATCTTCATTATTCCATAAAAGACCTGATTCATCAAAGTCAGTCTCCCAGTCCAGCCTGATATCCGTCATGACTTAGTCACCGAGATACTCAGACTTCTCCATTTAAGGCATACTCACCCCAGGACAAGCGAATTCATTCTACCGGTAGAAGAAAAACGAGTTGTGAACCGTTTCATGCCAAAGGTCACGGCTTCAAGAGGCTAACCAAAAAATCTGCAGAAAGCACATTTTAGATCCGAGATTCAAAAAACAGATCCCTCTGCTCCAGGAAACAGGATTAGTGATTAGGTAAGGAGTTAATATCTTGCCAGGAGGACAATTGACTTTGTATCAAAATGTAGATGGAAGTGAGTTTATCAGTGCCCTTGGCAAAGTTAATTTTTACTTCCTTGCCATACCAACTTTTCTAATTTAGGGTTTTGCTTGCCCAGAAGATATAAAAGGGAAACTGACCCTTTGCCGCATTCTTGATTAAAATCTGCTGTGCTTGTCCTGAGTTGATTGCTCACTGAAGCAGCGTTGTGTGTGATTGAGCTGTCTGATTTGTTTCATGATCTTTCAGCCCCTTAAAGCTATTACCTTCATATTGTTGGTTCTCACAAGCCAGTTGATGTTAGTAAGTTTTCTCTTTTCCCTTTCTGAAAACAAAGTCATTCTTGATGAACAATGTTTTCTCTGCCAAAACGGAATGAACCTTCTACCGATGGACAAGAGATGTATGAATCACAGAATGAACGTTTTGTCAAAACGTGACCCAAGCAGCAAACTTCCAACCTGTTGTAAAACAGAGTCGCAGAACAAAAATGTTCTCATGAAGGAACTTTGCTTTGTAATTGTTCTCCGTTTTCTTTATTGCCGAGTCACTTGCTGGTGCAGGATGGAGGTTACTGAAGCGTTCTCCTTTCCATATCACTAAGGTCATCAAGTTATCAGTCTCACAACCTCCCCATTCTTTTCCTGCCAGTGATGTGACAGCTAACAATAGGGCCGACTTGTGCTGCTGCCACATGGCTGCAAGGTGACTTACTTCTCATTCTCCCTCATGTTTTATTTTTCTTTGGTGCTTTAACAAAAATATATCTATTTTTCTGTATTTATACTTTATATGCAGTGCACAAAATTCCTTTTTCTTTTTCTTCCATTTTATCCATGTACACAGATTCAATCTGGTCTCCAACATGAGATATCTGTATGCTACTTTGTCAATCTGCATCTTTTCTGTCTTTATCTGCTTGTAGAAACAATCACTGTTCCTGAGTGGGATACTTTATCTGCTCCTCTCTTCATCCATCCTCACTGCATCCCAAATTTAAATTACCGCATGCCCTGCTGCACCACCCAGCGCTCCCTGATATACTTAGCTGTGTTAAACGGGCTTTTGTTCTGCAACATCCACAATGCATCACTGTGTCCTTCTTTCACCTCATGCTTCCGCAGCCTTTAATTATCTGAGAAACATTTGTCCATCTTAAAGTGGTTTGTTTTCCGCCTGCATCCCTCTCTCTCAGTTTCTCTTCTGTTCGGTGTTGAATTGTAATAAACCCACCTACAAAGTGCTCTCAAAAAATGAGGACCCTGGTGCAGCATCGTAATTAAATGGTAGCATAATAATGACAAGTTACCAAATGGTAATTGATGGTTTTTTCTTGCTTAAATAAACGATAATGAATGTGTGAAGCAAATGAAGGATGTGTGAAGGTTAAGGGTTTGGAAAAAAACATGTAATAAATATGCATATCTGAAAAATACAGTTAATTTTCTCTATAAAAAGGCCCCCAGTTTTGATTACGTAGGAGTTGTTTGTTTCCTTTTTCCCTCATTGTCCTTAGATAGTGAACTAACATTGTGTCCACTAATGTGTCTTAAAAGTATAGTTTTGATTTTTATGATTTGAGGGTTTCAGCATTCATTTATCTACATGCAATAACCATCAATCTGCACAATCTCAGTGTGGAGAAGCAGAGCGGTTCTCACCAGAGTAAAGCTAACAGGAAGTCACAGAGGAACCTCCTTTAATGTGTCCCATAAGAACTGTGACCTCAAAACGTTCATAACAGTTTAAGAAAATGTTGTTTGATGAAGGTTGAAATGGTTCCACTTTGGTATCCAACCATTAGTCGTACTGAACCACACTGGGCCACAGTCAATACATCTACATTGGTTTCCTAAAACTAACTAGGCTTTACCCTGATGTTCTGCAGTAAAAAAATCTGTTCCTACAATATGAGGTCATTGAGATTTCATCTGTTGCAGGTAAGATACAACAGATAACTTGACAAAACCCAAATCTAATAATTCAAACCATTTTTTATTTAAATCTCTTTTTACTAAAATTGTATACTCTTCTCCTATTGCACTTTATCGTGTTTGATTAATCTGTTGATCTGTTGTTTCAAATAGTTCTGCTTAGTTTTGCTTTGGTATAGGGTTATGATTTTTATTTACTTTGTAAGTTTTTAAACATGGATAATGAATAAATTGGCAGTAAAAATCGGATGGGTATTAGCAAAGAAACTACCGAAATGTAAAAAATAAAGAAATTCCTTAGTGTTTTGTATTTCTGATACGCACAAGTGACATCTGCAAACAACAACTCGATGTTAGAGAAGACTATTGTGTCCAAGTTGTGTGAAAAGGAGTTGGTTTATCACCAAAACTATTCAAGCCTAAATGCCTTTTCAGTGCAAAACAGCAGCACAAATGCCTCCAAAGCCGTCGCCAGCATCTACAGCGTCTAACACCCACATTTCTAAGTAGATTTTTAAAGGAGTTACATGAATGATCAGGCGTTCCTGAAATACTTGAGAGCTGAATTGACTGAATTTATTGTACCATTTTGCATCAATATAGTGGCTGAATAAGATAAGTAACAGATTAAAAACAAGTATCTTTGTTTCTGAGCTCATAACTTTGTTTATTCAACAATTTAGCAGCAAAAAGGGGTTTTGAATTAAAAATGTTGGTTATTTTGTCAACATATAATTTGCAACTGATTAACTGTGCTTAATTAATTACAAACCCTGAAATTAACTATTTTAATCAAATCCCAGCAATAGTTAAAACATGATATTCTCGCCTCAAGTTGCATATAAGTAAACTATTTCTTGCTGGGTAAGAACTTTAGAAAGATTTTTGTCTGTTTCATCTTAGAGTAATTGCCTGTAGGAAGAACTTAAATAAATTCTCAACTATTGATATTCTTATAAAGTATTTTGGTACTGTCTCTCAATAAAAGATTTAACATTAAAGTTTAAATGAAAATATACTTTTTCAGCTGTGAATATTTAATCTGTAGGAGGAAATTTTAGGAACTTAATGATTTGAAAACAAATCAGAAGACTACGATGTGACTGAATATAAATTGGTATAAGATGAACACCGTAACATGGTTATATGAGGATTTCCGGAACATACCGAAACAATAAAGGTAAACAGTTTGCAGGGGCCACTGTGGATGGATTGATGGCACGTATCTCAAGCAGTCGTTGTCCGAGCATTGGGTTTCTCCCATGAAGGGGTTGCCAGTCCATCACAGGGCTTTGCATTCACCTGCAATAAAATGGGACATTAAGCAGCGACTGGAAGAGCAGAAACTAAATAAAATTCCTCATTATGTTCTCAAATGGCTGCTGTTGTGCTACAGAGGAGTATGGTGGTAGTCTATTCAACATGTCACAAGTTTTATGAGGAATTGCAAAAAGGTCCAGCTTTTGATGAAATCCCTCAGTGTGTTCTGTGCCTGCTCTTTACCTCCAACACAAATACAACTCACTGGTATAAGCAGTAAACAGTGTTATGAGGGCCAGCACAGCATTTTATACTTGCAGGTCAGCTTTCAAATTTGGAGGTTTAGGTGCCTGTTTAGGTTAAAAATACCAATACATAAAAAAACAATACATAAATATATTATCCTCTTGATCTAAAATTACACAGAAGGTTCTTATATTAAAGTAATATAAAGTAAATTTATTTTATGGATTATGAGGGAAACGATCATTTGTAATGCTTGTGGTGGGCTGAAGGTGAATAAGAGCATATTAGAAATGATAACTCAGTTTTAGGCAGAAACAGTCATAAAAAACAAAGAATGAGGAAAAAAGACATAACTGAATGTTAACATGCTCTTTCATTGATGTCCTTGATGCAATTGGACTCTGAAGTCACAAAAGGATCCATTAGGAAAAGCAAAACATGTAAAAAAAAAAAAAAAAGAAGTTCACCAAGGAAATGATGGGAGAAGTTTATAGATGCTCATAAATGTAAGACCAAATCTCCTCAGCAGCTTTTAATGTCGTTAAAAAAAGTTTTATTTTAAGGGGCAACTTTCTGCTGTTAGGCATCAATAGACAACCTTAATGTGTTGTGTGGGTTCAGAAATGTGCTATGAACCCACACAATCGTTAACTTGTGAACTGTTATTTTTTTATGTTAGCACAACTTTTACTTTCTTCCTGTGGATTGTTTTGTTTGGTGAAGCATAAAATTCTCATGGAGTATATTTTGAAGGTGTGCCAGACCTCAGACCTGTAAAAACCATCAGAAAAAGACAGATCTGTCTGGATCAGGGGTCTCAAACTCCAGGCCTCAAGGGCCGCAGTCCTGCAACTTTTAGATGTGCCTCTGCTGCACCACACCTGAATAGAATAATTAGGTCATTAGCAAGGCTGGAGAACTGATCTACACAAGGAGGAGGTAATGAAGCCATTTTATTCCAGTGTTTTGTACCTGTGGCTCATCTAAAAACTGTAGGACAGCGACTCTCCAGGACTGGAGTTTGAGACCCCTGGTCTGGATGAACCCAGACTGACAGAAGAGTTGCTTCCATTCAATACGCATCTGGTTAGCAGTTCAGTTTTGCTCCAGTCCTTTAGTTTGAGTTTTCTGAGTAATCGGACCACCAGCCAGCGGGTGAAGTGTCTTGCTCAAGGACACAAAGACTTAGATGGCAGGAGCGAGGGTTCGAACCGTCGAGCCACCGGATACAGGATGAAAAATCCTTAAAACAAATGACTCTGTCATTGTAATTGTGTAATATCTCTAATAAAATGTAAGAATCCAAAGTTATATTTGAGATGATTTATTCAGCCACTACAAAAAAAATCATTTTAAGAAAACCTGTCTGTAACATCATCAGTACCGCAGTTATTGACATCCATAACATGTTTTATAGAATAAATGTTACTAAAGCATTTCTTGTGTTGAGTTAAACTTTAAAAAGTTGATTCAGATATCCAAAAACTGTCGGTATTTGACTTCCTGTTTTCAGGGTGATAATTTGAGGTGAATTATAGGCCAGGACAAGGACCCGGGTTTATCTTGACACCATGCACAGTGGGCGAGATAAAGAGGGAAGAGAATAATCTAAAAATCTCACGGTAAGAGAACAATAAAGAGTCGCTGCTTTGGGTCAGCTGCTGAAGAAGAGTCCAAGAGGCTTTTACTGTCCGTCCAACAGCAGGGCATTTTAAATTGAAATCTATTTGAAAATGGGATGTTATTGAGCTGAAGATAAGAGCATAACAGCAGCTATGTAAATAGGAAGGAACAAATATCTCTTCCTTGATGCTCAAACCCTGTACAAACATTTAATGTCCTGAAAGACGATGCATGTGGCTTATAAGAAATCAGAATTGAGCTGTAGGGTAAGTGGAGTGTTACTCAGACTACTACAATTTAAAAGACTAGAGGAACGCTACATTGCTTCTGATTTTAACCAATGCAATCTATGAAAAATGAAAACGAAAGCAGGAGGAGGTACAAAAACTATAACTGAGTCTTAAATAATAATCTAGCAGTAAGTAAAAGAGTCACAGAAAAATGTTTACGGAAGGAAATAATGATCAATAATCAATTGAGTTGATCTGCATGTTTGTTGATTGTTGCTGCATGATCTGAATGTTAATCTGCAACAAAAGAAACACACTATGTAAACATTAAGTAGAACTAAGGGTACGAGAGCAAATTAGGCAAAATGTAAGAGGAATAAATTGAGATTTACCTCAGAAAACCTTGGAGATATTAACAGAACGTGACAGAAATTCAAGGAAGCAAAATGCAGAATCCAAACCTAAATACTACAAGGTCGACAGAGCAAGCCGTCCAGAACGAAATGCAAAGGCCACAAAAATCTGACTGTTATTCAAAATGCCACATGTCTAAAGCTGATGTTGATCTCCACCTTTTGTTCTAAAACTCTGAATATACTTAGAAAGACTTCCATAGAAAAGCAAATTACATCTGCTTCTTTTTCTGTTACTGTAATTAAGGAAGGATAGACAAACATAACGCAGGACAAAGAGAGTATAGACAGATAAAAAACAGAAAGTATTGTTTTCAATTACAGTGTCAAGAGAAGTTGTTAGATTTAAAAATGAAATATGACCAAGGTGAAGATGCATATAAACCATTTTCCTGACACATGCATCAAAAAGATAAATGAGGAGGCTCTGAGGAAGCAGAAAAGATGAATTGGTATTCAAATAACATTTGTTATCATTTATACTAACTTATGAGCAGAAACCACATTTACAAGTTATCATGATACCTTTGAATGTCTTAAGCATTAATGGTCATATACAAAAAGAAACAGACTTCAAATGACACCGTCAGTGGGACGAAGCACTCAACAGACACACTGCTGTAAAAAAGTATTTGCTCCCTTTCAGATTTCCTCTGTTTGCTTTTTAAACATTTGAATCTGTCAAATTATCAAGTTATTTTAATATTCTGAGTAAATACAAAATGCAGTTTTTAGTGATTTCATTTACTAAGCAATGAAAACCAACCTGGTGGGAAAAAGTTAGTTACTCATACAACAACCAGCGCAGTAATTATTTGCAGAATTGTTTTATTTTGGTAACATTGGGGTTTTTCATTGTCCTGAATCATCCGCCTTGTCTAATTGAGCTTAAGGCTAAATTTGGGATGGACGTTCTCCATCAGGCTTTTAAGGTGGAGTGCAGAATGTCTGATTTCAAGAATAACAGCAAGTCGTTGAGGTTCTGATTTTTGTTTTGTCCCTGTAGGTCCGGCCATAATCAGGCCTGGATGTGGCTCAACAACTGAACACAGCCATGAAAAATCGTGGTGATAACAGCTAATTATTTCATTATCCTTTTCCTTTAAAAAATAAAATCTTAATTTTATAACTGCACTTTTTTTTCTAACATTAAGTTTATTTAATGACCTTAAATATTTAAAACAAAAAAGCAAAGAGAGGAAATTTTATAGCAGTGCCAATGTTTTTACAACAGTTACATTTTACTATCAGGCATAATTAATTTTAATAAGGTTGTTAATTTGTTTTATTTGTCTTTTAAACATTCACTGTATCTTTTCTGTCCAGCATACTTAAGTTTGCACAGTTTCTATTTCTTTATGTAGATTATTTTCAGTCTGCTGTAAACTGTGTGCATTAGATTTTTTTGTCCTGAAGTAGCCTTTTACTGCGATGAAAATCTCTGTTACTATAATTAATACTCCTAATTTGTGTGTGTGTGCATGTAGGGGTGTGTGTTTGTGTGTGTGTGTCTCCATGTGACTGCTGCTTTCTTTGGATGAGAAAACGAGATAAGAGCAGGAATCTGTGTTGATTTTTGATGTTGTGTATGTTTCTGTGTGCGCTTTATGTGTGGCCCCTTCTGCTCTGCAGTTATGGCTCGCTGACCTCCAGACGGCCACAGCAAAGCACCAGATACTTCTCTGCCTTTTAGCCTATTTTCTACACTGCGTGTCTGACTGAATGTGTATTTGAGCCTAGATTCATTCGTGACATAATAAATGTGTTGCTAATATCAGACACACAGTTTCTCATGGATGTCTTTGTTATTGGTTTTTAAATGTTCATGTCTGGTGTTCATGGTAGGGTTGTCAAAATAATCAATATCTTCATTTAATCATTACTAGAAAAATTAATTATTCAAATACTCTAACTTGCATAAAATTGGATATAAATAGCCCCATTCATGTTTGCCACAATTGTTTGATTTTCACTCTGCCTCTTGATGCAGTCTGGATATATTAAAGAAAATATTAACTTACTATACTGTGAAACACTATTTTCTAGATAACCAAACAGTCATACAGTGATATTCTACCATATTGTGATGTGAAGGAAGGAAGTTGTGTTGAATCCTATGGAAAGCGGCGGCCATGTTTTCACCACAGGATTGCTGCTGGCAGTGGTTCTAAAGAAGCTGCTGCTGGCAGATTCCTGTTGCCAACTTAGTGCACATTTGTGCTGCATGCAGTTGGCAAGTGTGCCTTCAAATGTGATGCAGGCACATTCCCTCTTTAATCTGGACCCAGTTGGTGTCGTTATGGATTTAAAGCATCGGTCTTCTCAGAACCCCCCTTTTGTTTAGAACTCTATTTTCTTTAAGCTTAATTTTTCTACTGTTTCTTCCTCCACATACCAATACCATGTTGATTTTAGAAGCTTATGTTTTAAATATCTGTGTACATTTTTGAAACAAAGTTGTGCAAGAGGAAGCATCCATTGAGGATAACATATCTCCATTAGCCTAGCTGCATGTGCAGAGCTTAGGAAGCACTTTTTAAGGACTGTCTCATTTGCACAATCATATTCGCATGTTAAGTCAATTAAGGCCTGCGTTGATGAAGGGTTATGAATAGAAACATACACTAAAGTACATGGACATATGCACTAAATATTTTCCATTTTGTAAAATTTGATCGTTATTTGTTTTTATAGCTGATTGTCTGATTTTTTGTCTGTTGAAAAAATGCTAATTAAGGTGAATAGTCATGCTGGCTATGACAAAAGGCACCTTGAGAAATGTCTGAACAAAGGTTTTTGGTTTTCCATTGTTGTTATTGTGGAAACAATAAGAAAAGCCAACATTCTCTGAATATCGGCTAAATGCTGCTTTAATGACCCTTTAAATGAAGAGCTAAGGCTTTTCCCTCTTTTAAACTTTCCTGTCTGTGTGTTTTTAGCTTCCAGGTCTGTCATGTTATCACCCTGTCAACTCATTCCTCCAAAGGTCACATCTTTGTATGAATGATAATTTCTCTGTCATGCACATCCTTCGGGTCCTGCACAAGGACAGAATAACTAAAATCTTAACTGAACCTCGGAAACCTTTAGAAACGATGTTTTCTTCATGATTTTATCAAACCACTTTGGAATGAAAAAAAGAAAATCTCATCTGTAAATGCACACATATTTGGAATATAATGAGTTTTTATTTATTTATCTAAGCTGTGTGAATATAGCAAAACTACCAAAATACCTTATTCAGTCAGAGTACAAAGATCAGATTGATTCTTCTTGTCCTCTAAGCTCAGTGACTCACTAGGTACTTATTGCCTGCTGGGTCAGTGTAGCATGACCATATGAGAATATCAAAATTGTTAACAAGCATGACCTCAGAGTAATTTTACAAATTTTCTCTTCATTACCCTCCTGGTGTCAGTCGGTACTGTGTCCTGTGGCGCTCCATGAGACTTAATGTCAGATTTCCATGGTTCTTCAACTAACAAGCAGACATTTAATAAATAATTTGTTGGCACAACACATCGAGAGTGTACAATTACACAATTAGTGTAGTTTTCCACTCCAGGGCTGTAAGAGTGCCAGAAATCACTTTAAATTCAAGCTAGGTTTGTTTCTATAATTCAATAACATAATTAAAAATTCCCACATTTCTGCTGGCAGTTAGAGAAGGGGCAATTAAATTCTTTGTGTGTGTGATTATGTAAGCTTTAGGCTTGTCAAAATAATCAATATTTGAGATAAATTATTTAAAGATACTTAGTTGTGTCAACATCGATACAAACTGAGCTGCTCACATTTGACCAAATTGTTGCAGTTGCAAATCTTTGACTGCAGAACTACATAATAATGACACTCACACCTTGTTCACACAGAAACTAGCAGAGTATATTTTGTACACAATTAACAAAAAATGTGCATCCACACAACAGGAAGCCTCACCACAGAAAATGGTGTAGAAGATATGCCGGGCCAATTGGTGGCGCTGTGACTCTCTGAACGACAGTAAAACACATCGAACTACAGTGTTGCCAGATTGGGCAGGTTTCCACACAATTGGGCACAATTTATTAGTATTTGTTAAAGCCTTCTTCCATTTAGACTATAAGGAGGATGACTTACTAATTTGCGGTGGTTTGGAGGCGTGGAGTGAAGAATGTGGATCCTGACGAGGGATGGTGGTCCGATGAAGGTTTCTGCTCAGAGGTGATAGTGCTGAAGACTGAGTCGTTGAGTCTTAAGTCCAGGACATGAGTGAACAGACAGTTGGAGAGCGGTCAGGCAAATGATGACATGAAGGAGCTGCAACCGACGACTGTGACTGGAACGTTATTATGAAATGAAGTTCTGTCGCAAGATTGTTTTCCGAGGGAGTCCAGAGTAATAGCTACTGTTTTCTTCTTATTGCTCATAAGTTATTTGCTTTTAGAATCAGATTGTAGAACAATTAGCATTATTAATTGTGTGTTTCTGGTCTGGATGAGCTGCGTCTTTCACATCTTTTGACGCCCAAGCAGCTGTGCTTGATAACAAACAGTATGCAGCTGCAAAGCAAGGTATCAAGGAAATCAGCAGAAAGGAGAAAATGGTTTGGTCCTATTGAAGAGATGTTGTTTGTAGGTCTGCAGACTTACTTAGGAAAAAGTGATGGTAGGTCTTCTTCTTTCTGTTGAAGAACAATGCAGTGAAGGTCAGGGCTTACAGAAACAATGCCAAAAACACACTTTAAGTGTGTTTAGAAACTCCACAGGAGTAATTGATTCTCTAAATTAGAAATGTGTTTAACTTCCATAAATACCTTTAAAAACTATCTGTAAGACACAGACCAGCATCAAAACCATTTATGTCGGCTGTCAGTTACGAGTCATTTGCAGCTGTTTGTGAGGACAAAAGGTAAAAGTTTCACACACAAGGATTCCAAAATATGAGATGATCTTCTTTCTGTTTGTTTTGTTTGAGCTGTTTTTCAATTTTGTTGTAATCAAAAAGCTAGAAAAGAGTAAAAATAACCTCATCAACAGCATAAATATTTTTCATATTTATATATATAAATTTTTTTTTCAAACACTAATTAGCAATCGAAACACAAATTTGAAAAGCATTTTGTTTTAAATAGCTAATAGATGCAATATACAACCTGATTTAATGTCTTTATGTTTACTGTGTTTCTTATCATTTTCTGTGAACTTTATTCATTATAAAATAAATGTACATAGTTACTCGTTTTATTGAATCACCCATCATTACTTTCATCATTTAATTTTCACTTTATTTTCTACTTTCTTTTTTCAAGGTGTTTAATCCCTATAAATGATGGTGGAGTTTTTATCCTCTTTCTACTTCTTGCTTTGTGAAACCATAGAGGAAAAAAATTGCAAATAGAAAATAAAAATCACTATTATTTCTCCAACTGTACACATTTTTGTGCTTATGCATTTGAAAATGTGTTGCATTCTGAGTTGGAAGTAGGACTCTCCCTGTTTTACAGCAGAAATCAATATCTCCTGCGGCTGCTGATGCTGTTCATCACAGGAGAACAAGCAGGTTTTTCTTTATCTGTCTGCGTCAGTCTCCATAAAGACAACAGATCTGAATAAGGAACAAAAAAACGAGAAAAGGCCAAACATGTTTTATAGTCTTGTCTCTATCTACAGATGGAATCATTAATCTTTTAAAGGAACATCAAGAAAGCGTAAAACGTGATCTGAAATATATTTCTTTGGTATATAAAAGAAAATTTTAACTTATTATACAAATTTATTTTCTTGTGGATATTCATGAGATTTGACTTTATAACATATGTAAACTGTTTTAATTAATGCTGCAAATACAATGAAAAAGAAATACTCAGCGGGGATTATTTGTCGCATCCTGGTGAAATCGTTACAGTTGCAGCCAGTGCAGCAACGGGACGTGATGCACGGAGCAGCTGTGATGCTGACAACATCCCAATAACTTACATAATTCACTGTCAGCCTGGAATGGTTGCTCTAAGGTTTGACATGAGACCACCCTGTCTCATGAGTAAATGAGTATGCTGTCACCTCTGCCACCATGCTCTGTACCAGGACCTCAATGAGCACCAACAACTTCTCACTCAAAGATTATATGCATGTCCAAACACTTCGGCAGACCTCAAATATTGTTAGGTTGTCTTCTTTAAGAGGTTTAAGATGTAGCACCATCTTAAACTTCTGTTGTTGTTTCTTGAAACTACAACTTGAATCAAAAAGGTGGAGAGAAACAAAGTTTGGTGCGTATAATTTATCCAAAATATGCTTCTACCTTAATGCTTTTCTATTTCACAGTTTCATGAAATTTAAATATCTTTTTTCATGATTTCTTCCTCTGTTTCACATGCTATTCTCTTTTATTATTTTAGCAGCAGCTAGCACTGTGACCGGAGAACGGGATTGAATAAATGCCCTCCCACAACAAGCATATCAGACTTCTACAGTTTTCTAATTAATCTGCAAAAATATGGAGATTGAACCTAACAGAGTCCCAGAAAGCAATTCTCATCCACAGTGCTGCAGTAAAGATCTGCTATATTTGATTTATGTTGTATAGAAGAACACAGATGAGGATGTCACTAACTTATTTTCAGAGTGCATATTTTAGTTAATGGTGCTGGTACTGATGACAGAACATTCCACTGCTGCTGCAGAAAAGCTTTGCTGAGCTAATGGAAATCCATGAGGAGGGAGCATGCTGTTATCACCCCGAACTACTGCTGCACACACTAACACACCCTGATAGACACACAGTTTCATTTACAGCTGTATAGCATACATTTGACTCATTGCATTTCATTTTCAGTGGTCTACTATCACACTATGTTGTCACAAGGCTTTTTTTTTTCTCTGTCATGTTGCATCATCTGCATCACTGGCAGGGTGAACAAGTCAAGTGGACTGCAGTTGCTGTGCTGGAGTCTTGTTTTACTTCGTTACCTCTGTAGGTCAAAGCCACAGCTTTTCTCTACACAAAGAGCAATATTTTATCAATGGATGACTGCTCCTCCCTGGGTACTTACACTATCAAGGGAACCGGAGGGAAGTGGAGAGTCAAATTTTGAATTTAAGCACAAAAGCACTGTGCTATGAATAACAATTAAAAACACAGAAGAATTAAATTTCAGATTGTTACATTTTTATTAAAAAACCTCCGGAGGATAAAAAAAATTCTAAAATGTAACAATGGACCTTACCAAGCTCCGCCCACAACCGACCCACGTGACCGCAGGTCTCACAAGCAAAGCCTCGCAGCTCCTTGTTTCTATGTAAACATGACTGATTAGTGCATCATTTCTACCAGATTCTCACAATATATCAGCTACTACATGAACAGAGGAACTAACAAGTTCATGTCATCATCTGGGAGCAGGTTACTGGTTTCTCAGTCACAAGCTGGTTGCAAACCTGAGGCCAGCAGGTGTCAGTCAGTTATGGTAGATCTGAACTTTGACCTCAATATGAGAAGCTACAGACTGATAGGAGGAACCAAAGAGCTCTGTAAAGGTAAAGGCAAATCTTCTGAAGTTGGGATATAATTAATTTAATTTCACATAATTATCGCGGTAGAAGCCATTTGTTTGTTAAAATTTTATGAAATATATTTGTTCTATTTGATGTTTGTTGTGAATGACGTAAACTCACAAACGAACGAGGTAATTAGTCCAACATTTATAAACTACAGCGGCTGTAATGAGCCACAGCAAAGGGAAACAAAGGTAAAATAACCTGAACAGGTGATCAACTCAAAACCACTCCTACCTTTTTACTCTCTCTTTGTAGTTTAAGCACACCTGTTACCGTGGCAACCGCCTGCGCCCCAGTATTCAAGGTGAAAACCTCATTTCCACTTTTAAGGGAGAAAGGAAGTTTTTGTCAAGCAGACTCTTTGTCGTTGTGCTAACTTCAAGCTGCAGTCTTGATGTAACATAGAGCTGCTTGATTACTGGAAAACTTGTGTGTGTGATTTCTGAGTACTGTAATGATGATATTGATTTTAAATAACCAATTTTTTCAAGACTAGTTATTGTTTTCCATTGCAGTGAATATCCTAAACATTTTCTGCAAGCTTTATGTTTTTAAGCACAACAAATATGCATTTGGCCTGAGAGTCTAGAGCATTTAGAGTTCTACTATTCACATGCAGAATTTAAAAACATATAATATCCAACCAAACAGTGAGTCAAAGCAATTATCTGCAAACATTTATATTTCTCTACTCAAAGACTGTAATCCTTGTGAACATTAGCCATATTTTTTGCTTTGAGGCTGCACAGATATTATTTAAGCTAGAATTGATGTTATATTTATACGTGGCCTTAACTGAACCTAATTATTTCCCTTGTAAGTCAAGGAAAATTTGCCAAACCTGAAACTTTTATTTGTCGCCTCAGGTTTTACTTTGGCTGCTGTCTACTCCACGTAAGATAAATGTTAAAAAACATAGCAAGAAAAGCACCAACTATCCTTTTATCCTCATATAACTGTCAATATTTAGTTCAGACTCCCAGTGTCCACAGGAAGTCTTTTCTAATCGGTCTAAAATATTTATTTTTCATTTTAAAAAGCAATAGGAATGAAAGAATTTCTTGATGGAATATGAACCAGACTTTAATAAAGAATGACCATAGCTGGATGTGAATTGGAATTGATTTTTATACCTTCAGTTTGTATGTTATTCATACGACTTGCTTTTTTATATTGAATGTGAACGTGATGCTCCACACTGTTGTTAAAACCAAGACAACTTTGGTTGCAGCACAATATCAAACCCAGCTCCTGAATGCAGAGATAAGGGATTTATGTGACAGAGTCAAGATATACGCTGGAGACGGCTTACTGGCCTGTGAGCGTGTGCGTGACTGTCTATGCGTCAGTCCTGAGCAGCAGTGGGCAGCAGCCTTCAGTGGCAGCAGCAGGCAGATTCCAGCGGTGGCCATGCATGAGTACACAGCTCCAGGGCCCTCAGAGACACACAGAGGCAAATTTACTCCTAAACACAAACATCTATGCAGATTCAGCCATGACACGACTTTAACTGGTATACAAACGTACACTTCAGTGTCTTAACCAAAAATAGACAAGATTAATGCACAAAAAGCCAACTGCCAGACCCACATAAATGTGGCTGGTTCTGTGTTTTAATCTGTGATGACATTAACAAACAGCGATGTGACAGAGACTTTGCAGGCAGAGGGAATGGGAAACAAAGGATGAAGGCAAAAGGAGACCACAATAATCTGCAGAGATTTATTCGTATCACTGAAATATTACTAATGAGAAAAATATAGAAGGAATGAAAGTTGGAAAGATTTTCCTTGTCTTAGTGAATTATACAGAACAAGAAAAACAATGGGAGGAGAGTAATATTCAAGTGTTAGGTAAATAAAAAAGGGACTAAGCAGAAATCTGTTTTAATTTGTCTTAAAGGATGTTATTTACTCTTAAAGTGCAGCTGAAGTCAATTCACTTCTAAAGTAAATAGTAACAATATGATGCAACTGCAGCATAAGAAGATTTGAGACTGACAAAATGTAACTCATTGACATAGAACAGAGCAGAACCTTAAGAGCAAAGTCTGATGTAAACCCTGAACTTCCTCTAGAACAGGAAATAAACCAAGTGTGTTAAAGAGGCAGTTCTGTGCTTTGAAATGGCTCTCATTTCATTTCAGTGTGAATTCCTCTCAGGGAAATCATGTAGAAAAGGTTTCTGAAGTTCGCCCTCGGATTTTCAGGCCCATTGAGCAAGCACATTAGACGCCTTCTTATGGAAAGTCATATCATACGAGCATTTCCTGCTCGCTCCAGATGCATGACCAAACTAATTTTTCAAATGCAGATATAAACAAACAGTCCTTATCTGATATTTGTCTAACAACCACTAAAAAAGATCAGATTAAACTGATGGAGAGAAATGATTTTGTGATTTAATACAAAACAATGAGCTTTTTTTCACATTTATTTCATATTTGTGTTAAAAGGCTAAAAGCGATATTTCTCTGTTTTTCTGACACAGCAAATGCATGGAGTCATTTTTATATTTCAACATTTCTGATCAGTAAAAAAGACTGAGAAAAGATCACGAACTGTTGGTAGAGATGTTTTACTACATTGTGAACGTTCCTACATGAAGTATAAAGTAAAACATAATCACGTCCTTTTATCTGCATGTGTTGTTCTTTGATCTGGGCAAAGCACTTTGTAACAAAACTGTTTGATAAAAGCCCTTTTAAGATAAATTGCTCTTGGCTTTCAGAAGAGAAAAAGAGTGAATAAAGGAGGAGGACAGCAAATAGGCAGGACGAGCCAGACAGGAAGAGGGGAGATAAAACAATGATGGAGATCAGATGAGCAGTAGAGCAGTGACAAGGAAAGAGACAGGAGGAGAGGAGACTTTAAAAGGTTCAGCAGCTGAAGACATTTCAACACGCTGGTTTTCCTTCTGTATGGGCAGAAATATTTATATCGCTCAGATAACTTTTACATACTCCTCAGATTTGAAAGGTGGGTGGCCATGATGAAGAACCTACAGAAAGATTATCCCATAAGTAAGCAGAGCTTTGCGTCAACACATTAAGCTGGCCTCCTTCTTGCTGTATAAAAAAAATTAAGGACGAAAATAAGAAGAAAATGTTTTTAAAAATCCTTTGAGAGTTTTACTTTGATGTCAGGAAATCGTTTTGTTAGACTCTCTGCTTCAGTTTTAAGCTGCTGGATCTTTCAGTTCGGAGGGAAAGCCGTATAAAACACACAAGAAGAATGATGCAGCTGTGTGTACGTGTGTGTGTTCGTTCCCACTGCCACTGAAGCTGTAGAGCTCTGTGTTAATATAAAAGAGTGACATAAATGACCCCTGATGAACATTAAGACCTGGACAGAATCAACCTTCACGCTTTGTAACTTTTACTGTCCCTTTTATTTCTATTACACACACACACACACCCCTGCACGCGCACACCCACACCCACACACACACACACACCCCTGCACGCGCACACCCACACACACACACACCCCTGCACACGCACACACACACACACCCCCGCACGTGCGCACACACATGCATGCACACCCCTGCACACCATCTCACTTTGCCATTTTTATTAATACATTGCATTGACTTCTATTCATTGTAGACTGTCTATTTAAACCATGAATATTATTTACAGCACCTAAATCATTTTCATTGCATAAATCTTGACCTTTCCAATAACACATTTCCGCTTCTGTTGTCGAATAAAACAGAAATTAGTTAATTAGATTTCATTTTAGTGCACTTATATATTTTTCAGTTTTTTCCCTACCTTTATTTATTTTTTATTCTGTTTGGCTACAGCAAAAAAAAAAAAAAGTTTTACAGTTAGTGAGAAAACTGAATGAATTTCCACATAATTCAGCAACAGCCTATAAAATATGCAAAGAACAGACTGGATTAGTGACATTTGATCATTAAAAACCTTTAGAGTATCTATTTGCGGTGGACAAACTTCTGCTAACAGTTGAGCTAATTTATTTTTCTAACTTTAATACTGTTCAACACATTTAGGTTCTCCTAAATTCATTTTTCCATAACAATTCTAAAGTGCTGCAATGCTTTACAGTTTTATTAACTTTCAGTTGAATAAAGTTCAGCATCTGTTTGACGTTTTGATTATCGACGGATTTCTTCAAGTAATTATATTCATACTCTTATTTTGAAGACTGTTTTTTCTCCTCTCCTCACCTTCTGTCTCTTTTCGTCATAACTTTATGTCAAACATACAAGAACAAAATAAAAGCCGGATGCCAGAAAACTAGATCAACATCAATACAATATCTAAGGCAGGGGTCACCAACACGGTGCCCGCGGGCCCCCGGTCGCCCGAGGGGACCTTGTCAGTCGCCCGCAGAGCAAGTTCTAAAAATAGCCATTGTCATTAGGGAGCACTGCCAACAAAATTATTTAATTTATGTTTTTACATTGAATTAATAACATTTGTTTATATTAGAATTTTTTTAAAGCAAATTACAAAAAAGATTTAAAATTAATTGCTTTATGCATAAATTTTTTTTCTATGGTTAAAGTTCAGTACTGCGCAGACGCCTGCAGGATTTTATCGGAGGGCAGCAGCGCCTGCAGCTGTACGGCTGCACCCACTCTGCCTACCTTAAGATTTTCCTTGAAGTAAAAAAAGAAAATAATAATTTCTGAAAGTTTTATTATCGAACCCTCTTTACAATTCACAAAATTGTGGAGAAAAAAAAAAGATCTTATGTGTCAAAACATCTTGTACGTAGCGCACGTCTGAGTCTGTGGGGGGAGGGGAAGGGCACGCAAAAGCTTAAATCTGATTGGTCAGTTTGCTTTTGTTTATTTTGTGGCTTGGCGCTTTTTCTGTAAGATAAAAATGAATGACAGGACTTTGAACCTCCCGCAGTTCTAAGAGCGGTCGTTTGGATCCCGGCGGAGCTTTTTACAGTGTCGGTTCTGGCGGGTCGTCGGTTTCTGAGCTTTTTTGATGTTTCCCGACCTGGAGAGCTGATGGTCACCTGTCGGCTGACATCTGCTGCTCTTCCTGAGCGTCGCGCTAAGACTGCGAGTTAAACAATTTAATCTAGTCGAAACGTTCCCCAAAAGAGTAGAAATTAAGCAAACATTGTTGCTTCACCTTCTCCTCCTTTGGACGTCTGACACCACCTGAACCTGGGAATCAACATCCTCCTCTTTCCGTGGATCTCACGGCTTCGCTTCCATGTCTTTATTATTTAGCATCGTTTGTGTAAAACGAAAAAAAAGGGTGCGCTGCTTTAGTGGTTTAGGTTTGTGCGGCTTTTGTGCGACGCCACATGATGAGAGAGGTGGTTGTGCTCTATCAGGTCAGGTGCAGTGATACTTTTGTACATAACTTCCAATCTGTCGGACAGTTTTTTTCCGACATCTGCTGGTGTCAGCCAGCTGGTGACCCGTCAGCTTTTAAGTTTGTGAAACCACAAAAAAAAGCTAATAAACCGGCGACTCGCCAGAACTGCACACTGTAAAAAGTTCAGGTGGGATCTTAGAACTATGGGAGATTCAAACTCCACTCATCATTTTTAGCTCACAGAAAAAGCAAACTGACCAATCAGATTTAAGCTTTCGCGTGCCCTTTGACCCCCACAGACTCACACTGATGTGCGCTACATACAAGATGTTTTGGCACAAAATAACTTTTTCTTCTCTCCACTTCTCTCCACAATTTTGTTAATAGTAAAGAGGGTTGGATAATAACAAAATACAATAACGTTTATTTTTTTTTATTTAAAGTTAAATCTGTTCAGCTGCACCAATCCAGACTCTTCAGTCACTTGTGGGCAATTTAGAATCACACAGAAAAGCTCCAAAAGGGAATCAAACTGAAAACTCTGAACTAAGAATTTCTGATCACATAATAGCAATTAACCATAGCTGCATGGTAAATTATTACTGCTAACTATTGTCAGTAGTCCCTAACATTAATATGATGAGGCAGCATGCAATCATATACCATATACTCTTATTATAATGGCTGAGCCAAGAAAATTTATGTCCGTATCAAACAAGTAGCCCTTCGTGTTACTCTGTACCCGTGAAGTAGCTCCCAGTCTCAAAAAGGTTGGTGACCCCTGATCTAAGGGCATCATAGAACATGTAAATTACGATGTCAAAATGAAATTGGTTCTGGAGGGTTGTAGTCTCTCAAGAACAGATATAATTTGAGGTGAAGTTAGAGCTTTGGCATTAGCGTTTGCTGAATACCCTGTTGGTGCAGTGCTGGCCCGGTGAAACTCAGCCTCTTGTTAAACGCTTTGCTTCATACAGAGGGTCTAGAGTCTAGACCCTCGGCTATTGAGAAACGATTGCATGCAGGAGGCTTGGCCAAATTACAGCTATTGCAGACCGCAATTCTGAAATAAACAAAATTGACGTCATCCTTCAGAACTACTTTTGTTTGTTGCACTGAAGGGAAATGAGAATCAAGCAGAACTGTGTAGGAAGGCTGATAGGTTTATTTTGTCACAACCTGCAAAGAACCAGCCAGAGACAGAGATTAGGTTTCTTTTGATTTCTTTTCTGCAGAATAGGAGAATTGAGAACAGACGCGACGAATCGCTGTCAAACACTGTCCGGACTCAATTCTGCCAGTTCTTTCTTTGCATTTCTCTTTATTGTATAGAAAAAGGAGGTTGGGCTTCTCTTCACACAGTCACACAGAGAATTGACCAACCGTCTTTACATTCTGGAACCTCTCATGGACATGCCCTTATAAGGGCATGTGGCTGACCACAACTAATCAGTTACATATGGAACTAATAACACATGAATGTTTAACGTTTTTAGCTTCTAAGCAAACATCCTAAACAAAGTTAATAACATACTACAAAAGAAAGAGAAGTTAAGTCAATATAAAAAGAAGAATAATATGAGAGTAATAATATAAAAAAATAATATGAAAAGAATAATATGAAAACATAACTTGTAAAATAAACTCATGAGTAAATGAACAGGAGGATAACTTTCCTAACATTTCCCACCTGTTTTTCATATTAAGCATGAAAAGTCTAACACAGACATCAGGAATACATCACTTGCTGGCACATTTTCAATGCATCCATCATAACGTTAGACATCAGGGTGCCCCTCAGTGATAGAGGCAACAAGTTGATATTGATATAGAACATGTCCAACAGTCTTGGCTATCAGAGATTTTAGACATGGGATTATGCAGGCAGTAAAAATACAAAACAAGAAAAGAATAATAAGAAGAGGCATCATTAATTTCAACAGCAGGTGCCACCATGGTCCAGATATGAACCAAGAAAGGAAATCTCCTTGTGAGGGAACAGCATCCTGTAACATGGCTTGTTGCAGATTCTTTAAGGCAGACATGGCTTCAGCAATATGAGTTTCATTAGCATCAGAAATATAAGTACAACAAGATGTTCCTATCATTACACACACACCACCCTGACTAGCTGTAAGTATGTCTAACACCATCCTGTTTTGGAGAACCATCAGTCGCATTTCACTAAGTTGATGATTTTGTCCTCTCTCAATGTCCATGGTAATATTTACCAGGGTCTTCATTCTGTAATCCAAAGTTTCAATCATCAGCATAGATTTTGCTACTCCAACCCATGGAAAAATTGACAGTCCCCATTTCCCAGCAGTACTCCAATGTTTGTGTTCTTTGGGAACATTTGAACCCCAGATAGGATCATGTGGCTGGAAAACAATTTCTGAATTTCTCCGCCGTCGCAGGTGATGAGAGTGTACTGCTGCAGTAGATACTATGATGGTATGATCAGAGACAAACACAGGAGCACAAGTACCTGACCAGTTCATGGGTAGCGATGCATAGATATTACTTCCTCCACACAGAAACCAACCACCCTCAGTGGGATAATTTCCTCGAGGTGTCCACATGGGACATGGAATAAGAGTCCCATCAGCACTTGGACAAACGGAGCTAGGAAATAAATCAGTGATATTTTGCTGGCATCCAGGTACATGGCCTACCCGAACAGTCCAGTTTCCTGGTGGAGAATGGATACAGACCGGATGTTTTGTCCCTGACATCGTGACAGCTTTCATCCGTGATGGGTATCCAGTAACATTACTGTAGGTGAAGATGGGCGTCACGCCAGTGCACACTCTTTTCATCAGGATGTCACCATCTGAAGTGTTGACTGGAGTCGCTGGCATGAAACGTAAAGCACAAGAGGCAAAACAGACAGCTTGGGACCTGTTCATGGGACTGACATACAGAGTAGGTTTTCTGGTAGACTTTGGCATCACCGAGCAGACGTAGCAGTTGGTCATATTCCGTTCTTTGGCCAACATCTCCACATAAGTCTGCCATATGTTGTCATGGTGATGGTCTGGAAGGTGTCCTAGCCAGATCTTCATAGCAGTGGTATGGACAAATCTTCTCCCCAGATGGATTAGTGAGGTTGGACTGAAAAAACAGGACACGCACACAGCAGCCACAGCACAAAAGAGGCCCCATCTCCATGAGGACCCCATCTTTGCTCAGTTACAGAGATGTTAGAGTTTACCTAGGACTCTATGGAACAGGGATGTGATGAGTTCTTCTGCTGACGTTGAGATGTGTGACCCTATATAGCCACACCCCTTTGTAGTCAGATCTTCCCCACTGCCCCCACCTAGGTCTCCAACACTCTCTGCAACTTACAGTGGCTGAGGTGAATCCAGGATGGTCTCTCAGCGATCTTTACTGCAGTGGGAGTGGTCAAAAGCACTTGAAACGGTCCCTCCCACCGTGGGCAGGCCCAGTTCTGTCTCTTAATGGCCTTGATGAAAACCCAATCGCCTGGTTTCACCACCTGGAGGTCCTGTGAAGACAAAGGTTCTTCTGGCAGTGAATTTGCATTTGACACTTCTTTAGACTGTAACATTTCCTTCATGTAATCAGCTAAAGTTTTTTCACTGTCATCTGGTGGTGGTGTGGTGTCTTTAAATAAAGGAAGCTTAAAAGCTCTGCCGTGTACTATTTCAAAAGGAGTTAAACCATTCCCAGTGGGCACAATTCTCATGTACATTTTCACTAAATCCAGACACTCTGGCCATGGCCTTTTGGTTTCTTCCATACATTTTTTAAGTCTGGATTTAACAGTAGAATTTGCTCTTTCAATTAACCCAGCGCTTTGGGGATGGTATGAACAGTGATTTTTTAATGTTATCTGCAATCTGTCTGCCATTAACCGAATGACTTGATTCACAAAATGTGGACCATTGTCACTGTAGATTTTCTGTGGGATGCCATGAGTTGGAATGATAGTTCTGCATATTGCTTTAGCTACAGTTAGGGCATCCGCATGTTTTGATGGGACAATTTCAACCCATTTAGAAAAAGCATCAATCATCACTAAGCAATATTTATAGGGACCACTTTGAGAAAGTTCAATGAAATCCATATGCATAGTCTCAAATGGGTATTGTGGCTTAGGAAATTGACCCCTCTTTGGTCGAACATTTCCTTGTGGATTATGTCTTACACAGATTGTACATGCTCTACAGAAAGTTTTAGCATATACATTAAACCCAAACACTGAAAAATGCTGCTGAATTATGTGAACCATCCCACCTGTGGACACATGGCAACAACTATGAGTCAGAATTGCTGCAGCATTAAAAAGACTTTTAGGAAGAATAGGTTTATTGTTAAGCATATAAAGGCCTGTTGTGTTCTTAACAGCACCCTTACTGAACCATGAGCGTTGTTCAGCACGGTGAGCAGCTTGTTGGTGTGACAGGAGAATTTCTAGATCAATAAGAAGTTCCTGTGATGTCGCATGATATATTTCTGACACACCAAAAGCGCCTGTAGCAGCTAGCTTAGCCGTGTTATCTGCATAACGATTACCAGTTGACACAAAATCAGTCCCTTTAGTGTGAGCAACACATTTGAGAAGGGCCAACTTAGATGGTAAGAGTATGGCCTGAAGCAGCGATAACAGAAGCTTAGCATGTGTAACAGATTTGCCAGTACTAGTAGTCATACCCCTGCGTTCCCATTGCTTAGCAAAAAAGAAAACTGTAGAAAATGCATATTGACTATCAGTATAAATAGTGACATCTTGACCTTTAGCCAACTCACAAGCCCTGGTCAAAGCAACTAGTTCAGCAGCCTGGGCTGAATGATGTGCTTTGATCTGTTTGGCTTCAACTACTTCACCAGCAGAGGTCACCACTGCGTAACCTGTTTGAGTCTCCCCTTTGTAATTTTTGGAACAAGATCCATCCACAAACCATACATTGCCAGTTTTTAATGGCACATCAGACAAATCTGGACGAGGTAATTGTAATTTTTCAGTTTCAAACACACAGTCATGTGGAACACCGTCTGTAGCAGTTGGAACAAGAGTAGCAGGATTAAGAACAGTACATCTCTGAATTGTTAAATGAGGCTGAGAAAGCAAAAGTGCTGTGTAGGAGAGCTGTCGAGCAGGTGACAGAAAAGACATTTTTGCCTGCAACAACAGCACATCTACAGCATGAGGAACTAATAAATTTAGTGAGTGATATAAGACCACTTCTGCTGAACTTTCTACAGCTAGAGCAGCTGAGCATACAGCTTGTAAACATAAAGGAAGTGCAGATGCGACTGAGTCTAGCCGTTTGGAATAATATGCGATAGGTTTTAATTTTCCTCCATGAGACTGTAACAGGACTGAACACATAAACCCATTTTTACAATCAACAGTTTGAACGAATGGCTTCCTGTAATCAGGTAGCGCAAGAACTGTGGATGAGATAAGCTCTGTTTTCAAATCTGTGAACTGTTTTTCAGCTTCAGGTGTCCATGTTATCACCTCAGACATGGCCATAGGAGTCTCATAAATGAGATTAAGTAGCAGTTGTGTTTTTTCTGCAAACTGTGGGATCCAGGCTCTGCAATAATTACAGAGGCCTAGAAAAGCCATCATCTGTTTTTTTGTTACAGGTTTTGGAGCATTCGCTATTGCAGATTTACGCTCATCATGTATTTCCTTCCCATTTTCAGAAATCTGATGTCCCAAATAGCGAACTTGTTGTTGAACCCACTGTAATTTTGATTTGCTAACTTTATTTCCAGTAGATGCAAGGTGATGTAAAAGTTGCAGAGAATCTGCTTTACATGCTGCTTTACTTTTAGATGCTATGAGAAGATCATCTACATATACCAGGATTTGACTACCATTTTGCGGAGTAAAACTTTCCAGACAAGTCATAACTGCTTGTGTGAAAATAGTTGGACTATCAGCAAAACCCTGTGGCAAACGCGTATAAGTATACTTTTTTCCTTCAAAAGTGAAAGCAAACCAGTATTGTGAGTCAGGATGTACTGGTATTGAGAAAAAAGCATTACTTAAATCGATCACGGTGAAAAATTTGCTTTCTGGGTCTAGGGAATTAAGCAACGTGTGTGGATCTGGAACATTTGGGGCTCGAGTTTGGACTGCTGCATTTACAGCTCGGAGATCTTGGATCATCCGCCAATTTTTTCCATCAGCCTTTTGTACTGGAAAAATTGGAGTGTTACATGGTGAATCAAAACATGGTCTAATTATTCCAGCATCCAAAAGGTCCTGTACAACAGGTTTTATTCCTTCCTGTGCATCCGGTTTTAACGGGTATTGTTTTATTCTGGGCCTACACTGTGATTTTGGAGTAATAGTGACTGGTTCCACTATAGTAATTAATCCTACATCTGTTGGACCTGTGGACCATAATGAAGCAGGCAAAGTCTGTAGGTCATCCTCATCAGACTGCGATAGTAGGACTGTAGAATCTAGATTAAGTCAAGGAGAATCTGTAACTTTTGGTTCTGTATCGAAGAGAACTTTGTACGACATTCTCCAAAGCTGTGTACTCGGACTGTACGTCCAGCCTAATTTTTGAGAACAAGGCAGAAAATCAGATGCCATTTCTGCTGCTTTTAAACGGGGACCTGTGTCTCTGCTTTGTGTGTCATCAGCTTTAAACAAAGACAGATGTGGGACCCCTGGTAGGCAATAAAGAGATAGCTGTTGTGTGGGCAGAAGCACAGAAGCTGCTGCAAATGAGTTTCCGTCAGTATATAAATACTGAGTAGTCACCAACATTGGTTCCTGCTTTAAGAATTTTTTTGCATATCTGTCATCTGTTGTTAAACACACATTCATGATAACTTCTAGTTCTGCTAACGGTGTTTCATCAACAGGGACAGACAGAGACTCTTTTGCTTTGATTAAGAGTTCACTTTTTTCACTTATCTGTTTAAGAAATGGCAGCTGCAGAGCATAATACATTGGTTTTTCAGTTACTGTGGCCATAACGTTTTCAACTCTTACAGCTTTCATTCCTCCCTTTGTAGGGAAAATTGCAATGCCTAATTTTCCCATCAAATCGCGCCCTAAGAGATTAATTGGGCAGCTAGGTGAAATTACAACAGGGGCGTGCAGCCTTTTTCCTGTCTGTGGATCACAGATGTCAGTACAGCGTGACATCCACTCCTGTGAAGTTTGACCATTTGCTGATTTTACAAATATAGGAGTATTGGAGGATTTGAGTCCTACACTGTCTTTAACACAAGTTTTACAAGCTCCAGAGTCACATAAGAAAGTCACAGGCTGACCATGGACAGTCAGAACAATATACGGCTTTTCTTTTAATGCATTTAATAGTTCCATTGTCCCATACACATTAACAACGTGAGTCTGAACTTCGTTTTTAACAGTTGATTCATCTAGTCACGCCTGATAAGGTCGTGAATTGCCCCTGCGACCTCTCCTCCTCCCCCTTTGGTGTGGCGCCTGTCTCTGATTAGGACATTCTTTTGACCAGTGATCTAGTGACCCACAAATCCAACACCCCTCCTCTATTTGTGGTATTCTATTTCTTAACTGAGACAACCCCCTAGACCGAGGGCCACCTCTATTTCCTTGAAAACCACCTCTATTTCCTTGAGGGGGTCGGGTGCTTTGAAATGAAAACACTTCCTCTGGGTCAGAGGTGGAATCTGCCCAGAAGATTTGTGCATCTCCCTTTGTTTTTGCATGTTTCTCTGCATGCCGTGCATACTCCATTAACTCATGAACGGTGGAGGTGTTAAATGCTACCAGATGTTTTCTAATCCATTTAGCAATGTGTGGGAGAAACCCGGACATTAACATATTTTTTAACTGTTGTTGGTAAGGAGAGCCGTTGTGATCACTGAACATAATGCCGCTATGAAATTTATATTCGTTTTCAAAACGGATTTTAAAATCATCGACATCTTCCCCTGATTTTTGTTTAATTGAACCAAGGTGGGAATAATCTGCATGCCTAGCAAAAACCTCTCTAGCTTTTTGTTGAACTTCATCCCACTGACGTTGCAATTCACCTCCCATAGTCGTTTGGTATGGTAAAGCAGTTCCTGGAGAACGGATTGAGTATCCAGTATAAGTGCCCCGGACTTTTGCCCAATCTTTCCCTAAAGAAGATTGCAAGGCTTGGCCAAATTCATATCCATTTAATCCATAAGAATTATAAATCCCTTCCATATCCATGATCCATTTATCAAGATCTTCTTTTGGAGAAGTTACACCTTCTACAGCTTTTCTGGCTTCTTCAAGAGACCACGGACGGAAAACTAGTATTGTAGGTTGTTTATTTTCCTCTCCCGGATTAGGATTTGCAACCTGAACCATCGGATATAACTCTTCTGATGGCTCAGACAGTGAAGGGTACAACTTTTGATATGAGCTAGAAGAACCCGGAGTTTTAGAAGAATTATATGGAGGAGGATTTTCCATTTGTACATGGATTTTAGCAGTTATTGGGGTTGTTTTACTACGAGTAGATTGAGAGGGACCCAAAGTTTCCTCTTTTTTTCCTAGTTTTTCAGGCTGGCCTGTTGAAACCCCCCTTAATGCCTCTGGAGCGTCCTCCTTTGGGTCAAAGGCTGGGGGTGGGGTTTTTTGTGCACATACTTGAGCTCGAGGTTGAGTTTCATTATCTTCTGGTCTAACAAACAAAGCTTCGGTTTTTCGGCCTAATTTATTTTTAGCACGCGCATTATGTCTATTTTGTGCCTGGGTTAACCACTTACGTGCAACTACAAGTTCCTTTAATTTTTTCTGTTGTCTGGTACCAGTTTTTGAACTAACACTTGTTTCTAATTTACACACCACGTCCTTCCATTGTTCCACTTTCAATACACCATTTACTCCGTACTTTTTTTTTCCATTTAGCGAGGTATTTTAAGTTACCTGGCTCCATCTCACACATAAACTTTTCATCCCCTTTAAGACTTTTCACCTTCCCATGTGAAGAACCCATTTTTTACAGTGTTTTCGTCCCGTTCTTTATGACACCTAGGGTGGACGCTACAGAACGGGGGTTGGAAGTGGGGTGGTGGTTAAATTCTTGTCGTGGTAATCCTCGCTTCGACTCAACTCAATAAATGATTTGAGTGGAGGATTCTTGCTACACATCCCCAACAAGGCCCACCACTTGCTTTCCCACTGTGTTTTTAAAGGTTTCACAGGTTTCTTTCCCTTCGTGTGTGTTTAATACTTTCCCTTATTTATTTTACATCAAACGGGGGACTGAAAACCACCCGGATACCACATTATTTACTTACTTGGCTGATTCCTGCTCTGTCTCGGTCCTGAGTCCCGTCAATCCGCCGTTGGCTGAAAGAGGTTGACCTAAGACACTGGCCCAGCGGGGAATTTACCCCCCGGGACTTTCAGGTTAAAGAACCTGACTGCCGGCAGTTTTCAGCGCGTCTTTCCTCCGTCTGTCAGCGGCGGGTATGTTGGGAATCCCGGACGAGCCCCCAAAAATGATAGGTTTATTTTGTCACAACCTGCAAAGAACCAGCCAGAGACAGAGATTAGGTTTCTTTTGATTTCTTTTCTGCAGAATAGGAGAATTGAGAACAGACGCGACGAATCGCTGTCAAACACTGTCCGGACTCAATTCTGCCAGTTCTTTCTTTGCATTTCTCTTTATTGTATAGAAAAAGGAGGTTGGGCTTCTCTTCACACAGTCACACAGAGAATTGACCAACCGTCTTTACATTCTGGAACCTCTCATGGACATGCCCTTATAAGGGCATGTGGCTGACCACAACTAATCAGTTACATATGGAACTAATAACACATGAATGTTTAACGTTTTTAGCTTCTAAGCAAACATCCTAAACAAAGTTAATAACATACTACAAAAGAAAGAGAAGTTAAGTCAATATAAAAAGAAGAATAATATGAGAGTAATAATATAAAAAAATAATATGAAAAGAATAATATGAAAACATAACTTGTAAAATAAACTCATGAGTAAATGAACAGGAGGATAACTTTCCTAACAAAGGCTATTCTAGTGTTTTATCGTCAGCAAAACGAATGTTCATGTTAGCACTACAAACTTTTCCTGACTGCTGTGGAACCTCTGGATTTTACTTAAAATCACGAACATTATGACCAACCCTGACCGTCCTCTTCATGATTCTGTCCTAGAAAAACAGAGAGTTCTTAGTCAGAGGCTTCTTCAAAAATGCTGTAATACAGACAGCTGCCTAACTTTGAATTAATATGAGTGAAAACAATATATAATTTCCCTTTGGGATTAATAAAGTATTTTTGAATTGAATAACATTTTTAGTTGGCAGTGCTTCCCACCGGTATCTAGCATGTTTTAGTCCAAACCAGAACTTTAAGGTTTTGACGGCGGCTTCAGATAATGTTTATGGTTCCAGTGGTAATGCAAAAAACAAACACACACATACACACTTTCTCATACATCTAATTAAGAAGCAATCCTCAGCCTGTTTTGTTCCTGCTAATGCGCATTTTTATTGCCATCCTCTTCCAAATTGCCTGGCCAGGCAATTTATTACACCTTAACCTCAGCAGCAGGGCCAGTGTGTTGTGATTAAAATGGTTGGGAAATAAAGCACGTCCAGTGATGACACTAATGAATTGAGAGGAACAGCTTGTGCCAGCATCATTTTCCTTTCATCAAAGGTGGAGGGTTTAGCAGTAAAATATCTAAATATATCTTTATCAAATGATGTTAAAAGATTTACTAATTTGGCCTGGCATTACGTTAAAGTTTTAATTAACACTAACAAGATCTGAATTTTTCATAAACTGTTTTGTGTCAGAGGGTCCATATGGATCAATATAAAATGTGGACAGTTTATCATTATCTGTCAGAAGTGTCATCAGTAAGCAGCCAGTTTGGGTTTTGCTGTGTGTCGTGTTGTCGTCTTTAAAATGTAAGGTCAGGGACTGTCAGACTTCTGCTGAGCATTTGCAAAGCTCTTTTCTTTCTACATAATCCTGTGCATTTGAAAGCTGTCTGCTCTAAATAAAGCACCAGAGGAGGGAACCTCATCACCAAAACTGCTTTATTAAATGAAACCGGCTTGCGTCTCAAACAGAAAAAAAGGGAAAAGAAGGGGGCTCAAGGGAAGTAGAGCAGATGTTAATTGAAGATGACAGCATGCAAATTCACGTCATAGCAGTTTTCATCTTAAATTTGTTTCTAGGTATACAAATTATTTTTGCATCAAACAACTTGTGTATATAATGTCTTGTGGTTTAGTTTCAATATCTTTCTCTGTCTAGAAAATAATATTTTAAGAGTCTTTGTGTAACAGAAAGTCATTTTTACACATCAAGGTGTTGACCTGTCATGATTTCCCTGAGGGTATATTAACAAGCATGAATAATCTGAAGAACTAGGTTGTAATCTGTTTTATGGGAACTATTTGTATGTACATATTTAGATATATTGTTCCTTCTGGGCTTCTGTCATAGGCCCATGTTTATGTTAATGCATTTAGCAGACATTTTTATACAAAGCAATTTTCAAATGATGACATAAAGTGCAGTTAAGATGAAGCTAACAGTAATTTACTCTGAAGGAAAACGAATTATGACACTTTGACAGAAGTGATGTAAAAATAGCTCAGTCAGATAGACAGTGTCTCTAAACAGGAATTTTATCAGTTAGCTGTAAGCCTGGTTTTAACTATTGTAATTATATGTTTTGATCCAGAGCTACCATCCTGTAGCTGTGGATTTCTTAGCTCCGTTCTCTTGCTGGACGAAGAACCTCTGCCTCAGTCTCAAGACTTTCTCTGCCTCTAACGGGTTTTCTTCCAGGAGTGTATTTAGCTCAGTCTGCTTTGCCCTTCACTCTGGCTGGTTTCCACATTGCTTGAAGCTGCCATCATCATGTTTCTCTGTTGGACTGATGTGTTTAGAGATATGTGCAGTAGTGGTTTTTAGCATTGGACTAACCGATCTTCTGTTGACTGACTTTTTGAGCTGAGATGTGGATCTGTGTGTAGAGCTACCAGGTGCTTTATGGCTGTTTCTCTAATAAACGTTCTCCTTGCTACATCACACCTGTCAGATTAAGTTGATGGCCATGTTTGTTGAGGTCACAGTTGTGCATACTCTTTTTTTTTTTTAGCTGGATAAAAACCTTAAGGCTCTCCATGGTCGACCCAAACTGCCTAAATCAGTTCTCATTGTTGCAGCTGGGTGACGAAAATGGTGTTATTTTGTTTCCAGCCTCACGTCGTCCGTCACTTCCTGTCACAACATAATGTGTGTTGTGTTCATGGGTGTTTATTAATGCAGGAAACAGCGCTACTGAAATTCCAGAGGCTGCAGTTCTGACTATCTGAGCAAGGTAGGTGGGTAGTCAGGTCAGGTAGCACAGATGGTCAGAACAGCGGTTTTTCAGAGAGCAGATTTAAAGGAGCCATTGTTTCAGGTCATAAGGAAATATGTGCAGAAATATTAAACTCCCCCAGATTGGTTCTGGTCCAATGGAGCGGAGCAACGACTCACTGACGCTTTCTGTAAAAAAAGCATACATGTAATCTTTCATGGGTATGTAGTCACATTACTTTTGTATTTAGAACATTTTGAGTTGTGATTATTTTGGAATTTGTTACTTTTTGTGTCCCGTATTTAGTTTACTCTTGTTTTTGAGAGTTTACGTTTTTGACTTTGTTCTTTGGTCACTACTAATCTTTGGTGTTTGATGCAGTATATCCTTTTTTATTTTGCTTCGGTCCATTTGTATTCCTTTCTGTTTGTCATTTCCCTCAGCGCCTCAGTTCAGTTCCCCACTCAGCTGCATTCAATTCTATTGATTAGTCTCACCTCGTTTCCATTTCACCAATCACCTTCCCAGCAGTTATAAACAATTTAAAATCCTTATCTACATGTTAGTTTCTTACGTTTTCTGCCAGTTTTCATGTCTTTCTGTGAGTCTCCTGTCTATTCTTGTGTCCTACATCACTGTAATTTACAGCAGTGGGATGAGACCTTTCTTTACAAAAAACAAAAAAAACCTTTTAGACTTAAGTTGTAACGCTTGCAAATCCCCCAGCCCTCAAACTACACCATCCTATTATTGAGTTAACATTAATTCAGCAATAAGCTTGGTAGCATTAATTTACTGCATGAATAAGTTTGGTCATGCTGTAGATAAATGTCAAAGTCAGTAGAACTTGTACTGTTTATAATCAATGTCAACATAAATTTTCAAATTAAAGGCAAAACTATTTTAGCCATCAATAGTTATTAGATTTAAGTGTGTAGCTTGCTCTGTTTTCTTTATACGTAAAGAAGAAATACCTTATTTCTTTCAATGATTCTTTTTAAAACATTTTTTATGTAATTTCAGGATTCTGAGTTGCCATGTGCAAAAATGTGCTTAGATGAAGAAAATTGCTTGAAATTGTCAATATATTTGAGAGAAATTCAGAGTTTAGCCTTCTTTCTTTTCAAAGCCCCATCTCTAGGATTTCATTTTATTACCTTTTTTTCACTTGGTCTACTAAAGAGGTTAAATGTCACACATGTATGTTCAACTCAGTCTCAGAGATGGGTGTGGTTCAGGAATACTGAGGAAAACGAAGTCAGGGAGGGAAAAGTTGTTTTGTGGAAAACAGGAAATGTGACCTATTCTGTCAAAATGTACTCAAGTACCATCAAAGTAGGCAAAATACCAGTCTGCCTTTTCTCTGAATTTATTTTGGAATATATTATTTCAACTGCGATCATTCATTGATGACAAAACATTTCAACCCATTAGGAGAAACTGACAAACTGCAAACGACTTCGATATTTGCAGAAGGGGGCAGTTCTGAAACTTAAACCCTTCTCAGGTGTCTATTTTTATTCTTTTGATTGGCACTTTCTGCTGCATTGCTGACAACCATTGCCATTTTATTTGCATAAAGCACCAGAGCTAAACACCTTTCCCCCACGCTGCTCAGCAGGACGATGATTGGCAGCGGCTCGTGCGCCGCCAGACACTGAAATGTGACTGCTATAACCAATTTCAAAGGAGATGCTGACTCCTGCACCTCAGAGGGCTACGAAGCTCCACTCAATTTCACCTTTTGCTTAGATCCAATTTTTTTGACTGACATTTTTAAATTTTGTCCATATATGATGTCAGTGTGCATCAATTAGGTATCCTATGCATGTGGCTCACCACTGACAAAGGACACAAGATCTGATTATGAAAACACATGACCATTAAAGAGCTGCAAATGTTAAACTTTTCTTGAATTTTGGCCTTTTGGTAAAGGTACATTGCATTAAGATCTGTGGTGAAACAGTCTGATTAATAAAATAAACAGCATGCTGCAGTCTCACAGGGTTTGTTAGTTTCAGCCATCAAAGTACATTTGAACTGACACAATGTGTGCAAAGAATCAAGTAATCAATAATTTAAAGTGATAAATATCAAGTCAAATTTAATTAGGTTCTATTAGTCTTTCTGTTGCAATATGAGAGATTTCAACATGGCTGAGTCAAATAAACCCAAATGTTTCCTTTTTTCTCACAGAAATTCATTCCTGACCCAAACATATTGAAAACAATTCAGTCCAGCTAATTAATCTTGTGATACTTTATTTTATGTTTAAATGTGTGCAACTTTTTGATTTACTGAAAAAAACCCTGAAAAAATAAAATACACATCATGGCAAATTAATGCGTCCCAGTTCTGGTTTCTCATCGGCTAGCACCAAACTGCAGAACTCTGACAGAACATTGAACTGGGTTTTGCTTCTCCATTATGAGTCCGTTCTTCATCGGCTTGTTGTTCACAGGGAGCTGAATCACGGTCATTCCAGTTGATGCATGAGTTCCTGGTGCTGCTCATAATTACGCTCCTCCACACTGAGCAGCCTCTGATGGAGACGCCATGTCTGCCGTGGTTGAGATGTTGTTGCGTTTGATCGTGACGTAAATTACAGGCCAATCAAGGAATGCACCCTGCTGTTAATCACATTGATTGCATGTGATGTGATACCTGGCTTGGCACGGCTTGTACTACTTCTTAGGTGTTGACAAAGAAGAACCACACAGAATCTGCTAATGGAGGCAAATATGGCCGGGGCAGAATGGGGCAGTTAAAGCCCCGGTGGTGCTGGAGGAGCCTCCGGTAAACTTGTTTTTTTTTACCCCTCCCGGGGGTCTTTTGTGGGCTCTAGTGTCCCTTAAATGAAAGTAGGCTGACAGGAAAGGGAGGAAGACATGCGGCAAATATCGTCGGGAGTCGAACCCGCGACGGCCGCGTCGAGGACTCTAGGCCTCCAAACGTGGGTCATGCTATCCCCTCCGCCACCACGGCACGCCCGGTAAACATTTTTATTAAATAAGAAAAGTCTAGCCGCCTTCTATTTAAGCATTTTGGCTTGTTGTGTCCTGGATGACTGACAATTTACACCATGTACAAGTAACATTATCATGGAAAAACTGCTGTAAAAGATAGTTTTTTTCCAGATGTAACTTTTTTAAACTATACAATTTTGAAATAAGAAAATAAATTTAATTTCACCAAACTTGTAGAGGGCATTGCTTTTTTGGCTCGGCATGAGGTATATGCCTGACTTACTGTATTTCTTTTGACTATGTGCTTTGTGAATTCTGTAGGTTTTTGTGAGGAATTTTCCTGCTAGATAATGTAAGAAAAATTCCACTTTAAGGTTTTCTTATACATTTTTCAATGCTGTCTGAATCAAACTCGACTACAAAATTGTTACTCTCCTTTAAACAGTTAAGTTTAAAAAAATAAGTTCAAGTTTTAGTTTTTTGTTGTAACGTCAGAAGCAGACCCTCCACGTCTCTGCTGCTCATCTACATGGCTTTTTATGTTTCAATTACATGCTGGCTGTTTTACTCAGCAGGCATATTGAAATTATGAGCAGCTCGCACATCACTGACCGAAAGAGTGGACATCTGGAAAATCTGCTGCTGGAGAGTTGAAGCTGTTGGAGCTTAACAGATTAAGTGGAATTGCAACCACAACTCTGTCTGTCACCAGTGAAATCCACGTTCAGTCTGCTAAAAGAAATAATTTGCTTTTCAGCAAAAAATCTAAATTACAATATCTTGCAGTTACCTCGTTAAGAAAAATGCCAAACTTTGGTGGGGAAAAAGGATCCAAATGTTTATAGCCGCAATAAGACAAAGGTTTCTGGCTGGAACGAGGCTTCTGGCTTCTACTCCCTGCTGTCTCAGTAATAACCGAAAAGAAAACAATAATCAAAAAATGTAATGAATTACCAACTAATGCCTGGGAAATTAACAAAAATAGTATTGAAATTTACTTTTATATTTATTTCTTTGTGTTACATCACTTCTCAGAGGCCCACAGGCAGCTTGATTAGCATAATAATTAAGCTGGAGCTGTAATGCACCGTTTGTTCCAGCCCTGCCGAACCCTGCAGTTAGTTTTGATGTTCCTCTCTCCCAACACAAATTCCCCCCGACTCCCACCACCAATCTAAGAAATTAGCATGCATTTAGACAATGGAAATGAATTAACAGGGAGCTAATTTCTTCCAAATATGATTGACTGATTATCAGTAGAGTAGGAGTATACCTCTGAGACCTACTTTTGGATCGTGGATGTATGCTGTTAGCTTTCCTCATTACATGCGGCGATTGACTCGGCCACAAAGCGGATGGCGGGAGATGGAGGAGAAGACAGATGGAGGAAGAGGGAGCGCAGATTGGGAAAACTTTCATCAGGAAATTGAGAGTAAAGATTCAATCAGACCTAATTTAAAAGCTAACTTTGCTCCTCTTTCTTTCTTCACCTACTTTCTCCTCATCGGTTCCACCGCTGATCAAGGTTGTTTGCATAGATTGACATGATTTGTAGAGAAATGCAATGAGGAGCATAATGATGTTCACAGCAATGAATTGATTAGCATTTTAATAGAACTGAGAGATGCAGTTCACTGGAGACATGGAACTGTCAGAGGGTTAAGGTTCAGGATGTTTTTAAAATGGCAATCCAGCCAGTGGAGGAAAGTCATTTTACATTCCCTGAAACTATGAATGCTAATGTTTCTCATATTTCCAATTTACAGTTCTTCAAGCCACTGACATGTGAAATATCAGAATTTGTCAAAAAAAGTAAACATTTATCGGAGTTGGTATTCTGGGTTATAAATGTGTGCAAAAAATAAGAATACTTTCAGAAATATGTCCTGATAATTTTAATTTTCAGTTTTTATGGTAAAAGGCCAAGTTTGTCATCAAGTCTTCCTTCAGTGAGGCGACTCAACTGTGTCTTGTGTCCAACACCTACTTTAGATGTCAAGTTTGTTCACTCATTTGTTCAGTGTTTTTACTGAAATCTTCATCTCAATAAGATGGAAATGCAAATTTTTCAAGGAGATGTATTATGTATTTTCCAGGCACATGCTGCCAGTCTACAACACAAGTAACTATGTTACCTGCAGTTGTTTTAAAAATGCTACATATATCAAATTTGACTTAAAAGAATTTGACTTCCTAATCTAACACCTTGAAATTGGGTCTCTGTCTCTTTAAAAACTCCTGCTTTTTCTGAAACTCCACTTCAGGAAGTCATCACAATATCACTCCTCTGTTAACCCTTTGACTTTTTTACCAGCGTTTCACTGAGAAACTCGTATAATGAGCTCAGCTGATGCACCGCTCCACCAGCTGTCGGCTGATTGCTGCCAGCTAGTCTGAAGGAGCTGAAGGGGGTAATCATGGGGTGAATGCTTCTCTTTGAGGCAGAAGCTCAGGAGTTTGGAAACTGCAGCTGTGAGGGGGCTGTCCCTCGAAGGCGGGTCTAGGTCCACCCAGGCATTCTGCACAACTGGACCATAGATGAGGATGGGAACACAGATTGCCAGGTAAATCGATAGCTTTGCCTTTTGGCTCAGCTCTCTCAGCGTCTGCATTACCGCAGACACAACACCAATCTGCCTATCAAACTTCTGCTCCGTTCTCTCCTCCTTCATGAAAAAAGCCCTGAGATTCCTAAACTTCACTTCTTGAAGGACCTTGTTCCAGACTCAGAAGAGATTCTACCTCTTTCCGTCTCAAGTCCATGGTTTTGGATTTAGAGGTGCTGATTTGTGGTGACCACTGTCAGCTATCTGCATGCTGTTTTTTGCTGTTTATAAAGCCTTGAGCATTGTTTTGTGAAAATATAATCTGAAATACTAGAAGCCAAATTCTGGACTGAATCCTGACGGATGGTGACTCATTTTTTCTAACTAGTGTTTGGGTTGAGTTCTAGACAGTTACCACAAGTTCAAAATTTGAATCTTTTGTTCTTTGAATCATTTTGTTTTTACTTCTGCTCTTTCTGGCTGGAAAATATGCAGATCGTCACTAAATCACTACTAGGTTTTGGTTATGGAAACTGGGCATGTCAGTAAATCCATTAATAATTCTGGAAACCTGGAAACCAACAATGATGATAAAATTCTAATCTCTTAGTAGACAATTCTAAAGAGAAGAGTCATTTTTATTTTATGAAATGTCAGTTTTGGGGAATAATGTACAGATCCCCTCCTAACTAAACTTTTTTAAAGATTGTTAAAATCTATTCTGCTGAAACACATTTTATCTGGAATCAGCTTGGGACTGTTATTATCTCAAGTTTAATTGTATTTCAACAATCCAGTCACAACTTTCCAGACTTTTTACAGTCAAGCTGAGTTTCCAGCCGTTGTGTGGATAGTAAATGTGTGTAACACCAGGGTGTTGAAAAAGCAAAGCAGTTAATTCCATTTTTTTCCTCTAGCGATTGGTAATGCTGTGCAGTGCATTTAGTCTGGTGCTGAGCCTCAGGAGCTAAAGTGGAAATTGGCAGGAAGTGGAACCCAGAGACGAAAAATGACTCACCTCAAAATAACTTTAGAATTGATTTGTACTGCGAGCGCTGGCGCACTTGTTTTCTTTCTGGTGATTGGCAATCTGATCAGCTGATCAGTGCTGCTGCGCTGGCCTTGAGGTTTATTGCCTTTTTTGGATGGGCTCCACCTCAATCATACTTATCAGCAGATGTTACATGGCTTCTCTCCAGCCCAGTTGAGCAAACATAAAACTCACCATGCAAAACTGGAGAGCATCATAGGCTGATATCGAATAAAATCGATAAAATCGAATGTCCTCTCCTGGAATAAACAAAACAAGTCATTTGCTTGTGCCTAATAAAAAGACTAGTCAAAGTTTTCTAGTATAACACATTATAAATTTAGGTAGCTCAAGCTTTATATCTTGACTACAGGATACGTCATGTTTACAACCACTCGTTTGTATTCGTGGCAACATTTCCCTGTCAGCTTAGAATGTTGCTTGGAACGGCCTCAAACAAACGCCGAGCAGCTGTTTTCCACCTCTCTATTTCTGAGGATTAAGATGCTAAATCAGAACAGAGACGCTGAATCCATAAATAAGACCGGAAATAAAGCTGAAAAAATTCAATGAAGGGTCATGAATATGTTTATTAAAAATAATGTCTGGACTTTTGCTTTATGAAAGTCAATTTCCTGCAGAGTGTTTAAAATGAAAACAACAGAATATATTTAATAACTTGTTTAATATACAAACAAATAATGTAATGGTAAGTTATCTGAGGAAGGGATGAATGTGCAGTTAAGTGGAATCAGGGCCATTAAAATAATATTCCTTTGCAATTTGTATCTAGGTAAAGTCTGTCTGCTGGACTCACTGATCTGCTGGTTTATCTGGAGCCCGTTTCTGTGCAGGTCCATCACATCCAGACTACAGAAAGCACAGCACAGAAAACACTCCTTTTCTACTCTAAAACCTAATGGAAATTTAACATAACATACATGTTACTGGAGAAGAAGAGAGTACCTGCAGTAAGACTATGCATGAACAGGGATGGACTTGCTGCGACTTACAACCAGAGTTAAAAGTGCAAATAATGCAGGAATAATAAAATTATTTTAAGCTTTTACAGAACTTTAAAATGTTATTCTCCTTTTAGATTATACTCTTGAAACAAACAATTAGCTTCTACATGTTTTGAAGTTTTTTCCAATGAAAACTATCTGGTGATAAACACTGAGCAAAAAACTCAAATGGGTTAAAAAATGTAAACATTTTTTTTTTTTTTTTTTTTTTTTTTTTTTTTTTCTCCGAAGAGTTTTTGCGGCGCTAGTGGCTCGTATTTTTTCCACAGTAGGCAGACAGGAAGGAGGGTGAGGAGAGGGGGGGAAGACATGCGGCAAAGGTCGTCGGGACCGGGAGTCGAACCCGCGACGTCCGCGTCGAGGACTAAGGCCTCCAAACGTGGGGCGTGCTAACCCCCTGCGCCACCACAGCACGCCCCAATGTAAACATTTTAATCATATTTTAGAACATTTATGACCAAATAAGGTTTGCATAAGTGTCTTAAAGTGGAGATTTTCCGCATCTTGACTGGACTTTGAAATGAATCTCTAACCAAACTGCCACCAGATGTTTCATTTAATTGTTAAATATCTGTGCTGAACAGATATAACCTTAAATCCAACCAATACTTTAATGACTGACAGATTTTTATTGAATTAGACAAAAACCATTTGCAGAATTGTAATATGCTTATGAGCAGCATCACAGACCTAAAATGGTTACATGTTTTTCCTGACTTGAATCACTGAGTGCTTTTGAATATGTGTCTGCATGCTCCCACAAAGCAGCTCAAAGACAGCTCAGCTAGAAAATCTCCTCTAATAGCTGTAATTTTATCCCAGCTTTTCTGCACATCAATGGACATTGCACTATTATTTTGAAAAACTCACACAGCACAGGACAAAATGACAAGAAAAGACCTGGAGAGTAGATAATGAACAACAGCAATTTCAAGACAAAATGATCCATGTTTTTGTGGACTCAACTGATTCTCCTTTGTTGACTTTGTCAATGCAGCCGTGATGTCACCACATCATGATTCTAATCTTCTTTCATTAGCCCTGACAAACAACCTAAAACAACTCCATGTCCTACCTTAGTACTTAATTAGAGACTTGCCTTAACGACTAACATAAATACTATAAAACTAGTGTTAGAGTTGATGAAATAAAGGTTGCCGTAATTCTTTGCAAATTCTGAAACATTGGTTGATCCTATTTGTGTTTTTCTATTTCCCAAAATGTAGTAATTTAAGTTAGAAATAGACTAGTTAATCAGCGAATCTTTCAAAGTGCCTTTGCTCTGCAAGACAAATTCTCCTATTCATAAAGAAACCAAATGGTGTCTCAGGTTTGGGGAAATGTGGGTTTCAATATCTTGGTCAAGGAAGGGACAAGAACTCATGCTGTGAGGTGAAGAGTCCTGAGGTATAGTTACATGTTACAACAGTATTTTTTCAAAGAATTTATGTGGATGATCAGGCCTTCCTGAAACATTTGAAAAGTGAATGGGTTTCGTAGTACTTCGCACCAATCTGATGGTTAAAAAACTAAGTAGCAGATTTAAAACAACAAATATCTGTATAAGCTCATATGTCTATTTATTCAATAATTTAGCTGGAAATGTTGCATAGTTTGTTGATATATACATTTTGATTAAATACTATTAACAGACCTTTAAAAATTTAAATCAAGTCCCAGCACTGATTAGAAAACATAAAGTTACTGTTTTTCCCTAAATGTAACCCAGAATCCACTGTTGCTATGAGGTGAAACTAGGTGAACCATTATGTTAACTGAAGTTATAGAGGTTCACATTTGTTTTGATTCAACATGGTGAACTGACGTAAGTAACAGCTGGGTCAGATGGAGGCAGGAGTGCATTAGACATCAGGAACAGGAGAAAGACAGATGTTTCCTGAAACTCCAGATGTTCCACATGGCTGAATGTCAGCTTGGTGTGTCAGCGGCTGATAAAAAGCTTGTTGTTTGTGAGATGGTGCCGCTGCCCTGGCCTCTAAAACAGAAGAACCTGAGAAAATGCACACACACATAGGTTGTTGTACATGTTTGAAACCTTAACATTAGTTTAGTTCAATGCAATTCAAGTCTTTAAATAGCATAACAACAAATATCATTATAAAATGAATTTATACACAAAAATATAGAATGAAAAACAATTTGATCTTAGTTATAATACAGAAAAATTAAATTCAGTTGTAAAATGTTTTCCATCTAAGGAAGACAATAAGTGAGTCACAGACTTCACAGCAGTCCCACCTAAGAAAACGTGGTGATGGTCAAAGGATCAGCCTCATAGTGTCAAAGTGTGTGTCCATCTGCCAGCGTTTGGGTAAGAGAATAAATGGACTAAACTTATATAACGTTTTTCTCCCCATTCTAACTCTCATTCTCCTGGCTGGAATCACAGTTCATGATGTTTTTGGCATTAGTGGCCTTTATTAAACAATAAATAGACAGGAAATGGGGTGGAGAGAGACCAGGAAGACATGACAATGCTCCCAGACCAGGAATGGTTAAGTGGTTAAGTGCCTTGCTCAGGGACACATTGTCATGTGGCAGAGGGAAGCTGCATTGAACCAAGACAACTCTGTACTTGAGACTACAATGCCTAATGAAGCACAAACAGGGGTTTGTGAATTCCATTATTAAACCCAAATGGAAATAAGATGCCACCAGAGTTTTTAAGGAGTCATAGGTGATGATGGCTATGGGAAGGATTAAACTTCAGTCTACGAAGACACACTTTTGTTTTATCGCCGTCGTGTCAAGAGGATGTTCTGTGTTGCTCATCTCTCTTTGTTCAATCATCTCTAGATGCTATTTGCACTCACCAGAACAGAACTATTTTTTATCAGCTTATTCAGTATCCGGTTCAGATGCTGCTGCCTCATTAAAGGACACTTGAAGATATTGCATTGTCTACAACAGACCTTTGAAACATCTCCAACATCTTAGTGCAAACTCTGCAAACTGGTTACCAGAGAAATGCAGTCTGCTAATTTTCTTCCACTCAGTATTTTGATCAAACCTAATTTTTTGTCCAATTGAATACAGAAGTGTTTATACCCACCACCACTACTGAGGCACTGAAGCAAGACAGAAAATTCTCCACAGCACTGGGATCTCTTCCCAGGCCAGACTAAGGTCTAACACAGGAGTCTTCAACTATCAGATTGATATGATTCAGGTGTGTTTAACCAGGGAGACACCTAAAAGCTGCTGAACATCGGACCTTGATGCGTTGAGTTAAAAACGGATGCAGCAGAGACAGAGGAGATGCAGGAAAGCTCAACCTGCTGCAGGGTAAACTTTTCTAACATCCGTTATTGTGGACATACAACTCCTGAGAAACTTCTTGTCTTTTGAAGCATCAACAGTCAGAAGTCACTGATATAATACAGATATAAAACAATTTGGAGCATTTAGGCCAGTTGTTTCAGGTGTCCTATAGTACCTCATATGATATTCCTTTTAATGTGAATTTTGTTTACATCTTACTGAGTTGTTGGACATTAATAGAAGTTTTTGTGTTTTGTTTTTTCTGAAGCCTTTGAGGTTCTTAAGACGTTAACACAAAGGGAGTAAAATAATTAGTGTTTTTTTCCTCGCCCCCCCACTCAAACCCATTCTGTTTTTATTATAGCTACTCTGTCACTAGTGTTTTAGAGTTGAACGCACGACCAGCTACATTCATCTGATAACATTTAACTTGGTTTCAATAAGTCAGCAAAGATTTTTTGGGGTTCTCTGTCGCCGGAGCTTTTTTTCTTGCTGATGTGAGCACTCTGCTGTGCATCAGAGAGTAAAAGCTGAAGGGATGGCTTGTGATTCAGTGTATTTTTGCACATCTGTGAGTGCCAATCTATAACTTCTGAGTGTGGGAGTGCGTGCGTCTGTGTGTGGGGGTGTGTGTGTGCGGTAGCCAGGCAGCTGAGAGGGATGATGGCAGCCTGTCTGTCTCTGTTAGAATCTTTACCCTGCCAAGGACTCTGTGGCTCTGAGCCTGCAGCTCCAGTTCTCACAAACACACATACACACAGACTCTGCATGTTGACATACATCACTTCCCTCCTGTACACATAAAGAGACATCGGCACAGACATGCTGAACCGCACATTGACTGGAACACACATCGGTGCTCACAAGCAATTACAAACTCTGACATAAACTTGCACACACACGCATTATGCCGACACACACACACGCAAAGACAATGTCAGCAACATGCCACTAAAAGAGAACTCTATTATTTTTAAATGAGTTTTAGATGTTCTGATTATCTGCCAGCCTCCAAAACTTTGTGTCTGTGGTTCAGGCATCAGTTCATTTCACTTTCCTTTCCTGGGAACAAGTGTCTTTGGACAAATTCACAAATCCTCTCCTCCTGAGGCACATCCTCCAGTTCATCTAAGAACACATGGGTGAAATAGAAGAGCTTCCAGTGCAGAGAAAAGGTGATTGTTCTGTCCTTCACAGAACATTGGATGTCTCATTTCATTGCTAAAGGCAAAAGCAAGTCATCGTTCTGAAGAATCTCTTTTTGGGTGCTTTGGTGTACAATTCAGTGAAACACAGTTCCTTTATACAGGTGACAGTTTGAATAAATAAAAAAAAAACGTTGAAAATGACTTTTCCAAGAAATAGATTCATGGGTCAGGAATTGGACACTGAGCCCATGTTCTATTCTGCACAAGCCTGGAGCCTTACAAAGTGGCAGGTTCTCTGGGTCAAAGTTGTCTTGTGGCTTTTTCTGGTCTCATCCAACTAGAACCTGTATAGAAATGCTGCTGGAGTGGGTTGTACTGGGATCAACACTGCATACAAAGCACAAAAACACTCCAAACACAATTTACTGTCGTTTTTTTCTTGGTGTTTGTTTTTGAGGCACTAGTAGCCTCTGTTGTCAGTATGTAGGACGAAAAATGGGCAAGAGAAGAGAGGAAGTTATTCATCAAAGGTCCCGGGATCAGGAATCAAACCCTGCACTGAGGAGGAACAGCTTCTTATATTTATTCATTCATTTTCCTTAATTTAACCAGGTTCAAACTGAATCAAGTTGAAGATTTGGCAGGAGGACCTGGGCAGAAAATCTGCAGCACACATCAAAATACTTACACAGAACAAAACTATTTAAAAAGTGATTGAACCATCAAAACAAACAAAAAACAATTGAAGACATTGGTTAATAGATTCACTGTTGCTTATATTTATGTGGATTGCCATATGGCGCAGGATGGATGGATGGATGGATGGATGGATGGATGGATGGATGGATGGATGGATGGATGGCTGGCTGGCTGGCTGGCTGGCTGGCTGGCTGGCTGGCTGGCTGGCTGGCTGGCTGGCTGGCTGGCTGGTGGTTCTGATCTGGTCAGACAAAAAAAGCTGCATAGAGAATGTTGACAGTTGTTCCAAAATCTTCTCAAAAAGTGATGATGACTTAGCTTTAAAAACTAGGACTTCCTGGAGATGGGTTAGTTGTCAGCTAGGAAAACGTGTGTGGGGGTGTGTGCGTATGTGTATATATACATATATGGGGGAGTGTGTAGGGACAACTGTGTCCAGTTTTTTATCAGTAGTTGTTCCCCAGATGGCTATTGAAGGGTGAAATAGCAGGATCACCTTCAGGTAATCATAATGTTTGCTTTCTCCACTTCACCTAGTGCTGCAGTGATCCTGCTGGCCGCTGTGTGCAATCACGTGTTTTTGTCTTGCAACCAAACCTGGCTCTGGCACAGGGGTACTGCGGTAGTGAGATCTATATGTGTGTTCGAAAGAAGGGAAGGCTCAGAGGGACGCAAAGCAAATTTAGCATGGAAAGAAAGGCGAAAGTAATGCGGTGAAAGTGAAAGAGATGAATTGGAGGGAAATACGAGGCTTCGCTTTGTGTGCATGTTTTTGTATGTGGGTTTGTGTGTGTGCGTGTGTGAGAGAGATTTAAGAGAGAGAGAGAGAAAGACAGAAAAAGAAAAAGAGTATAGAACAAGGAAGCAGTTGAGTTTAGGTTTGTGGAAAAGGGACCTCAGGTTTAAGAACAAAAGGAGGGTGATGATGGAGAGGAAGAAAAATGTAGTGTTTCTTTATGTATGCGTGCGTGTAGGGGTGCGCCGGCGTGTGTGTGGGGGTGTGGGGTGTGTGTGTGTGTGGGTGTGTGTGTGTGGGTGTGTGTGCGTAGGCTTTGCAGTAGAGGGATAACCTCCTCCGGTACATCCCTGTTTGGGATTCAGTCAAGCAGGGTTTATCAGACGCATGCACACCATGATGACACAGAAGAAAATACTCTTTTCACACAAACCCTTCCCGTCTTTAATTGAATCGCTCTGTTCTCCTGTCATTCCCTCACTGCTTGAATGTCAGAGCGCCTCTCTGCAGCTTGGAACAAAACCCCGTCAATTTCCAAGGTGCCCAATGTAGGTTAGCCATAGACAATCAGTCAAAGTTAAGAGTGCATGTGCAAGTATCCTTTTCAAAAAATGTGAGTATCTGCATAGACTACACACTTATTAAATGGCCCATCCCCTGCTCTTTGCCCCCCACCCTCCATGCACACCCCCACACATGCAGAGTATGCAGCAATAAAGAGAAGTTTGCTTTAAGGATTAGTTCTGGTAATATCTCCAACAAAGCCTTTGGAAATGGGAAGCTCCTCTAGGGGGAACGTAGCATGAACACTTTCCCCACCCGAGAAATTGCTCTTTTCTAAGTGGATGAAAAGACAGACTGAAGGATGCAGGCAGAAATAAAATCTTGGTTTCTACATTTATAACGTTTACATGAAGTTGACCTATTGATTGGATGAAGAAACATCCAGTGAAGGAAAAACCTACAATTCATGAAGCCAGTAACTCACAGCTGCAAATGCTGGAAGACCTTAGATTTGTGTGTATTAATTCTAGAGGCTCAAACCTAAAAATATCAGACAATGATAAAGTGTTTTTCTCCTGCTATATGTTTTAAATATCTAAGATACTCTGCAGATTCAGATGATTCTTTTTATTTTATGACTTTCATTATGTTTTATTTTATTTTATTTAAACAGAACTGAAGTAAAGGCATAAACAATGTCAAGAGCTTTGCTCCACTACAACTATACCTATAATGTTAATGGAAGTTTTGTCACTTTGCATAAAGTTTCTTCTCATTTGTACATCAATATGTGCTCAGGCTGGGCGGAAATAAAAATTACAAATAGGGTAAAAAATCTTTACTTGCAAAAAGAAGACAAATATAAAAAAAGAAAGCAAATAAAAGCTGAAGTCTAATTGAAATGCAGAACACAAAACACGCTGTAGCCTCAATCAGGTTGCAGAATTTAATGCCGCCTTGAGAGAAAAAACTAGTAGAGAGGAAATGTAAGGGAAAGAATAAAATTTCCCTTTAGAGCATAATCCCTCATCACCACATACCGTATATAAAGAGAGACACAGAGTTTCACTCAGTACTTACAATCAACACCATGAAACTCCAGAAACCTTTCCCAAAAATTTGTGAAATGAATAACAAATTGAGAGACAGAAGACAATTAATTCTAAGTTTATCTTACCTAAATGCAAACCAAGCATGAAGAATCAGGGTCAACTTTTACATCTGTAAATCATTTAGTCAAGAGAAATGAGATAAAGAATAGGAATAAGTTATTATTAGTCAGAAACAGAAAAAAATACTACAACAATAAAACTGAGAGCAATGTTAGAATATTTACCTGAAAGCTTAAAACCTATTTCAAATCTGAAAAATACAACCTGAGCAATGAAACTATACTGAATGTTTTTGGTGGATATTTTGGTTTCAGCAGCATTTTCAAAAAAATCTACAGAATCAAGATGAAGGCAGTGGAGTCACAACCTGAAAGATTTATCTCCTCTTGTCCTGAATATGTCTATTAAAATACCACCAGCCTCTGGGAACTTCACTGCACAGAACCAGAACTGAGATTTTAAAATGAATCATATGTTATTTTGACAGCTGAAATAAAGAGACTAAAACTGAAGAACTCTAATATGTTGTCAACACCAGCGGTGGCCAAGTCCATCCTGCAACTTTCAGGTGCGTCTCTGAATTAACATTCTGTCAGCTCTGTGCAGCTGACTGACTGCTGATGAGGAAATTCAATTATTTGACTGAGGTGTGAAGTCATTAGGAGAGATGCCGGGTTCATCCTGGACAGGTCACAGGACAACATAGAGACAGAAAATAAAAACAACCCAGCACACACACTCAAACCTTACAACGATTTGAAGAGACGAATAAACCCAACAGTTGTGTTTTTGAACTGTGGGGGGAAGTCGGAGTACCTGGGGAGAATCCATGCATGCAAGCTGTATGGAAAGACCTCAGGCCGGGATTCAACTTTTGTTAAGGTTCTTATTTTTTTGCCTTCCTTTGCCAAAACCATATTAGAGAATTGCTTACAAATAACCATGGCCAGATGAGTGCCGGTTCTTTCTTCAACTATTTTCCATCCATCCAAGATGTATTTTTATTGTGCCAATAAAATCTTGGGCACATTTTAAATGGAACAAAATATATTGAACCGAATAGTCAAGAGATACTGGAGATGCTCAACCTCTTCAGTCACAAAAAATCCTCATCTCCAAAACTCTGTCTGTCAAAGTGCTGAGTACAAAAGATTAGAGATTAGTTGTGCACATAAAAAAACCTCAAACATGAAAAAATGCATGATGCTAACATTTTTGTTTTGCTGAGCCATTTGCTAATATAAAGACAACGTAAAGTACCAGATATAAATAGGATCAAAATGCAAATTAAAAGTGATAAGAAATTAGGAAAGAGAATATCTGGAGACTGGAGGGAAAAACTATTACTATTTGATGCGATGACACGGCAAAACAGAAACAATTTGTTTAAGCAATCAGGGAGTTTTACCATAATCAATCACTGACAAAATAAATCAGCAGCAGAGTGAAAAGATGTCCAGTAATCATAGTTTGAGTAATGCAAAAACTGGAATGTAACACGTTTTGCAGATTCATTGACTTTATCATTTAAAACTATGTTGTTGCTTTGAATAAATGACTGTGTTTCCATGCACACACACTTTCTGCTAAACTTTTAGAATTATGTTCAGACTGAGCTGGGTTGGTATCTTGCTTATTTTCACTAAAATGTAAATGGGACATGAAGTCAATGAAGCTGGCTCTGCACAGGATATAACAATTAAAAATGTAATGACTAGCAAACAATATATTGCAATTATACTGATTTCTATCTATAAAACAGATGCAGTGTGAACCAATCAGCCTCCCCAATACATTAGCTGGAACTTAACTGTCTGGCTTTTTATTATCTCTGTGCTTCTCTTTAGAAGGCATGTAGGATTGTTCTGATTAATAAATTAGTAAATACTTTGAGAAATTCATTCTATCTTTCTGTTGCATTATGATGTTAGTTTACCACTTTTCTTATGATTGAGCCGTTGGATGTAAAACATCCAGACTGTTTTGTTAATTATGGATCCAGTGAGTGATGAGCTTAGCGCTCTGTGACCTCTGTGATGCTGATGTTTCAAAGGCAGAGAGAGTCACGCTTTGTGTTGGATCTCAGTCACTTTGTTGATGCAGAGGCCATGAATATTTAACCACATGTTAATGTTTTCCCAGTTGTGGTTCATTGTAGTTTGTTCAGAAGCAGAACCGGTATGCCTGTTCTTGATTTATCTGATGTACAGTACAGACCAAAAGTTTGGACACACCTTTTAATTCAATGCGTTTCCTTTATTTTCATGACTATTGACATTGTAGATTCACACTGAAGGCATCAAAACTATGAATAACATGTGGAAATATGCACTAAACAACAAAGTGTAAAACAACTGAAAATAGCCCTTATATTCTAGTTTCTTCAAAGTAGCAACCTTTTGCTGTGATTACTGCTTTGCACACACTCTGCATTTTCTTGATGAGCTTCAAGAGGTAGTCACCTGAAATGGTTTTCACTTCATAGCTGTGCCCTGTCAGGTTAATAAGTGGGATTTCTTGCCTTATAAATAGTCATGAAAATAAAGAAAACCCATTGAATTAGAAAGTGTGTCCAAACTTTTGGTCTGTACTGTATATCAAATGTTCGTTTGCATGCAATAGAACTGAAATTATTGTTGCAAATAATTCAGATCTCAGGCCTGAACATGGTCAGAGGATCCACTCATCGATCCACCCCAAAGGCCTGCATCCACACGCTTATAAAAGATACACTGACAGTGTTAACAGCAATTGTGTCAAATCTCAAAGAATTGAGTAAACTAGGGTTTTTAAATTAACACTAAAAAACTAAAAGAAAAATATGAGTGGAAACAATTTCCCACTCACAGGTCGGGCTTGGGTCATTGGTGCCTAGTGGCATGGTTTTGTATCTTGTACCGGTCGATTGGGTGGGATGGAAGTGTGCTACATTGACCTGCCTCGTGTGTTTTATTAAAGTAAATATTTATGTCAATGCAATTAGTAGGACATGATATCTGCATGCATTCTGCTTGATCAGATGCAAGACAGGGTGAGCAAAGACACAGACCAACGTAAGGACATTTCAGAGTTGCTTGTACACGTTTCTTTAGACTTTTTTTGTAGATCTAAAATGTTTTATTAAGTCACCAGGCAGGAAATGGTTGAAGAGAGAAACAGCAAACACCTCAGGGTGGCGAATGGAGCCAAGGACGGCTGATTGAGGACTTCAGCCTCTGTATGCGACGCTCACTCCAGCTCTACACCACAAAGCATCCTGTATGTCCACAATTTCATCCATATTTCACACCACATTTAAAATATGATGTAAATTGTGCAAAGTTATTTCCAAATAGTCCACATATAACCTTGTGTTGGTAGGTTTGAAGTCTAGGCGTGCTCTTCCCAGTCATATGAAACGGTGCTCAACAGAATGTCCAAATCTTGTGCTGTGTTTTATAAATTCAATGCTTTAAAATTCTCCACCAGTTTATCCCTGATCTGTCTGGATTATTTACAAAATAATGACACTTTAATGCAAAGTTGGCACTTTTAATGTAACTTTTAGACCAACTTTGCATTAAAAGTGTCATTATTTACAGAAATCAATAATAGTGTCATTATTTACGTCATGTTTATGACAATGTCATGTCAGTCTTATGCACACTCCGTCAAATAAAGTGTTACCGACCAATTTAAACAAAAGGAAGGAATAAGAAAAAAAAGGTGGAAAGAATCTGAAATCAGACTAAGATAAATCATCAGTGCAACACTTTTCACTTTAAAACCTTTTAATTCTTGACAATAAAAAGTAAAGAAAAAATAATGTTAGCCCAACCTAAGCCAAAAATCCTTTTCAGTTGTTTTCACTCCATGAATACATTTAATCCAGTTATCCAAACATAAATTAATTATTTTGTTGGACAGATATTTTCCTCCAGTTTTGGTATAGTCACATATAATAATAAATATTACTTTGGCTCACAACCACAGTATGCTTTTTTTGCAGACAAAATGACTAAAATGAAAAAAAATCAGATGCAAACATGCAAGTGAAAGAGCTGAAAATAGGAAGTTCAAAGAAGACTTATGTTAAATTTAGCTTAAGGTTGTCATTGATGCTGTGAATACTGCGTGACAAAGAAAGAACAGGGACAGTCACAAACACTAAAAGCCGAGTGTGAAAGAAAGTAAGCAACATAAAAGGACAGTGATTGGAAAAGCAGAATGTAAAGAGGAGAACAGGGAGGAAATAACCATTTCAAGAAGGGCCAAAAGGTGCAAAGATGATTACAAAGAATAAATGAAGGGGTGTAGGTGAAGGACAGGAAAGGAAAAAGGTAAAGGGGGTGAAATGAACAAATCTCTTAGCATATTTATTCAAGAAGAGAAGGTTGACAAAGTCAGAAGGCTGAAAGAAGGTAGAGACGGATGGATTTAATTACAATTTTTCTGGCTATATGTTTTCCAAAAACAATTGAAAAAGAGATTTAAAAGAACAAAAAACCAATACAATAGCTAAGGGCTCAATGCTCTGTTCTCGTCTAAACCACTAAAGCTTTGTCTGCATATGGCAGAGAATCCGGGTCATGTTGTATATTACAGAGAGAGAAGAAACGGAGGGAAAACAACCAGACTGGCAGTGGAATTGTTCATTTTCTAACTGGACTTTTACTCTTGTTTGATTGTCTCCTGGGAATGTTTTTGTGCTGCAACTCTTATTCCTTCCTGTCTACATACTTGGAAACAAACTAAACAAACAATATTCTGATAGCTCATGTTGAATTTATTCACATTATTTCTGCAATGAAGATATGTCCAACTCATATTTCAGATTGAATAAAGTATAGAAATATTTTCTGTCACACACCATGAGACGATGGAAAAGGCTTTTTCATGTTCCAGTGTCAAACTACACAGGAGAACTTTCTGGAAAATTTGGGAAAACAGTCAGGTCAAAGGTCAAATGACATTAAGCTTGAAAAATAAGTCTAATTTACGGTTTCCAGATGCATAAGCAGACAATCCGGCACCAGGACCCAAAATAAGATGTGAATGTGAAATACATGCATGTGGTAATGTGTTTACTTTGGGGATGTGTTGGTCAGAGACCTGTAGTGTCCTTATAAGGGACAGTGGGATTTCACCACAATTGGGACAAAATTTCCTTGCAATTCAGTCAAACTGACTTTGGCTGTAATATTGTAATAAAACTTCACTATTCAGCCAAAGTCTGTAGCATATAAAGTCTTTTTAATGTCACCATCAGCATCAAGAGAAGACGGACGGCAGGAACCGCAATGTCCAGCTGAATGCACTCAAAGTTGGATTTCTCATATTTCATTTTAACAATATATGATGCAATGAAAGATTACATTAGTCTTAATTAGAAATTGGAGAAACATTTTTGAACAGCAAAGGTTTCATCTTCTTTTGTTTATTTATAGCAGGAAGGTCAAACAAAAGTTCAACCAATTAACAAACTGTTGAAATATTAATAGTTCAATGAGTATATCTCAAAATTAAATAATATTAAGCATCTTTTCACATTGATGTAATTTGGCAGTATACAGATGAAAAGGCTCTGATTTGATGGATAAAATATTATGTCAGTATACAAGTGTTATCTTGAAGGTTCTGTTTATCTTTCAGAGTCTAGATGGGCCAAATAAAAACTTATGATGGGCAGAATTTGGCCCTCAGGCCTTGAGTTTGACACATGTGATTTAGAATAAGAGCAAAGTTTCTCTACTTTAGTCTCTGGAGCAGACTGACCTTGATTGTTTAGATGATGCATCAGGTTTAAATTAACTCATTCATCAGTTTGTTAGTAAGACCTATAGGAACCTATTTATCAACAACCATTTCAAACCAGGTGTGTTCAACCAAAAAAAACCCATAAAAAACATTTAAATATTCAGGATTTAGTACTCAGATATGTAAAAAACTGGCAGAGATTTTATTTTAGCAGCACAAGAACACAACATGCAGTGGAGGCTCACAGAGTGAGGTTTAAAAAAAGGCTTTTCATCCTCCAAATATCCCACCAAAATGCTACTCTGGTTATTTCAAGTCACTCCCTAGAAAGATAACTAGATTAAAAATTCTGCAGGAGGCTAAAATATGTGACATTTTCTAGATACTGAAAGCAAATTTCCTACTCTACACCAGGTCTTTTGCTTCCATTTGCACACAGCAACAACTCGAGTGTCATAAATACGGGTGTCTGGTGCTGTGTACTGCTGGTGGTTTTTGTAAATGGCTCAGCTTGTTCACAAGGCTCAATTTAATTATAATTTTCCTGAGCGTGTATGTGCCCCATGCTGGAACAGTGATTAAGACTTTGACTAAAAAAGGAGCCTCCTGTTTGAATTGATTTTCACAGCCGCCTTTCTTCCCCCACCCTGCCTAATCTTGTTCCTTTAAGCTCTCTGCCTGCCTTCCTTTAACATTTTAGTCTTTTACATCCTCACATCCTCTTCTGTTCTTCCTGAACACTTTATTTTTTGCCTTGCTGCCATCTTTAGTTTCATATTGTTTGCTGGAACCATCATCAAGTCTACAGGTCAATTGTGTTTTTCTCGATTGTTTTTAAAAAGGAAAAATTATTAAATATACTATTTAGTAACTGAAATTTGAGGGACATCCCAGACTAATTTTAGCACAACTTGAACTCCAGCCGTGCGGACATTGTAACAGAGAAATGTACTGAATAAAAGGAGAGACGGAACCTGTGAAAAGAGCTTTGCATTGAGAATTGGATCCTGCTTTGCTTGGAAGTGGCCGTTGACAGAGAGGCTCCTGGTTTTGGTAACCAGAAAATGGCTGCATCTTTCATTTGGAGGAAAATGTGAATTCTCTTTCTGGGTTTGTTTAGCCGCAAATGATATGCTGAGTAATCCAAAGAACAGCAAACATTAGAGAAATTGTATGATACTCATCTAATGTTTACTTTCTGCTTAGCTTGCTGTTTGAACAGAGTAATTGACATTGGTCTCTGACAGAACAGAGCCTCTGAACTGATCGTTTTCATGCCGTGTGATTTAAGTATTTCATTACTTTGATTTGTGTTTTTGAAATGGTCAATCAGATCCAGACTCTGCTTGCAATTTCATTTACTGAAAACATAAAAAATGTGATTCCTAATTTTCTTCTCTTGTATCCTGAAGTGTCTTTGATTCCTGTGAATTGATCTGATCTGGGGTCATTTACTGCATGTCATCCTCTCTCTCTCTCTCTCTCTCTCTCTCTCTCTCTGATGAAAAAGGCCACTAGTGCCACAAATCCTTATCACTTTTAAAAAGTAAATTATGTTTCTCTGATTTTAGCCTCTCATCACTGGCCCCAGTTAAATCCTGGATATGATTTAAAGGAGAGGGGGAATTATGTATTTTCCAGGCGCATGGTTCTATTTTATAGCACAATTCAGTAACTATATTACTTTCAGTTGTTATAAAAAATGCTGTATATATGAAACATTAAAAGCAATTAGATTTTTGTCTCTTTAAGAAGCTCCTCATGTTACATTTAGGATGAGAGGTGAACTTCTGTCTCCACTTCCACAGAAATTGTACCGGTGTCAAGTTATTGAGGATTTCACTTTAATTTGAAATTGTCTGATCCTGATTTTCTTGTGCAGAACTTTTCAGATGACATTTTTTGTGAATTCTCGCTACTGCATACATGAACAAAACTGAATAATCGACTGTCTCCTGTTTCAATAATATTCTTTTTTAAACCAATATTTATTGGATCCTTGTTCTTTTTGGAAGACATTTAATTTTTGTGGTATTTTGCTAGTTAAATATCAAATTACTTTATATAGTGACACATCTGCTTTGCTTGTTAATTTGTTTGACTTTCAGTTAAGTGCATCGTAGTCCAAAGATTACATTTTTGTGGCCAGTTGATCATAAATGCCAACTTTTTCTTGGTTTTGCATGGAGTTTTTGATCCAACTCTGACTTTATGAAATTATGAATTATAAGCAGAAGAACAGGCATTAACTGACTCTAGTAATAACCCACATCTTACAGAACCTCTTTGCAGCACAACTACTGTTATGTCTTAACACCATCAGGCTCAGTCTTTATTATAATTATCCATTTTACACCGAAAACCTCCTTATACTCCTGCCACAGGCCTTCAGAACGCCCTTGGTTTTCTTCTCACTCATATGGATGAAATTCACAACAAACTCAGTGATTTGCAGTTTGTAGAGTTTTGCATTTTTCTGACTTGTTTTATCTAAGCTTATAACACCAAACACATTTGATCAAAATGCAAAATATATATGTAACTTATGACTTCCTATGACTGTAAGTGAAGTAACTGAAAGGTAACCGTTATAAATTGTGCTTAATGTAAAAATGCACCAACTGAAAGGCTTTGGGAGGCAGATGCCTCGGAAGCAACATTATTATTCTGCATGATGTTTTATTACCTGATGACCTTCATCTATTTAACTTTTCTCTGCTCAAACCTTGAACTATTTTCTTAAAATGTAGTTGTGAATCTTCACAAAAGAAATTACATATACACAATACAAATATGCACATTGGACTTGTGCTTTAATGAAAATATTTTTTTTCTTCTTTTTATCGGCGACCTTAAATCCCAGGAGAAAACTGTTTACATCAATCCACAGCAGCGCTTCTTTTCCCAGAGCTGTAAAATACGGTTCGGTAAACACAAGGCTGAAAACAATTTTGTCTGAGAGTACAGTGACATGACTGCACACCTCCAGTAAGCTTGCGAATGTTACTCGTTCTTTGGATGAAAGGAATAGATTTAAATTCTCAGGAGTTTTGTTGTGGGATTTGGGATTGAAATAAAATGGAGCTTTTAATTACTTTATTCAAATTTTGGTAAACTTGTTGAAAAAAAATCTCTCTAAGAGTTGTGACTTCATTTTACAGAAAATGTGGGAGAGCAAAAGATTAGGATGATGGCATAGAAGCTTTCTGACTTCAAAGACTCATCGCCAAAGTAAGCAGAGAAAATACCGTTAGACGTGAAAAGAAAGTTTTGACTGATGTAATGCAAATGAAGAGTTTTAAATTGATAAGAGAGAAGGATGTAGACAAATTTTTATAATGTTGTGTAACATATAAAACGTTTAAGATGTTTCAGCTTTTGAGGAATGCCTTTGTTTATATTATTTAAATGCATAATAATTTGGGGATAAAATGTTGGCAAACAAAGCAATACAGCTTAAATGCATTATTATCATTTATTAATAAAGAGCTATTTTCATTTGAAAAATCATCAAGGACAGATGAAGAGTGAGAGGCAAAAATAGCTAATAAGTGTTTTTGTGTAGGAAGATGGGAAGTTAGTTTCCTTGTCCACTGGTTATGTTTCATGTTTTAGGATTGGGATGCAGCCCTCTGGTGGTGAATGATGACTGTAGAGAAGAAATGAAATGTGTTGGTCTCACCAAAAACAGAACTAAAATATATTAGATATCTGAGTAACTGGCATGAGAAAAAGAGTTTTTATGACTGGGAAGCTACAAAACATTTTAATTATTATATTTTTTATAAAGTCAAAAATGTTCTTTTATCCTCTGTGGATAATCAGCCAGAGGAAATTAAAAAGTCCTGTCCTCTTGTCCCCTTGTTATTTTTCTATATCTTCCCACAAGTTTGAGGAAAAACAAAATAAAAGCATAATATTGCTGCCAAAAACTAAAATAAATAATAAAGCCTGAAGTTGCTCAGAGCACAAAGCATAGAGTTGGATTGAGTACATTTACGCTTCTGGATTGGGCACATTGTCATCAATACCTGATCTAGAAATTCTTTTAATATCGGGATTGATGCAGATATTGATATACAATTGGTGAATCCCAAACTCTACTCGATCACCAGTCCAGGACCAACAAGACCTGGGTGCAAAAAGAAACTCGGTTAAGTAGTTACATTTTACTGTCCAATACTTTTTTGAATAAATTACAAACTTTTTCCCTCTGGAAAGTGTAATGTAGCGATCTTATCTCCCAAACAGAAAACTGTCAAATGAAGTCACAATCACTGAAAGTTCATCATGTAAAAAGCAGCATAGTTCAGCACAGAGTTCCTTTAAAAAGTGAGAACTGTTCATCCACAGTATTCCCTGAAGTCTTTGGAAAGGGACAAGCAAGTCTTCTGGAAAACTGACCTCACAGTCTTGGCAACGTTTATATGTAGATATATATTTTCACACATTATTACTTTGGCCTGGGCAGATATTGGATCTGTGAGGAACTGATGCAATGCATTATTTTGATCTTATCATTTTGCCTTTTGAACTCTATTTTTATATGGCAGATGTGACCTAATAATATCTCAGAAGACTCTGAGAAACCAGCAGCTTTATCTGGTCGTACTATTGAATGCTTATTCATAATGTTGTTCATGCAGGAGCAGATTACAGGATATATTATCCTTGTTCAGTTTGCTTTCTTATAACCATGCTAAATATATCCATAACAATCCTCATTTCTCCTACTAAAGATTTTTTCCTAAATATCCGTGTTTAATCAGAGGCTGTATGCGGAGAGATGCTGTGAGTAATGGGAGATTTGTGAGATTTATGAGATAATCCCCTTGATGTTTCACACTAGCAGACAGACTTTTCACTGCTGTTCCTGTTCATATTTTCCAACATTCGCACCTGTTCCAGCTATCAGGTGGAAAGGATATACATATTTTGTTTTATAGTCAAAGTACCTGTAATAATGACGCTGGGTAATGGAGTGGAAACTTTCCTGTGTACTAAAAGCCTCTCTGCAGACTAATGAGGTGTGTGTGAGTATGTGTGAGAGAGACAGAAGAGGCTAAACTCCATCCTCAGGGTATAACAGGAATAAATTAACATAAAAACAGCCATTTGTTTTAGTATGATGCATTATTTTACAATTGGGCTAAAATGACACAGGAAGGGGAGGAGAAGTTTGTGGAGAAGAGTGACCTTAAAACAGGACAGGTGGATATTTAAATGACCTCTGATGGTCATCTGGTATGAATCCTGAAGGAACATTAATCTGTTGATTAATAATATGAACAGTTTCAAGGACTGTATCTAATTACCAGCTGTCCTCTTTTATGATCAGGAGGATTTTTACTTGCTTAATATGTTGTTGACATTTCTATTATCATTATTAGCTTGAAATGTCTTTTCCCCACCATTCTGTTACAGAAACATCCATGGTACTTTTAAACATTCTGTAAATGGTCTAAATACCTGTTTACACCAAATAAACTACTTCTATATAGCAAAACATGAGTTTAAATGTAGACCTGTAAATTACAGCCTGAATGTCAGACTTTCACTGTTGAAGATAAATGTGTAGTCATACATAACAGATAGTCCTGACTATTAAACTTTCAGCTGAAAGAAAAGGTCAGATAATAAGATGACAATCACACAGATCTGGCAGAATAAGGTAAATTTCAGATGAACTGTAAATAGTTGGGCCTCTTTATAACCAGTCTCATGTTTTACTGTCAAGTCTTCGGCTCTCATCAGAAATCACAAAATTTGTTCATTTTATGATTCTTTGCAGAAAATACAACCATGGCCACAGTTTGTGGTTTGTCCATTAAAATGAAAAGGACAAGGAAACAAAAACTATACCAGAGATAAAAAGTTTGAAAAAGAAAATCAAAAAGCTACACTAAGTGATATTTATGAAAATATGACGATTGATTTTCGTCGTTCTGCCAAAGCTATATCTCCTGCTGCAGCAGCAGTGCTCCCTAAGGGACTCCACCAACATAAGTTAGGATTTTAGCTACCAGTTTTATTGTGTAAAATGATGGTAGTCATCATGAGATTTTACAAAAAGAGGAATATCACACAAGTGATCTGGTGACAAATTTTCCTATTCGTGTCAAAAATGTGAATTAGTTGGAACTGTGTCTGAATTGGCTTGTTTTTGTTTCATCTACTTACTGAAATGTGAAAGCAGCATTGATTAGTTTCCAGTTTTTATCAGTTTGTCTGTTATAACAGCAGCTTTTTGAATGTGTGTTTGTATCTGTTTTACACTCTGTGTCGTCAGTGGAAGCTGCAGTCAGCAGCTGTGGATATTGGTCTCTGCAGAGCGAGGACAGGCTGCCAGGCTCTCTGTCTGAGTCTGCTTGCTTTTTATTGCCTCATTCTCTTTGTCTATCAGTAAAATTCAAAAAAACATAAACGCGTTACCTTCATTATTTGTATATTTTATTTGGGGTAGGCTTTCACTACTGCAAATATTTTGGATCATTTGACCTAGTCAAATCTTTCTAGATGTCCAAATCCAGAGAGTTTTTTATTTTAGAGGGAGATTATGAGTAATTCTAGAGTTCAGTCCAGTTACTTACCGTTTAAAGGTTTGTGGTAGAAGCTTGTGACTGGTGACCATGTCATTGAAACAGGACATGTTTGTTTGTGCTAAGATTATTTATTTGGTTGGCTTACTTAAATGTATAAGAATTTCAGCAAAATGCCATACCAGCATTACTATTGTAGTAAATGTTTTAAAAACTACACTAGTTTCGGTGTAGGAGTATATTTACATCACCACAAGAGGGCAATACCATCACATAGCATGCAACTAAGCAATAGAGCAAATAGGAAAGTGAACAAAAGTGATGCAGAGGGACGGCGGAGAGGAGCATCACAGACCAAAAGAGCAAAATTGTTTTCAACAGACATGAAAAATGACAGTTTTTGAGCCAAATCAAAGATGATTTATTATAAGAATGAAATATGTCAGAGAGGAGTTATGGATAAAAAAAGAAAATAGGCAAAAGACGCAAATGAATGTGTCCTTATTTTTGAATCTATTTCTGCTTTGTTAAATATTACTCACCTTATTCTAAATGGTATTTTGTTCCACATCTTTATCATATAATCAAGGCTTTGTAAAAGAGGGTGATGTGGAATCTATCTGGTCAAAATCAGTGCTTGTTGACTCTCCTCTAATTAACATTAATTGATTGTGTAGCTGCTAAGATACGGGTAAGCCTGCCTGCAAACTCCCATGTTGTCACAGACGTATGAACAAACGACTTAAATCCAGGCTGAAAGGCAGGAGTTTACTGCTGAAATTTAACACAAAAACCTAATAATAATAATAAGAAAAAAAGATTGTTTGGCATAATCTAAGTAAAACCAAGACTCAAATAAGAACAATATCTAAAGAAAAACAGTTTTAAAATATGGCAAACAACAAATGTGTAAATACTCAACAGGGCAGGTGTGTTGATAGAAAAGTAGAGTCATGTGTTCTGCATTAGCAAAAAGCAAAACAGAAACTGCAGAGGCAACAAAAATCCCTGTTAATGAGATTCACATAATGCACTAAATTACAAGGCTTCAAGTGAAGTGGTTTTTGCCAGTAGTGACCTCCAGCTGTTGATCATGTGATGAGAAAAAAGTATTTCCATTACAGTTTGCAAAATTCCTATATTTCAATATAACTGAAGACCTACCTGATTCAAGCACAAAAACGTTTTATCGGTAAACGTGGGTTTTTTAGAAATAGTTTATTTCCTTATATGGTTAATGGAAACGCAGCTGATGAGTTTAGCTGCCAACTCCCCTGTTTGACACCAGAACCGGGTTGTGTGTTTAGTGACTGTTTAGGATGTTGCTTACTCTGCAGACAGGACACACGGACACTCTGACAATTGCTTTTATAAGCTTGTGTCTGCTTACCCACCACTTTTGACAATTCTCTGCCTCTTCTAGCAAGATTTTAGCTCTTATTATTTTCTGCACTGTTTCACATTGTAGACAAAACGTGTTACTCGGGTTTTTTCAGCATCAGCACAAAAGGAACAATTTTCTGTTCACCAGTCAGTTTTCACTGGTGGAACCTCAGTGGCTGGAAGTTTGACACACATCAGCACACGTCACCTTGTAATGCTTGAAATGGTTGTTAATCCCCCTTTGGTTGGCCGTGTGCCATAAGATTGCTGTCGTACAACATCCATCATTAATCTTTTAACTTGTGCATGTACTGCAGCCTTAAACTATACAGTACATCTGGAAAGTATTCACAGTGCCTCACTCTTTCCACATTTTACAGTCTTATTCAAAATTGTAATAAGTTAATCCTTTTAACAAAATAATTCGCACAAATATTCCATCATGCAATCTTTTGTGTGTTTTGCAAATTTATTAGAAATATAAAATCAAGATGGGTGATTGGGGGGCTGGGAGAATGTATATATACATGAGCATGTTTGACATCACTAAGACCTTCCTCCTGGCTCTGATTGGTTGTTTATGACTGAGTGGTGTATTCCTACAGATGCCTGTAGCACCGCAGTGAGAAGGCAGAGGAGTCTACCTAGATATTGTCCATGTGTGACCTAACTTACAATTTTACTGTCTCCTTTGCTGTTTGTGCAATAATCCTCTCCACTGTATTTCAGTGAGAAGGACCGCTGGCCTGGCCAGTGTTTCCCCCGCCTCTCGGCCCATGACCGCAGGAGATAGGCACCAGCCTCCCTGGAGATCCTGCAAGGACAAGCAAATTCAGATAATGGATGGATGAATGTATTTCACTTCACTTAATGCATCCTATCCAAAAACTTAAAGCAAGCTCAATCATTAAAGGGAGGACTGGCAGGCAGTGGTGAATGTGAGCAGATTCTTGTACTATCCATATTTGTGCATGAGTGTGTGTGATGGGACTCCCCAGGGAAGTGAGTTGAGCCAAGTACCCGACGTGTGTGTGATCATCATCTCCACGGGACGGGAAGAGACGAGCACATCTTATTAAGGGCATCACCGCATGGGGGCGAGTTGATCACAGAGTCAGCTGGAGGTTCCTCAAAGCTGATAGGAGAGCCAAGATGAATGAGAGGGAGAGGTGGAGCGATGAGAGCCAGAGCTGCTCAGTGCTGGCAAAAAAAATAAAAAAGTTCACACTACAGGATGTGGAAAACAGGTGGATACTGAGTGGTGGTTTAGGACAATTAGTATTGTTATTTTCACACTTCATGTAATCAGTCATACTAATTAAATGGATTCTCAAGAAACTACAGGCCCATTTCACATCACCTGTTTGAAATCACCATTTCTCCAGAAACTGGAGAAAGTAGATCCTGCTTATGGTGATAGCCATCTTTAATACCATAACTTTTAATAGAAATTCACACCTGGTTCTGGATCTGTCAAAGCACAGGCAGCAGTGGTGAGATGATGATCTCTTTGTGGTAACAGATACTTACCCTCCTCTCCACATGCTTAACCCACTGTTGCATTTGAAATAGTTGATCCTGAGATATGTTTCAGTTGCCTCCAGAACAATGCTGAACTCACCAACACCTCTTACTCTCTTACTATATCGAAACCTCATTCATTACCAGCATTACCTTCTCTGAACATAACATTTCTCTTTCCTCATCAGGTTTCTCCAGACTTGACTGCTTTAATGTCTTCTTCATTGGGAAACCTACCAAAAATCTCCAACTACTGCAGCATGTCCAGAATTTGGCTGCTCAAGTTCTGAGTACAGAAACACAAATGTGTGTAACACTCTCTTTATTCTCACTGGATCTCCATCACTGCAAGAACTGAATTCAGGACCTCCCTTCTTACCAATCATCATGTTTCCTCTGTTCCACACAATCAATCCGACCTTTAACAAGACAAAATTACTCAACATCACGCTTCATATACCATATATCTTTAAGTTGTAATGGTTGAAAACATATTCATCTGCACCTTAATGCTACTGTTTCTTTTCTGTTTTGGTTTTCTGAGATTTCCTTTGAAAATGTAAACTGTTTTTCTCTGCTTTGTTTCTTAGGAACAGTTGCTGTCTCAGCCCTAAAGGCAATAAAAGATATACATTTAAACATTTGCTTTTCTTTGGATCCAATTTATTGACCTGGCACTTTCATTGTACTTTATCTATTATTTGCACTTTTAAATGACTAGCTTTTTACCCAAATGCCCTTTAATATGTCCCAAACACAGGCACTAAACCCTCTAATGTGTAGAAGACAGGAGCTCTTTAAGTCCTTAGGTCATTGTGTTAATTAGCCAATGCAACAACCCAGCATGGAGTTAATTAGAAAGCCTGTCACCTCCTGCAAGCCTAGCAGAGATCCCCATTTCCTCAGGCAGCATTCAGCTGCTATCATACAGACACACACTCTGACCTGTGACACGGCCACAGGGAACGATGTGGGAACATCTTTGCTTGTCGTTCAGTGTGGGTTCCAGCTCTGCTGCTGAACCACAATTTGGCACCTTGAAATGAAATCAAATTTCCTTAGTTTTAGCTTTGCATGTAAAATGGATATTAGCTATTGTGACATTTTTGGTAATCTCAAAAACGCAGGCAAACATTTTGTTAAAATGCCTTGTGCTACAACGACTTTGCCAATTTCAGAACTGACATTTGAATCAGAAGACTGATGTTAGCTTTCAAACTCCTTTTCAAGTCAATAACATGTTGATATAAGTGTTGCCTAAAAAGCTGTGGTAAAAAAATGTTGACACAAATTTTTGTAGACATTTTAACTGATTGTTTTTAATGTTTTGTTAATCAACATCAGGATGTTTTTTAAAAAGAAAGTGATCATTTTTATTTTTATTTTTATTTTATTTTATATATTGCACCTCAGCAATATATTTTGTGCTGAGTTGCCTGCATGTCTGATAAACAAAATGACTTAGAGAGATTTTATTTAAATGTGTGTGAGAACTCATTTATCTATCCTATTTAGTACCTTTCCTGGTATGCGTGTGTGTGTGTGTGTGTGGGTGTGTGTGTGTGTGCGCTCTTTGCAGTCAATCTCCATTCACTAAATGATTTCACTTCTCAGGCTGCAGTAATATCACTTTTATATTTTTTTTACAGATTTTAGAATATATGCAGGACTATTATGCTTAGGAATATTTATTTAGTGGAATTGTGAGATCAAAAAAATGTGAAAAGAAAACAGCATCAGCAGCCAGTACCAGCTTCTTCTGGTGAATTTTATTATTTAGCATCTTTAGTTTCTGACACACCTGCACGTCATTAGACCGCGATAAAACAGGTCAAACCAAACAACAAAATCCAAACAAAGGAACAGAAATGAGATAATAAGATTATTAATCTAATCTCATTTTCAAACTCTTCTAACTAACAGAGTAATCTGGAAACTAAAAAATATATATTGCAGAAAATTCAACAGGTTATGTTAAAAGAAAATAAAATGCAATACAAAAAGGAAAACCCTTCATTTGGTAAAACCCAGTGATGCAATCAGTGACATCACACATTTAGCCAGGAAGTGCTGGACTGGCTCCGCCCATACACCTGCTCAGGCTGCTGCATCTAAAGGGACGAACAATGGTGAGTAAAAAATGGTTTCAAAGTGTTAGCTTTAAATAAAACCTGCATGGAGGTAGACTGCAACATAATGTGATCCAAACCCGACAACATTATAACAGCAGTGTTTAAAATAAATCATTATGACCAACTATAAGAAAGATGGAATAAATCCCAAAAATATTTAAGGGACAAGTGGTAAATAAACCCAAATAAACTAACTTTTCACAGGTATTGTTGTAAACAAATCAGCACACAACAAATAAGACAGGTCCTCTATGTCATAGTTTTTAAAAAATCTAGTACACACATAGAAACCTCTAAATTTTATAAACAATTTCACCTTTTGTCACCAAAAACTTACACAGTAGACGTAAACTGAGAAAACGTGTTTTGCAGAGTTTCTCAGGGAAATCCTTTGGTAGAGAGGCAACTGAAAGGAAGCCTGAATGCAAATGTTTCTGAAACTGATACGATGCTACTGTCCAATCCAGTTAATGATTCTGGCAGGGAAACCTATGAAGCTGGCGAGGAATGGGGATTGTTGTCCAGCTTGCCAAAATGATCTCCCCCCATATTTTACTGTATTTTCATCAATCCAACCCCTCACACATATGCTATGCGCAGATAAAAATACCTTGAAATCCACAAATGTGTTGAGATAATCATTATCCCCTGACTTTTAAATTTATTTTGCATTCCAAAGGTTTTGTGGCTGACCGTTGACTCTAACATGGCAGAAATGTTACTGTGCTGGAGTAGAATGGATGTGCTGACAGGTTTGATCCTTGTTTGTCTACCGGGCTGAGGAGAACAGTTCTAAAGTTTACTCTATAACCAACTTCAAGTGACTGGATAAGCAGTTTTATTATGTCCTACTGTGGACTGGCCTCAACCAATCAGATCAATTGTGTTCCAGTAGATAAAATCTGTTTTGCCGAAGCCAAATGAAAACAAAATGAAAATATTTTTTTCCACAGAGTGCAGTTTTTGGCACTTTGTTTATTGAAGAGAGACCTTCCAATCTGATGAAGCTAAGTACTATAATGACTAAATCCTGCAGATCTGCCAGCATGGGATGCTGAGCGGTTTGAAACAACTGTGATTTTGGCGAAAACAAATTCACTGTTTGCTGTTTTCATTCATCCACATTATAAAGCTGACATTCTGCTACCACAAACTGAGTATTTTTTATTTTTTGTTGGAATACAACCTATTTATCAATGAAAAGTACAATCTGGACAATGGAAAATGGCAAAGTAATATTTTTTTTACAAGTAACCGGAACAATGGCTGTCAAGCTTCTTTAATATGAATGTGGAGTTTGCAGTCAGTATTATAGTAGACAATTCTGTTTAATTGAAAAATTATTTTAAAAGAGTTATTTTACATACTTTATTCCTATAACAAATACATAAAGGGCAATTCTGCTGTGTTTCATGTGTTTCATGCAATTATAGTTTCAAATAGATTGAAACTATTTCAATCTAAGCATTCTCCTTAAACTTCCAAATCATGCAGACTTTTTGGGGTTTTTTGCTAGTTAGAGGTGGTGTAAAAAAAAGATAAAAAGAAAGACATCACTGCTTGCTTTGTTCATCATCTATATCCAAATTTACCACATCTGGTTCTTCTGGTGCAGAATTATGATGCATGACTCATGTCATTGATGTAAAAGTTGGATAAAATGCAGCATAAAATGCAGTGTTTGGTGACACTTTAAAACCATCACATACCTATGCTAGGGCCATTTAGACTGCCATGAAAAAGTCAGGTATGAGTTGCATATAAAGCCTTGGTTTTGGCTCAAATTTACCTGCTGTGTGAACGCAGCCCAATAATGTTTTCTATTGCAGTCACACATGTTTGTGTGGATCAATTTAAGAAACATGCTAGAAAGTCTTTCTAGATTTTGCACATCATTAAAATAAAGGTTGAGTCAACACAAACGGTGAAGGAAGATGGGTTGGATGTCATAGTTGGTTGAAAAAGTAATTCTACCACAACTGCTGATTTGTTTGTTGGGCCAGACGTGCTTTTCTCCACTTACACTCAAACACATCACACTGTTTTCACGTATACTCTAATGTGTGTCATGTTTTTAAATTGAGCTTGTCTCATTTGGCATTTTGCATTTAGGAGGTGAAACTTTGAGTACTCTGTGTGTTCATGTTCGTGCATGTGTGAGAGCTGAGGACTGTCGCAGTGTGTGACAGACAGCTCAACATTATCTCTGCTGCACACACCACCCTCCTCCTCTCATGACCCATTTAACTTCTCCGGAAAGCAAGAACACACGTGAATCCAAAACGTCACTCAGGGAGTTTGTGTGTGAGGCTGTAGTAAAGTTATAGTAGGTAATTTTCCTGGAGATGAGCTTTTTTATGCTGACAGTGTTTTCTTGCATGTTACCATGTGAGTATTAGAGCTGCAGTGCAAAGTCAACAAAATATTCATATATTCAAGCAAGAGATTGTGCTTCGATACATTTTAACTAAACATTTTTAAAAAAAATCTAATTGTGTAAGTGCAATGCTGACTTTTTAAAAGAATACCCAAAACCTAACAAACTTGACACGGGGTTGATGGAAACATGATGTTGGGTCTCAGTCTAAGAATGATGTTCTCTAAGTTTTAAATATTTTCTGTCTTTTTTTCCAACAGACACAGTTAAACTGACTATTTCTTGGAGAGCTGTGGACTCTAACAGATTCACCTCAGTCTGAAATTGAATTCTCCATCAAGATCAAAGCATCCAGGTGAATCCACTGGGAGACAAAAAAGAAATCAGAGAATAGCTATATTTTTTTTTCAACATATTATTTCCCTCATATTTATGTGCTACTTACATTTACCAGAAAATCACTGAATGTCACCAAAATGTTCCAAAAACCTGCTATTAATCAGTATTCCTAATACATGCAATCTGCAGCTTATGTGAGTGTTGGAGTATGTGGAAGAGAAAAAAAGATTTTCTACAATAAAAGATTTTGTCCTTTGTGCCCACACAGGTGGGCCAGTAGATGGTTTCACATCAAATTTAGGTTAAATTACCTAAAGATTTAAAATGAACAGGCGTTTAAACATTATGCTTAGAAATCCAAATTACTTAGTATCCCCTTAACAAGATCCAACCCAAAACTTAAGAGTGGCACCAAAATCACAAAATGCTCTGCTCTGAAAAGACTGAAGACTAAATAAATTCAAGATAAGAGAAAGCAACAAAAAGTAAAATAATTATTTGTAACAATCACTATTTTGTTACATTGAAGGTTGAGATTTTCAGTGAGCATTCTTTTAACTCTGAACAGTTAATGAATTAAATTTAGTCCTACTTTTTCTACAGAAAGTTGAGAAACAAAAACTTCAAAGTAAAAAGGTGTTTTATATCAAAACTTGAGACTTCAACATGGACACAACAGTCTGATGCGTGGATCACATTCAGAGTGAGACTGCAGTGGAGAAATCCTGCAGGGACGGTGACAGTGGGAATATTCACATTCAGAGAAATGTGTGCAGCTCTGAATCTGCACATGCAGAGAGTGACGGTCCACACTTTAGACTAAATATGAGGCAACATATTCTTTTAAGCAGCAGCTTTTTATTCCACCAAATGAAAGTTTAGTTTGCTTTTGGTTCAGTGTTGCTCTTATTGTTCAGTTCATCTCCAATTATTGAAGGAAAAATAAAAGCAAAAGTAAAAAGGAATAAACAATTTGCTACAGAAATTTCTTGCAGCCTTCCAGGTGGAACAATAACTCCTGCACTTACTGGTCTCTCAATAAATGCTAAACAGAAATCTCTGTAATTTACTGATTTATTTTTAATATCTGACAAACACAACATTTTCTACAACAGGCACTTTCCTCCACTCTGCTGTGAATAATCACTACTTTCAGCTCTTTGGGTTCAGTCATTTTGTAATTTTAATATTATTATAAATTTGTCATTTAAGACTGTTTATACAGTGTCAGAGTAAATCAAGCTGAATGTTGTGAACGGGAGCGTTATCCTGCCGGTTCACTCGGAATCTTATCTCTGATTTTTACTTCATTTTATCTTCACTCTGTGCTTCCCTGCTCCATCAACCTCACAGACTCTCAGTACAAGTTTCAAAGCTTGACTGACAAAGAGGAGAAAGAAAATATACTTGATTTTTGAACAAGGGTGGAACTCTAAATATGTGCTGACATCTTCAGTCTGAGTCAGAAATTGTTTAAGAAAAGTGACTGATGCATATTTATGAGTTATTACAGTGGAAAGGAAATTATTCTTTAAATCAAATGTATAATTTCCCAATGTATCTTTAATCACTTGTTCAATACCTAAAAAAAGAAGAGCAGAGCTCGATGGTTTTGTTGAAAACTTCCTTCCTACCTTTGTCCTGCACGGTTCTGGAGTACCGACCTCAGCGCTGGCACCGTTTTATCAGGGCTCCTGTCCAGGACTTTGACCGTCCTGGTCATCCATCAGTTCCTCATCCTATCCTCTCCTGTCCAGGACTTTGACCGTCCTGGTCATCCATCAGTTCCTCATCCTGTCCTGTCCTGTCCTGTCCTGGCTGTTGTGAAGACATGAGATTAACTGCCTGAGCTACATCTTGACTTTGTAGTTGCCTTTCAACCTCCATTGTGATTTTATGGCCTCAACAAAACTCTAAACTTTTCCCCCTAGAACTATTTATTTATAGTGTCTTGGAGTTAGGTGCAATATTCTCAGAAAACATCCAATTTTTAATGCAGCTCCCTATGAGGAAATTATTTAATTTGTGTACTCAAAGAAGGAGAGAAGAGAGAATGAATTTACTTCCCAATGCAATCATAGAGTCTTTGTTGTCCTTAAAAGACAAAAAGAGGATAACAGCAACTGGTTGTCATTATGTGTTTTGTATTTGTTTCCTTCTCTTAACCTCTCCTGTTGCTGTGTAAACCTAGAGATGCCTTTTGTTTGCTTTTATCTCTGATTTTGTTGAGTCCTAATCTGGCTGCATCTGATATTGTTTGTATTGCTGAGGTTGGGTTTTAGTTGCAGAGGATTCTGGGTCTTCAGTGTGTTTGAGTACAAGTGATTTTTCATGAATAGTGCTTGTGACCCAACTTGAATTTAACTCAGAGATTTTACACACCAGTTCTAAAGTTCTGTGTCCTGAAACCTTTAGATCTGTCGCTGTTCTGCACACTGGAATCAAGTTCCTGAATTGCCTCCTCAGCACACGTTAATGTTCTACAGGGTTCTCTAATGAGTATTTGATTCAGGAATGTTACATTTGAAACATGTTAAAGCTGCAGGACTCAGGCCATCGAGAACTTGAGACGTTTCCTTTTGCTCACTAAGGCATAAGACTTAATTTAGTCAAAGGTGGAGCGCAGCGCGAACTGCCTCCTTTGAAAGCAGCACAGTCACATTCATGTCAAGATGTTCACCAATAGAATACGGCTGTCATTAATTAACTCCATGGATGATATCACATGTAGAAATGGGCTTCAGAAAATGTAATGTTTTTTAACCTGGGTGTTAATAATCACACAGGCATGCTACCTTGTCAATTTAATCAACTATGAAAAACAATAGAGTGAGAACTCTGACGCCACCACACTCCACAGACTTCAATCATCCTGCAACATGAAGGCGGAAAACAAAATACAGTAAAGAGAATGATGGACAAGAGAGGGAGGAAACAAGATTTAGATACAATACAGCCACATGGCTTTGTTTGTTCTTATGTAATGTTGTCATTTTACAAGTTAAAATAAGATATAAGTAGTTTGGATCACAAGGACTGAAGTGGACAAGCTGGCATTCGGCAGCCCATTTAAAGTTTACTCATCATTTGGGTTAATCACCGTCTACAAACCAGTCTGTTGTTTAAGTAGAGCTGAAATTTGCAAATGCAAAGCTTTTTCATATTAAAAAAGTGCTTTCACTGTAGATTGTTGGATACAAAATGTGACAAATGGTTTGACTTCCGTCTGTCAGTCCAGTTTTTGCCTCTTTTTCAGAGTCAGGGTAAAAACTCGGACTCTGAGGGAAAGCTGGACTTCTGGCTCCATTTTAGAAACCAGATTAACTCTGTGATCTGAGTTAGACTGTGGATAGTTTTGTAAGATTATGTTAACATTATACACCAGAGCAATACCTTCATTAATGCAGACAAAGCACTTATGACCTGGAACTGTTATTTTCCATGCATGATCCATAACACCAGGACTTTTAAACCTAGATTATACTGACCTTTTTTTTAATTGGCTGTGCTACATTCAGTTGCCAGCCTGTTAACTTACAGCTCTGAGCAATAGAGAGGAGTTTATATTTTCCTTCACTGGTATTAAAAAACCCTTTTTACTTTCTGATGAATAGCTTAAACATTATTTAAGCCCTAGGATTTCAAAACTGTAACCGTCAGCATATGATCTTCACTTTATTCCCTTTACCGCTGTAGTTGGTTTTACAACTACAAAATCTGCTGGCTATTTAATGCCCTAATTTATCTCTTACAGCCACAACTGTGCTTTAACGGGATAAAACTGCTCTCATGCTGCCTTTCTGTATTTACAGTAATATGTTACAAGCTAACACAGATGATGGGGATTGTCTAAGCAGGCAAATGACCGACCTCTGTTTAATCATTCAGACTGTCGATCCACAGCGTTGAGTGAATTCACTGCAGAGGGAAACCAAAAAATGGGTCAAGAGTTTGTTTCTGTGTTGACAAGTCGACTTCCCTGGGTGCCGTACTCCCAGTGATGAGCACCAAAGGCAAAGTGAATATACAATCAAACCAGGAAATGTTCAGATTCAAAGTTAATCAGAAGATACCCATAGTGCCTCCTAAATAAATTCTGATTAGTCTTTTAACTCCCAGATGCTTCCCAAACACATGGTCCAGATAGATTATTCTAGTTGGCATTGATTAAAATAATATTTTTACTCTTTTTGTTACTGATATGTCAGGCTTTACTGTTTCAGATATTAGAAAATACCTGGTAATTATCTGAATATATTTATATCTTTGTGTGGAAAAATTAAACCCAAAGGCTTTAATATACTAATTAGAGTGAAAGAAAAACTGCGACAGAAAAAAGTAAAGCTACTGATCTTATCTTTTCTTAAGTAATAAATATGATGCCTTCTGATCTGTGACAGGTGTTCAGTAGACGATGTAATCCTTTTAATTATTTCAATTTCTGGGATTTTGCCAGAAAATGTAAGTAACCAGTTATAGTTTTCACTTGTATTAATGTAAATTATTTTATAAATTGAATTGTATAGTTTGTGGGCTGCATTTCTGCAAACATATCAAAATGTTTGACATTTTGGATACGTACCCTGAAGGCTCAGTTGTAAAAAAAAAAAAAAAAAGACATTAGCATTACAAGCTGTACACCAGCTACAGGTTGTTATCCACGTCCATCCAAACTGGCCCTTTGACGATTGTCGTCTAAGAAACTGGGTTTTATACAGTATCTTTACCTTTATTTGTGTTAAATCATTGTAATTATTTAGATGTACTTGGTTATATACATGTTTTTGTTTTCAAATAAAAATAACTTTGGGCATAAAATTAACAAACTGGCTATAAAGATGGAATGTAGTTTTTTTCCATCTGCTCATCTATTTTTTCCTCATCTATATTTATTCATATGATCAGAAAGCTCTAAATTTACTCCAATATAAATGTTTATTGGCAGCTTTAGTAAAATGCAACTTCTTTACCAACAAACAGAACTGAATTAAGGATGTCAGTGTTGTGCATAATTTCAACCAGCAGCCCAGAGCAGTTTTCTATTACTAGACACCAAACATCTTTAATGGAACAGCTCAGGATCTTAAATGGAGCTATTGGTGGGAAAAAGGAGGAATTTATCTCTGGCCGTAAGCTTTTAAAACCACTGCCTATTAAAAGGTTACAGATTAAAAGATAATCATTTAATTTGCTTTAATTTTAATCAAGTACCAATGAGGGATTAAGCAATGAGTCATTTTTGATGTGTGAGTATGTTGCATATTGCACTAATGTGTTTGCATGTAACATTTATTTCATGCTGAAATGTAATAATTAATTCACACGTCCACTTGATGAAGTTTTTAACCAGTTCATGTCTAGTTCAGTTGGTTCTCCTTCTCTCTCCTTCTTGTCCTGTTATGAGTCCTTCAGCACAAACCTACCATCTGAAAAGTGTTTTTATTTTTACAATTTCTACAGTATTTATCTTCATCACTGGATATTTTTGCCTTTATCAAAACCCATTTGTGAGAATTCTTCAAAATACAAGGATTGCAAAAGTATCTGAGCCACAGATAGTTTCTGGCTTTAGATGTTAAATGATGGGCCTCTGTAGTAACAATTATATGTGAAGTTTACCTTCAAAAGTTCAACATTCTTTTACTGCAGTTATGATGTTTGAAGAATTAACTTGGTCATTAAGCGCCATGGAGCTGACACACTGAATGTGGCACCAGCTCCCCTGTGCTCTAAAATCATTTTTTGTTATAAGAGCTGTCTGTAACAACAGCTCAGCTACTCAGCAAAGCACAAGTCAAACACAACTCCCATCTCCTCCATGTCATAGAAATTAATTCCTGGTCCTAATATTTGTTATTAACAAAGCGTAGCGCTCACAGCAACACGCTGAAAGAGCCACTTACAGCTCAAGACTGAAGAAGCTTTTTGTAGGAGAGTCAGACGCAGCAAGAGAACTTAATGCACTTTCCACAATGCCAAGTAATGACAAAGTGTGTTTACAAGTCAGCATTTTCTGTAATGCATTCATGTGGTACTTTGTTTACCACTAAGCACAAAAACTAATTAGTAACTGTTCTACAGTACATTCACTTTGGACTTGAAGAAAGCACCAGAACACGTCCTGCAGACCTGCAGGGTTCCGACATGATTAGGGAGATGAACATCTGTCCGAGTAACGCTTCCCTGATTAAACATCTGAAAATAGCATAAAGAGCTAATAAAATAAAATATTTGTTGGTACTGTTTATTATTGTTTTCCTCAGTTCAACAATGTACATTTTAGATTATTAAAGTAAAATAATGACATCTAAATTATTATTTTTATCTACATATTATTGAAGAATGGAAGGCTGAACTTTTTCATGCCCTTCTGAAGAACCAGCAGGAAAATCTCTGGGATTACAGTAATCTACACCTTGTTAATTTAATTCATTTGTTTATGTAGTGACAATTCACAAGTTGTAGCTGCAGGTAGTTGGTCCTCCTGGACGTCGATGCTGATTTTGCAACAATACCTCGACTGTGGATGCACTTTGTGGAAACGTGTAGTTTTCATGTTTCCACTGGCAGTTAGATCTTAAAGCTCTTCATGTCATCATCCTGATAATTACCACATATGTTCACAGACTTTGACTATGTATTTTTGCTATAAAGGGCATGAAAATATGAAAAATGTGTGTTGTGGCTGTCAGAGCTGTTTTGTAATTATTGATGACAGTATACTCATATAAAGAGTCGTTTCTTTTCTGCGGCTGATCAAACTCCTAAACACGACAGTCGTCAGGAGAAACTGGAATCTGCTGACAAAGCCACAAGCTGAACTGAATCTATTTCTGTCTTTCTCACTGCTACAGAACTGAAGGAAATCTTAACTGTTTTCACTGCTTGTCTGAAGCTGACCTCCTTTTCACACACAGTTTGAGTTCAGTTTTGCTCTAATTCTTAAGAATTTATCAAATTTAGTTTATGTATAAAAGACATGATCATTTTTACTGTCATGCTAATCCCACATGAGACTGACTTTCTGTTAGAAGAAGTAACTTTCTCACAAACGCTTCATAAGAACACATTTAGGTTATTAAAACATCAACATAACAGAAATATTCCAAACTGAAGACGTAGAAAGCAGACGGCAGAGGAAATCAACAGACTGTACGGAGGGAATTAATAACCAAAGAAAGATCAGATGTGCTGAAAATGCTAAATGTATTATTGAGTAAAAAACGTGAAAAAATAACATAACAAAATGCTACCTAAAGCAACGTACCTAATGTATAGAAGGTCATACAAAATACAATGAAGAACTAAATAACTCCTCCAAAATAAGATACTATTATAATAAAATACCTTTTAACTCATTCGGCAGCATTTTTAGATGCCACATGTTTCTTGGTGCATAAACTGTGAACCTATTGGCTTCTGTATTTCCAACGCTTGCTCTCCACTGATCCCCAGCAACCTTTCTTCCACTTTCATTCTGATTTTCATTCTGATTAAAAATAGCAGGTGGGCTTTCAAGCTCCTGCAAATCACCATTGTCAACCAGTCTTGTATTACTTTGATGTGCAGACTTTTAGAAAGTATCATTATTTCTTTATGTTCTTTCATGGTTCTTACCAGAAAGCAAATGCATTAACTTATCAGCCTCTAAATGAAATTAAATGAGATTTAATTACGTTATTCTGTGAGGAGATAATTTAACTAAAGTCCATTGCTAAAGAAGTCATTATTATAATCAAATTTTGATACTCTTGTCTTGGGTCTATGTTCGGTTTTCTTTAAGGAGCTTTTACTTGTTGCTATTGACTGAGGTGTTTTTTTCTGCTTGAATCTCCTGAATGTACCATTACGGCAACCTGCTCTTGTTTAAATGCTGTGGGTGTCACCTTTTCAACTAGCACAGCACTAAGTAGTGGATGGAACAAACCTTCATATTTTATGACCTTTAAAATATCATTATTAGGGAGAAGCAATTTAGAGTCTATTCCCTTGATGCTACGTCAAATACAGAGGAAGAGATCAGAAAAAACCTGCTGATTTAATGAGAATCTCATGATCTCATTAAATCATGAGATTTTCTCATTAAATCTCACACACATCCTGTTTTTTCTCATTCAATCATTTCCAAATGAAATGACTTTGGTAAATGAGACTTTTTGTTTTTCTGTTGCAAAGTCCTTCTGCAAAGGAAACTTTCAGTTTTGTACCCTTATTTCATTCCTTGAGAATAGGTTTTGTTTTCAATATGTGCACTAAACTCTATTTACATCAAAGTGAATGTGGTTTCTATTAATGAAGCAATCTGCTGGTTGATTACATCCTCAAAGGTTTTCCAGAGGCAGCTGACTCATGGCACACAGAAGGCTTAATGGCTTTTAACATCCCACACTTAGGAATCCATTTTCTGTGGTCTCACACCGTTCAGTCACTAAAAACTTTACCAAAGGATCAAAGCACACCTACAGCTCATTTCAGGTCAGTGATTAAAAGGCATATCTTAAATCTCTATCGATGCTTCCTGTGTTCATATCCTCAGTTTCAAACTGTGTTTGCATGTGGCTGCAAAAGGTCGAGTCGGCAAAATACAAGGTGCTCTCTGTGTGAGAACGTGCAATTTTGTATGCAAGACGGCTAAGCTGAAATGTTCACTTTGCATCCCTACCTGCTAAAACATTACACAGTGCTGTGTGCCCATGTTGCTTCCTGCAGAGATAATGGTGAGCTTATTATGGAGGGACATGAACGGGAGAAGAGAACGGGCAGGGAGACGGAGAAAACAGAAGGACAAAAGGAGAGAAAACAGGGGGGCAATGAGATGGAGCTACGAAGAGATGAGAAAACAACCTGCTCCTAAAAATGTCCAATTGATCACATTTTGAAACAAATTATCTTTCTCAACCATTGCAAAAACTTTCAGCCATTAGGGAGAGTTTCTGTTTGAGTTCAAGAGCTTTCCAATTCCAAAGTGTTGCAAAAAGGCTCCATCTATCAGGCTCCCAAAATAAATTCAGCATGCACAATGGTCCTTTACTTTAAGATGCCTGCACACTTTCCCATCTTTCCAGGTATTCTGGTGTATTTTTAACCGTGTTTTGGTCTGAACGTGAGAAAACTCGATGCATCTCTTCAAAGTATGTCACCCTTGATGTTTTTTAATGCACACATGCATATTGAGATCAACTGTTTGGGATTCATAGTATTCGACTGTGTGAGGACAGAATGCATTACCTTTCTTCTGACGTCACTGTCTCATTGTATTTGTGAATATTAAAGGCATAACTGACTGGAAATGACAATGCAGTGCAGAATGAGTGCCACAAAAAGCTCAGTAGGTAATTATTAGTCAAGAAAATGAAAATTACATCATTCAATGAAGTGCCTGCAGACCATAGCAGTTAAGGTTAAGTAAGATTATTGGATTATTGCTGCACTATTTGAGTTGTATCTGTACCAGATACAGATGTGCTGCAGCATGTGTGATTTTCTAGCTTGTTGTGGGAAAAGGTTGACATGTCCCTTTGCTCAGTCTTGCTTAATCATGTATGCTGCATAACTGGATGCATGAAGATGATGTGGAAGTAATATTTTGTTTTCCAATTCCTTTGAAACAAAAGGCTGAATCACATTAGTGCGGCAGGAGGCTTCAAACTATTTAAAACCAGGCACAAATTTGTCTTATAATCCCTGTTGAACTCCGTAAGGCTTAGACTACTTTAGTCTGGCCACTTTTCCTTACTCCTATGTATTAGTGCATAGGTTAACAATGCTTTATACATCTTTCAGTTTTTATTTCCTTCCAATGTTGCCAAAAAGCAAAATCTGGTGCTTTTCTTTAATTTCCCTTTGGGATTAATAAAGTATTTTTGAATTGAGTCATTTCTACTGGCTGGACGTCCCTGTCCTTCTGTCTGTGTGTGTCAGGAAAGGGAACCAAACCTTGAAATGTTACACATACAGTTGGAAAGTTAATGAAAAGTTATCCTTTATAAACTAACTGTAAATGTTTATAATTACATTGAACCAAAATGTGGTTAGTTAAAATAAATTTTATTTTTTAATTTGGGCAGCTTACTGAGAACTGGCATAATAAAAATAAACTATTTGTAAATGTATTAGTGAGCTGGCACATAACTGCTCTATTAAAAACATTGAGATGAGTCTTAATCTATAATATTAAGCAATTTCCTATGATCATGTTTCCTTTTTTCTTACTTTGTAAAATAGGTTTAAAGATGAACATTTTTGCTGCTCTGTTTTGGCTCCAAAACTACAGAACTGCAACTACAATCTAGGATTTTTCTCCCCAAAGGTTGAGGTGCCATTACCATTTCAAAGTGAAAGTCGTCAGCAGCCGTTGAGGAGAATCTGTTGCTGCAGAAAAGATGAAAAATCGTGTCAGAGAATCCCGCTCATTTCACTGGATTTTGTGGATTTTCCATGAGTGCTTGGATCCACGGACAGGAAGGGACAATGAGGGAACTAAAACCAGTTCTGGTAAATTAAAGGCATTCACAACAACAAAACAGCTTCCAGAAAAACATGTTGGATAGATACAAGAAGTTTTTGTGGCAATTATCTATGGCCAAAATGACAATGGAGATGTTTTTATCTCTGTGTGAGATGGATAATATTTCACGGAGAAAAAGCTACATATATATTTATATCACACACACACACACACACACCCCCACACCTACACACACCCTTTGGGAAAGACTGAACAAAGCTCAGCTCTGCCAGGGCGTTTTGGTAGCTGGTACTTATGCAGTGGGGAGGTGTACTGTTGTGCACACAGAGAGAGCGAGGGAAAGGGAAGGAGGTGCGTGAGTGAATGTGCAGTCTCTTCCTCTCCCTCTTTTCATTCGTTTCTCTCAGTATCTCACTTCTCTCATCATTTCAATCATCAGATTTTCTGTAAGCAGAGAGAAGAAAAGGTAAACAAAGATCAAGACTGAAGATGTCTAGATGAGAGGGATGTCAAATCAGACACTGTAGTGGAACAAGAAGTAAAACTTAAAACGCTGGACTGTGGAGAGAAAGAAGAACAAGGAAAAAGGTAGAGAAGGGATTTAGGTAATGCATAAGAGGAAAGAGAAGAAACGAGTGAAGACAAGACATTATTATAGCTAACAGAAGGGACAAGAGAGAGAGACAAACAAGAAGAGGAAGAGAAGAGGATCTAAAGACATCTGGAGGTACTTGGGGAAACTTAGTTGTCCAGGATGGATAAAGTGGAACGTGTAATGAAGATGGTCAAGAGGATGTCACCCAGAAAGAAGAGGAGAGAAGGAGGAAGAGGAGGACCAGGGGAGCTGGAGAGTCCGGACACGCTGTGTGATGAACTGTGTCGATTCAACCTCTGCATCTCTGGTGAGTCTGCAGCTCCACATGTTCCACCGTGAAGTTGATCTCTCTGGGATTGCAGATAGTAGATTACTTGTCAATCTTGTATCTTCAAAAGTTCTGATATTTGCACATTTTTGTGAAATTTGTTTGTGTGTGTGATGATTTGTTTACCTTTATGTTTTTTATATTTGTTTAGTTAAACTATATTCAGCTTGTGTCTTTTGGGGTTTGTCAACCTTTAACTTTGTTTGTGTAAGTTGCCTTTTATTATTAAGTAGATTTATTTTTGCTTCACTTCGCCTGCATTAGGTCCTCCTTAACTACCACCATGTTTGTGACACTTGTCTGGTTTTTGGCATCCAGACAGATATTACAGTATAAAAGCCTTTTGTCTTATTTTTTGTATCTTTTCACTGTCTGGTATTGATTCTGCTGGTGATGCAATCATGAAAATATTCTTGCTCAAATTACTGACAGAGAGGCAGTGCTGCGTTTCCACTCTTCTTCTATTTTCTGTTGTCGTACTTTCCACAACATGATGGATATTTTCATATTCCAGAACCCTTCATAAACCAAAAGTAGCACCTATATCTGGTTTGGGAATTCTGACAGATTTTTTAGTTTTTTGTTAGTTAAGCTAAAAGAAGTATGCTTGCTCTGAAAGTATCTTTAGCCTTAACTACAACTAAAAATAAGAATAAATAACTGTATCTGCACTGGGTACTTCTTAACATTGAACATCTTTTCACATTGATGTAATTTAGTGGTATATAGATACAAATTGCTTTGATTTGTATCAATATACCGTATCTGTATTGCATCTGTATTTGACTGATAAAAAATATTTAAGAACTCAGCTGTAATCTTGCAAGTCCTATTTATATGGCCCTCATATAAAGACTTATGGTGGACCTGATTGGGCCCCCGGACCTTAGGTTTGACACACATGCTCTACCACAGTGAACTCTGGTTTGCTTGTAGACTTAACTTTTACCATCTACCCTCTATAACTATATTGAAGTCAAACCTAAACCTTTCTGAAGAAATCTGAGATATTTTGCATATATTGAAAAGTTTCTCCTCTCTTTTCAAATAAATATTTTCAATATTCAAATTTTATATACATATTAATTTATTGGGGCTACATAATTACCTCTCAGCTGATTTACATGTTGCTGGGTACCTCATGTTCTTCAAAGACTTTTTTTTTTTTTTTGACCTGGTTCTGCTTTTTTTTTGTTTACTTTTCAACTTGCTTTGATCATGCAAAAACAGCTGTGCTAAAAAAAAAATGAATCTGGGACAAAATTCATAGATGTAGTGTTATGTGTGAGAGAGGAATGTACAAACATTTCTTCAATCTTCCGTTTATTTACTCTTTCACCAAGAAATCTTTCTAATCACTTGTCAGTTTTCTAGCAGCCGCACTTCAAAGAGCTTCACACAACAAGAATTATAATGTACACAAGGAAAGGTCACTTCGGATGGTTCAGGAAAAACACCCAAAATTACATTTCCAATCAGTACAAAGAGCTTCTTCTGTCTTGTTTCAAACCCATTGATGGAAAAACTGGCTGTCAAAATTTCATCGTTCGAGAAGGAGGGGGAAAAAAAACAAAGGGAAGATTTTAGTTTTGTAGATGTTATAATTTCAAAAGACATATTTTACAAAAAGTCATTTTAGTTTTAGATTCTAGTCATTAAACATTAAATTAAGCTCAATTATTCAAAATAGTTTTAAAGGTTTTCCGTTGAAGGAAACCCAGCAGACTGCATCGAGTCATTGACTCGCACCAGTTGCTTGGTAGAAAACAAGACAGAGAAGCTCCTTGGAGAGAGTATTTGTTAAAGACATTTCCTTTTTGCGTGTGTCTATAGTAGGCTTTGACAGATTCAACCAGGCTGTATAATGCTTACGTTTCATAAAATTTATCTCAGTAGGTGGAAAGGTTGTCAGATGAGGTCAGGCAGTATTCTCTTTGAATGTGACGTCTGCAGATGAAACTGATGTGAGAATAAAGACAACCTGGGAAGATGTAGGTATGTTTTAATATGAATCATTTATAATTTCATTTGGTAATGTGGAGAATCATCCGTTCTCCATGTCTGAGGTTAAAGAAGAGTCAGTGAGTTGAATTCAGGAATTCCATTTATTAATACCAAAATACAGCTGGTCCATTTCTCATGCCTCCTTTAGGAGGTAACAGACAAAATGGCCCAGAAGAGTTTGTGATCTCCTTTGTTAGCCCGTCTCTAAGCTACGCCCCAAAGAGGGCGTTCCCTGGTGTGTCACTTCCTCTAAGCATAGCTCTCATTTGCATTTTCTAACATGTCATTTCCTTTAGCTTTAGCTTAGCAACTAGCTAACAGAGATAGAAGAAAAACACAGAATTATTTATTCTCAACAGTAACTTGATAAATAATTTGAATAAGTTGTTTTGAATAAACTGAGCAGAGTTTTTAGCAGGAGCTCTTTCAATTTGAACACAAACATAAATAGTAAAATCTATTGGACTGTAAGGAACAACCAGACTGATTGGGTCAACAAAAAATCTGCACAGCCTCTCAGAAAGTAATTTTTACAGCCTGCGTTGTTAAACAGGCAGGAGTTTTTAAAAATTAGGAAAACAAACTGTAGCCAAGCATCTGCTGGAGTTAAGGCAGACCAGAGATTAGCACCAGTTGGGTTTAGTCAAGGATCCCAAATACTGTGAATTTAAAATATCTTCATCTTCATTTGAATCAGCATGGAACATCTCTGAATGAAAATAATTCAATTTGGTGAAAACAGATAATTGAATTCCTTGAGTGAAGAATCTTAAACTTCCCAGTAAATGTATATTTTTTATTCATTCACTGGTATGAATGCTACTTATAACTACTTGTCATGTAGTAATGTCCTGCAGGACATTCAGTCTTCTATTTATTACCTGATAACAGTTTAGCTGCACAGCAACAAAGGTATTTTTCTGCCTAAAAGAGAAAACGTTGCAGATCAACCAGGAGAAGAAGGTGTCAAGAGGCCTGTTTTGAGTTTATTATAGTAAAATATAGTAGCACTTCTGGGAAGTGGAAACAAGAATACCTTTTCAACTGACTCTCTTCTGAAAAGTGTTGAGGGGCAATGAGGTGCCCATGAAAGCAATTGCCTATATCCTGAGAAAACTAAAACCAATCTCAGCCATCTTGTACACATTCACTTGAGAGCACTTTCCTCTGGTTACACCGTCTTTGCCTTTTGTTTGATTGTTCTTTTGTTTTTCTTCTTTTGAACAGTTTCCAGAATGAATAGTGACAGACCAAGACCTCTTAATTGGTTTGTGGCCTCTCTGGACGTTTAGGGCCCCTTGAGGGTTTTTTGTTTGAGGCTTTTCAACCCTGACAAACACAAATATATCAAAGGGGTCAACTTCAAATACAGTGGGGAAAAAAGCAACTTCACAAAGCCGTGCTGACTCTGTAGAGTAGAAAATATATTCGACTTTTGAAGTCCAATAAATCAAAAACTTCTTTGTCAGAGTAGGTCGGTGTTCCTCGTTAACTGCACCTCGTCAGACACTCTTCTACCCGACTAAGTGCTCCAGCTGACAGACGGTGACAGCCACCATGTACTGTAACATCAGTGTAGAAAAGCCCTGAACTCCATGCATCGTCTTTAAACACTCAGTTCATGTGTGAATCTCACTGTTAGGCATTAAATGTATCAGGTGCCAAACAACTAAGTGAATGAAAATACCAGAGAATCCTAGAAGCACATGGCAGCACCTGGTTTGAGACAAGTCAGCTCTCAACACATGATGGCTCCCTGCTGAAAGTCAAAGTCAATAAAAGTGCTGAACATTTTAATTCTGAATAAGAATAATGGCTGTGTGCCCTGAAGCAAACTCTCAAATTAACCTTAGGCACTCTGCTTGAAAGCAAAGCAAGAGACAGCAGTGACTCAGAATAAGCTCTTGATGCAGGGGAAGAAACTTACTCAATAAGCCACTTTATATGCTGACGTCTACAAGAAATGGACTGGACTTTAATGCAGAAACATGGGAATGAGATACGCTGCTTTTACTCCTTTAAACTCCACATACACCTGCTGTTTAGACCTTATAAAAAATGTTTAGATGAGTTTTTACACATGGTTTTTAGTGTAAATAATTTTACAACTTGAAAAGTCAGTTCCTTTACAAGTTACAATCCTAGTGAAATGATTTTCCTCTTAAAATCTTCTAAAAAAAACAACAACTAATCAGCGTCCTTGGCATTCTGAATCTTTTTGAAAACAAGATTTTAAGTATTCTACCAGAAATGTCCAACTAATCTATCAATCTGCCTATTGATCATCATCTTTTCTTTTCATAAAAGACAGGGACATGGGCCTTGTTGAGACTTTGGATTGTCTCTAATATCCTCTCAATAAGCTTAGCTCTAGTGGATTTTAACATCTAGATCATCTATATTATTGTTTCCTAAGGACATAGTGAGAGATATCATTTTAATAGCATGAGCAGAGATAAAAGAAAAAACCCCATTAAACTAGCTCTCAGGGTAGAACTGCAATATTTTCATAATAAAACAGACAAAACAGGCAAAATAGAAAGCAGTATGAATCTTTGCTTTGAACAGATATGAGTTTATTTCCTGATTGTGGCTATTTTTACTACTGAAGTGACCTAGTTCTTGCCTTAGGGATCCACACGGCTCATCATATCTTGGTACTGATCTTTTTGCTACATCACCACCAGGACTGAGTCGGTAGAAACATCATCTTTAAACAAACTGAGAAGCTGCTGCCACATGTTGTTGACATTTCCATGATGCCTGAGGACGTTTTCTATCCTGTTAGATCTCATTGGTTTGAGGTTTGGAAATCATAAGGCTGGTTAGTTTTAGAGATCAGAAAAAACCAAAGAAATCCTCCAGATATCACGTTTCAGGTTCAGTGTCTGTACATTCCCTCATGAGACACTAAAGGCGAAATTTAGTTGGTAAACTCTCACATTCTCCACCCCCACTCCTCTATTGGGTTCTCCAGTTGGCTTCCCCACTCTCTGCTTCTCCTTGTGCTCATTTTGTCGTCCTCTTGTTCCCTTTCTCTCATGCACTTTGACCTCAATCAGCGCAGACATGTGGGTGGATGGATCCCACTCCAACAGAGGCACCAGACCTGTTTAAACCTCAGCAGCCATAATCTTTCTATCTACTGATGCCTTTTTATGAATGTGTTGTACATTTGTAATACACAGACAGCATATCAAAAAGAATTTAGCTTTATGAATTTTATGGCACAAATTGAGATTAGATTATTGGATTAATCAAAATATTCTTTATTTTTGGCAAATCTACAACCATTGTCCTAAAAGGTTACAATATGATACTTTATTTATTTTTATCAATTAATTGTATAATCAAAGACATTGTTCTGCAGTCTGATATTTAGCTTTTTTTCTCCCTTGTTGTCTCTTGAGATTTTGAGACTTTAGTTTTTAAACCCAAATTTTGTTTCTTTATGAAGGTTGCTTGTAAAAAAAAAAGTTATTTTAGGATTTATGAGTTCTGATTTTTAAGCTACACAATCACTGTGTAGGACTGAGGAAGATAGAGATTACAATAATAATCTCCAGCGTAGGACAAAATATTAACTTTATTGTCCCAACTAGTAAATTTGGCTCCTTTAATGAACATATGGCACTGGTCACTTACTCCAGCATATAAACCAACAGTAACATCTACAGCAGCTCCTGCAGCTCATGGCTTTTGTCCATACTACATAACAATGCAGACATTTTGAATGTTTTTGTATTTTGGTCAGTAAAATGTGATTCTGAATTTGGTCGTTCTGGTTTTGGACAAAAGAATGATTAACGACGTGCAGCGAGATGAAGACAAACACATGAACATCAGAGCACAGTGGCTTCCTGTAATCAAGAAAGAAAAGATGAGCATTAGTTAGTGTAATTCAGAACAACAGAAGAATTTATACTGATATTTATGTATTTTTGATTAGTGTTTCAAATCATCAAAACAAGACGTAACTTTTCCCTTTAAGCAAATTCAGATGATTAACATTGGAACCAAACCAGAAGGCAGAAGGACCCGCAGGACATACTAAAAATATTTCTGTCCCAATTATTTGAAATTTTCTAATTCAAAGTCTTTACTTGGCTTCATGCATAAGGAGAATGTTTGAAGTGTGAGGTGCTTGACTGATGACCACTTGACGTTTTATTTTTGGTGAATGTATCTGAGGCGTCTGTGTGTTTAAAAATACATTAAGCTGCAGCGTAAGGTCCTGGATCCATGCATCCTCTCCCCATGCATGCGTGGGTTCTTATTCCTCCCACAGTCCATAAACGTGACAGTTGGGTTCATTTGTGTCTCCAAGTTGTCCTAAGTATGCATGGTTGTTTGTCTTGTGTCTTTGTGTTGATCTGTGATGGACTGGAAACCTGTCCAGAGTGTACCATGATAATCACATGGTACAGTCTGGACAGTGTACCATGTGGATAAGTGTCTCTACCACAGGGTCAAACTCCAGTCCTGGAGGGCCACTGCCCTGCAACTTTTAGATGTGCCTCTGCTGCACCACTTGAACAGAATAATTAGGTCATTAAGGCTCTGGAGAACTGATCTACACAAGGAGGTCATTAAGCCATTTCATTCCAGTGTTTTCTATCTGTGGCACATCTACAAACTGCAGGACAGTGGCCCTTGAGGACTGGAGTTTGACCCCCCTTAGCTCTATACTGTAGACAATGGATGGACGTCTGTTATGTTGCAGCTTTGACTTCAACTGCATGTACTTCTACAGGAACATATAAACTCATTATTCCTTTGTAAGACGCCTCTTAAAAGATGAGCCTGCAGCATAGAATACAGATATCTCATAGAAAGTTCAGTTTAAAGAGAGAGAATACTTTTTGAACTAAATCTGCTCGGCAGTTGGAGTTTGTTATATAACATTACTGGTCACTGTTTTTCCCTCTGCTGGATGTGTTTTGGATGGATTTGTCATTTAATTAAACACTCACCACAAACTCCTAGATGGAAAGGCCAATTGCCTGAATGGGTGCTTGACAGGACTGATGCACATTGTGGAGCTTCAACAGTGAGGCTATTCTTCAGTTCACAGAAAAATAAAAATATAAATGACCCGGCTGACTCACCAGTCTCTGACACCACAAATGGCAATTTGCTTCCATTCTAAACTGTCTGGGTCAAACTGTAGATGGACTGGAGGAGACCTACAACAACCCTGCCAAACCAGCTTGAAACCATCCAAAAGGTCAAATTTGAATCAAAACATTAAATATTGCCACATTATATAATCAAAACAAGCCAAAGTTCTGATAATGATAAATTAGCTAAATGCATTTTCAACACAATCTGGGTGAGCAAAAATATTTGAGCTAAATTGAAGGCTTGCCATCTGCTGACCATAATGCAGTATTTCCTCTCATTTGATTTGCCACATAAATTGGCAATTTGCTTCTCCTTTGAAAGCCATCCGATCAGATTGCTTGGCTCATTTAACCTCCTGTGCAGAGACGGATGGAGTCGAGCCCAACTGGTTTCACTGTGGAGGTTGAGAGGAGCAGCTGGAAGATCTGGAAAGCTCTCAGCTATTACTTATTTTGATACCGCTGCTATAATAGCATCTGTGTCGCATCATTGGAGGTTGATTGCAAATTTAATTCATCTTTTTCATTTTAAAAGACAGTCTCAGAGCATAGAGCTGATAAATAAATAAATGCCAGGGTAATTTTAAAAAGGAATCAGTTGCAGGTAATGATTAAAACAAAATTATTACAAGTCTCAGAATTAATTTCTTGTACATAACAAACATTAAAAAGAACTTGGTATGAATTAAGGTCGCTAACAGTAATTTAATTGGATTTTCTTATTGGTAAACATAAATTTTTTAAAAATAAATAAACGGTAAATGTAATTATCAACTATTATGATATTCTATAATATGATTTTGTGACTTCTCTTTGAAGCTGCTTATGTATGAGTTTTCAGTCACCTTAACCCAATTATTTATATTTGTGTTATCCATTTAATGGATTTTACTAATAAATATCTCCACAAAGTTCCCACAACTAAATTACATTTTAATAAGAAGATGCCAGCACAGGTTCACAACTGTCTGTCTGTCTGTCTGTCTGTCTGCCTGTCTGTCTGTCTGTCTGTCTGTCTGTTGAATTCAAATAGCAGTCTGACTACAGAAGCAGAAAGATTAAATTGAGGATATTTGCCTTCAAAACGAAAATCCACTGGAAAAGAACTTCTATTCTTCTAATTGTTTTTCTCCAGTAGTAATTTTAGCTAGTATGTTATTTGTTTATCTCCTTTATAGAGGGTATAAAAGCAACTCTGTAAAGATGATCAGGGTTACCAGTTTTGGCACTGAAGACATTTTGATATTCAATTGGGCAATCCTTTCAGCTGAAGAGTTTATCATGATGTGGGATCTTGTTTACAGCAGAGTCTGTGCCCCGGATCCATGGTTTATGCTTTTTTTCTATGAGATATCAGCGAGGTATGACTAAGAGCTAAGCTAACATACATACTTCTATGGAAGGCTGTTGCTGGGCAGGAAAATCAAAAACACTGATCATATTTAACATTTACAGAATAAAATGGTCTGCCTTCTTGTAGATTTTATCCAAGTCAGTTTACTTTTTGGTTTCCTGCTGTATGTGCAACAACTGTAGGAATCTTGCTGAAGTTTCCATTATTGTTGTTCCAAGGTTTCAGGGATTTTACAAAAGCCGATGCTGCCTAAGTAAAGGGTCTGGCGATACATGTTATGTCCAAAGCTGCAGACTAAAGTGTGTGGTAAAACATTTGTTCTTCTTAACATAATCCTCTACAGTTCCTGTTGTATGTCTGGCATTGTGTGAAAGGATTAAGGACTGCAGCTTAGTTCCACAAAACTATAAATGTTTGAACACAGTAAAGCTAACCTCTACTACACAAAAACCTAATTTCTCCATTGTGACTCTTTGCACCTTGAACTGAGAGCCGTGTTCCTTCTAGCTTTGCCTTTCTTACTTTGTCAGTTTTTTTTTCTCTGTAGTTTGTCAGTTATTTTAACAGCCTGTCCACCATATTTCTGGGCTCAAAGCAGCTAAAGATCAGACATTTGAAGGATGTGTTCTCTAACACATTGATGCTGTCAGGTCCTCATGTTATGCACATAGGCTACATATTTTATTGTTGAAATAAAGTGCTGCTGGACATGCTACATATATGAATGTGAGTTTCCCTTGGAATCGCAAACACAGGTTTTAGGTCCAAACTCTAAATACATTGACTAAATGTAGCTGTTTCTGATATTAATTCAGAAATGTTGAACTCTCCAGATTCTCTGGCAGTTTTCATACTAAAACATTTTGCACATATAAAAACAGCAGAATAACAATGAGAAAAGAGGGAAACTATCTAGAGCACCTTTTAGTTCCAAGCTTATTCCCTCAGTGAAAACAAAAGCTTTTCCTCTTCAGGTGAAGAAAGCTAAAGAAAATCCTCTACTTTCCTCTGCTTAGGTTTGATGTTTTTTCTTTCACGCCTTCGTCACTGGAGACAAACATTTCCTTTGAAATTGACCTCAAATTGTATTATTTCCTTAAGATTCTTTTGTATTATTGACCTTTTTGTGAAAGTTACAATGTCACACTTTTTGAGTCTTTTGTTAAAGTCAGTGATATGTATTTATAACCTTATGCCAATATTTCTCACTACACTCTGACATGAAACTACAGGCTGTAATGTATTACATATTGCCATAACTGGTTCTTATCAAACATTCATATTAAGTTTTAGAGTTTTTCTTTATAACACATCAACAATGCATGTACAGTAGCTTCCAAAGGCAGTGGATTGATGTACAGTAATTGTATCATGGACATGCACAGCTTATAAAAGGCATTAGCTTTCATCTTTCTTTGATATTGGTGATGAAAATACATAATTGGGCTAAATCTTCTGTTTACATTGTTTCTTTCTGCTGCCTTTCATCGAACAAACAGCCACTGCTTTCATAAGGCCAGTATTTTTATCAGTGTGTTTGATGCAACTTTTTGAAAAGTTATATTTTTTTATTTGATTCTTGATGTGCGAAACAAGGAAGACATTTTTTGGATGAGTTTTGACACTTTTGAGGACAATGCTTATAAGTTATTCATTGCACTGTGACACATTTTTCAGAAACTGGGAAAAATCTGCTAAAGATTTCTGCGAGCATGCATCTTTTTATTTTATCCTATAAATAATCATCTTACTGTAAGATAATAAACCCTAACTTCCAGTTAGTGATCAAAGAGAGTCATGAATGTGGGATGAACCATGAATCTAAAAAGAGGAGCTCCCTGGCATTTCAAGAACCACACTTAATAATTTACAAATAGGTGGGAAGTAGAATGATTGTTTTGTGGTTTAAAACATCCTTTTATCTGTCATTGTGTCTATTCATTAGCGCTGTGTTTCCAGCTCATGGTATAAATGAAAACACAACCTCGACAGAGGCTCTTCATGATGTGAGGTGCACACAGAATCATCTGGATAAAACCGTTGCCCTAGTTTTCAGAAGCTGCCTCTGTTTTCCAGTTGTACCCCAGTTTTAGAACGGTTCCCATGTTGTGCTCTGATGTCAATGTTCTGGTGTCTGAACCACTGACTGTTGTTCTCTTTCCTGGCATTAAAAGCAGAAGGAAAAATGATGGTTGCTGTTGCATTGAAGGATAGAAACAGCAGTGGGTGCTGTTGCTTTTGGTTGCACAACTGCTTAAACACCAACACAAGTTCAGAAAAGAAACGAAAAAGACTGAAGTAGGTGAGAAGAGGGGCATGGTTCATAGAAATAATTGTAGGGAGGAATAAACATTACTTATGAATATATGAAAACAGAGTGAGAGATGTATAACATTATGCATGTAAGATTTTAGCTAAATAAGTGATATTAAGGATTTAAAAGGGATGGAAAGTAAAAAATGAAGGAGAAACTGAGGAAATGTCAAAGTAAGGAACTATTATAAGATGATAATGACAAAGGACAAAAAGGATTCATGTAATGAAAAAAGATATGATAGACTAAATGTCTGAAATTTAAATGTCAGAAAAACAATGTAAAGAATCAGCTGTACTAAAAAAATACAGTGATTTTAATTTAGGATAAATGGCAAACATGGATTTTAAAGAGAACAACGAATCACAAATGGTCTTTCTGACCGCAAGTTATTATCTTCTGTCTGCTAAGCTGTGTTTATTTAAAATACAAAGTTAGCTATTATTGACTATTATTCATGTTTTATCTCAACCTGGTAAAAGATATTTATCTACCAGGTTGATCTGTAAATGATTGTGCAGATTTCATTGTTATTTGTCTGCCTTTTTAAGTCAATGTGATTCTGTCATGTAACTAATTTGATTTTGTTGTGATGCTTTAGCTAATGATCAGTGTTCACTCTAATCTTTGACTTCACCATGTGTAGAGTTGTTTTATTGTGGGTTAAAGTCCCTGTGGATAAATACATTATTTCCATGAAATGCATGAAACACACACTGTACATGTCACATATGTTTGACAGTGTGAACGGCCCTGGCGAAAAAATCCGATTTGACAAAAAATCTGAATTGGGTCACTTCAGGCTGCAGTGTGAACGCAGCCTGAAGTGACTACCTCCAAAGTAGATCAGGAACATGAAATGAAATCTGCCATTCAAAAATAATAATGCAGTCCAAATAGCTGCAAATCAGAAAAAAGTTGACCAAAATTGCTCAGCCTTTTTTTTTTTTTTTTTTTTTTTTTTTTTTTTGCTGTTTTAGGAAAATGAGTGAGGTTTAATAGTTGCTTTTGAGAGTGATGGATGCAAAGTGAGGAAAAGTCCCATTTTTAGTGCCATAATTGATGGACTACTTAGAATTATATGACTAAACCTCTCTAAATCTGAGTCTTTTGGCTGTTAATAAAAACGAAGGAAGGAGAATGCCAGTGGCTGAGTGGTTAGTTCCTGTCTTAAATAGAGAGATTTATGTATCTTGCTAATGTCATCATATTGATGACAGAAAAATGAGCTGGAAGATTCTGGTTTTTTGCCAATGAATATGGAAACTTGGTCTTTGGAGCCAAGTGGCATCAGGACCTGGCCTCGTGTGTGTGTGTGTGTGTGTGTGTGTGGGGGGGTGGGGGTGTGTGTGTGTGTGTGTGTGTGAGATGGAGAGACTCTTTCCCTGGACTGAGGATCTCTCCTGGAGTGTGTGACCTGCCTGCTGTGGGCTCCACAGCTGACTGCAGTCAACTCATCAAATGCTGGGGATTTAAGGAGCTGCCATATCTTTCTGGGTGGAGTCGTGCCACAGTGTGACTTCTCCAAGTAATACAGCCAAGTCCAACAGAACATCATTATTTAATGGTCCATTAATTTACCAACATCATTTCGGTCAGTAAGAACAACAATGTCCTCAGTAGGGATTATTGAGAAGCTCTACCACATTGGAGGACCTCGAAATGCACCAAGTTTCTGTTGGTCTGTGTACAGTGATTAGGGTGTTTCCTCACCTTGGGATTTGTTGGGGCACTAACCCACAAGAAGAAGATATAGGGGAAAACTAAACCACACTTTAAAAGAAGAACATACAACCCCTGGCAAAAAGTATGGAATCACCAGTCTTGGATGAGCACTCATTCAGACATTTCATGCTGTAAAACAAACTCAGATCAAAAACATGATACAATATTAAGGTCGTTCCAAAGTGCAACTTGTTGGCCTTCAGGAACACTCAAAGAAATGAAGAGAAAACATTGTGGAAGTCAGTGAATGATACTTCAATTGACCAAACACAGGGAAATAAATATGGAATCACTCAATTCTGAGGAAAAAAGTATGGAATCATGAAAAACGCATAAACAAAAGACCATTCAAAATACATCACTAGTATTTAGTTGCACCACCTTTGGCTTTTATAACAGCTTTCAGTCTGTGAGGCATGGACTTGATGAGTGACAAACAGTATTCTGCATCAATTTGGTGCCAACTCTCTTTGATAGCAGTTGCCAGATCAGCTTTGCTGGTTGGACCCTTCTTGTGGACCATTTTTTTCAATCTCCACCACAGGTTTTCAATTGGGTTGAGATCTGGACTATTTGCAGGCCATGACATCGACTGAATGTGTCTTTCTTCAAGGAATGCCTTCACTGTTTTTGCCCGATGGCACGATGCATTGTCATCTTGGAAAATTATGTCATCATCATCAAACATCTGTTCAATTGAAGGGATGAGAAAACTGTCCAAAATGTCAATGTAAACTTGTGCATTGATAGAAGAATTAACCACAGTCATCTCCCCAGTGCCTTTGCCTGACATGCAGCCCCATATCATCAAGGACTGTGGAAATTTGGTTGTTTTCTTCAGGCAGGCCTCTTCATAAATCTCACTGGAACGGCACCAAACAAAAGTTCCAGCATCATCACCTTGTCCAATGCAGATTCTTGACTCATCACTGAAGACAACTTTCATCCAGTCATCCACAGTCCATGATTGCCTCTCCTTAGCCCATTGGAGTCTCGTTCTTTTATGTTTAGGTGTCAATGCTGGTTTTCGTTTAGCTTTCCTGTATTGAAATCCCATCTCCTTTAGGCGATTTCTTACGGTTCGGTCACATACATTGACTCCAACTTCCTCCCATTTATGCTTCATCTGTTTAGTTGTACTTTTTCGGTTTTCAAGACAAATGGCCTTAAGTTGTTTGTCTTGACGCTTTGATGTCTTTCTTGGTCTACCAGTACGCTTGGCTTTAACAACCATTCCATGCTGTTTGTATTTGGTCCATATCTTGGATACAGCTGACTGTGAACAGCCCACATCTTTAGCAACCATGCGTGAAGGGTTACCTTCCTCAAGAAGTTTCACAATCCTCTCTTTTGTTTCAAGGGACATTTCTCTTGTTGGAGCCATGGTTCTCACCACTCCACTTCGTCCAGCAGCCCTCCAAGGTGTCATGACTGCAGGTGTTTTGAACTGCACACTAACGGGCACATCTAATCTGGGGCAGGTGTCCATTTAGGGAAAGGAAATAGACTGGGTGTGTCCTTTTTTTCTACCTCCAATTTGAGTGATTCCACACTTTTTTCCTCAGAATTGAGTGATTCCATATTTATTTCCCTGTGTTTGGTCAATTAAAGTATCATTCACTGACTTCCACAATGTTTTCTCTTCATTTCTTTGAGTGTTCCTGAAGGCCAACAAGTTGCACTTTGGAACGACCTTAATATTGTATCATGTTTTTGATCTGAGTTTGTTTTACAGCATGAAATGTCTGAATGAGTGCTCATCCAAGACTGGTGAGTCCATACTTTTTGCCAGGGGTTGTACTTCTTAGAGTCAGCGTAGGTAATGTTACCGGGTAGATGATTATCAGATACCTGTTGTCTCTCTGACCATGATAAGCAAAAGATGGATGGATGAAGAAATCATGAAACTAATTCCAGGAAATTTTCAGTTTGTTCTCTGTTTTTTCACATGTTATTTTCTGATCAACCAGTGAATGTGAACCCAGTGTTTGTGCTGCCTCTAACTTCTGAAATTCTTTGATAAATCAAATATGCAACAATGACAACAAGCCGGTGTAACAACCTGAGAATATGACCAACATTCAGTATACACATACATACAAGAATGCAGGTAAAATTTATGTTATTAGATTTTTTCAATGTCAAAATTTAATGTTGACATTGAAATGTGTCAGATTTGTAGCATACAAAACACAAAAGACACTACAATGTCTCTGGGAACAAGAACCTTCAGCCATGCAGGCTGCGCAAGGGTGTAAAGAGACAAAAAATAGGGAGTTCATAAACACTCTTGACACAAAATAGTACAGTTTTCAGGGCACTCGCCTCTGTAAGAGACTGTAAACAGTCAGTCAGCATCCCAAGGCTTTCAGGATTTATTTTTACCATCATACCCTCTCTGAGATTAGCACTACAAAATCTGAACAAAAAGAACAGTGGTGGGGGGATGGAGAGGCTTGGTGGGTAAATGATGGTTTTTTGAGCAGATGTATTTTTAGGAAAAGGAAGGGAAAAGAGCATAAAGAGAATGTGGGAAGAGTTGTGAGAGCTGCTGGGTAAGTGGTGTCAATAGTATAAAAAATTAAATTCAATCATCAACCTACTGAACAATAAGACATGAAAAATTCAAAAGTGTGTGTCTATGTGTGTGTTTGTCAGAGGGAAAGAAACATGCTGGGTGATGTTGGACAGGAAGGTCCAGCTAACTGTCAAACCTCAGATTTAGGAGGAGAGGTGAGTTTTCTATCACTGCGGTGGAACAGTGGGACATATTTTTACTCTCTCAAAATCTCTGACAGGGTCGTAGGAATTTGTCCTATATAAACCTCACACAATTACTCTTTCATGTGCAGTTGTTTCATTAAAGTGTTAAGGGGACCCACAGCTTTAATTAAAATCCACAACAGATTGTAAAAGGAAGTTATTTTTTTTATTCTTTTTACCTAAACATGACAATTAGCTTGATGTATGGAAAGCAATACTGCTTTCCATACATCAAGTTAATTTATATCTAATATTGCAATGGACAGTACATCTGAGCTTACTCAGTCCTTTTGACACAAGTTCCATCAGTAACGTATTACCTTTTATTTACCTGCTTCCAAACTGTAGATGTCGCTACAGAGCATATCTCTCTGTATTCAACAGTAAGTAGCAGAAGAAGAATCTACAGGAAGTACAAATCTCATACCGCCTCTACTGTAACTACACAGCATGACCTTATAAGGTTTATATATATGTAGCCGGGTGGTAAAGTTTGGTTGAATGAGTGTACTGTTTCAAGGTGTTGGTTTTCTTTTATATTACAGTAACAATGCTATTGAATTATTTTGGTTCAGTTATGTAATATTATTTGTTCTTTATATTTAAATATGTGCAGGTAGTTGGTGTCTGGTGCTGCACATTTTGACCACCAGAGAGCAGTGTTTCAATGTGGTTGCTGTTTCCCAAGACGGGGCAGGAAATGCATCTTGTTGTCTTCCTGTGTTGCTAGGCTACGTGCTGAACGTGGATGTGATCTGTAAGTGTTTCATCTGCGGGAGACAGATTTGGCAGAAAATCGGTAAATATATACATCACTTGTTGAAATATGTCGGTACATTCTCATTTAGTCAGTATTTTAATGAGATGGTGTGTTTGTGAAACGGATGGTTCAGGGAACCTGTAGGCGGTGCAGGGCGGCCATTTCCTCCACGTGATGATAAGATGTCTGATCATCGATGCGCTCCGGTATTAAGAGTGAACTGAGACGTTACTGTGGAAAGTAGTGATGGTGAGATGAAGCCTCATGAGGCATTGAACCACTTGAGCCAACTGGTTCGAGAAAGGGTTCATTTCTTGAGGCTTCATGTGCACACGAAACCACCTACTGGCCAGGTGTATAATCACAGCCAGCTGTATCTTAACACGTGTGATGCATTGAATTTTTGTCTATTATGGCTCTTGGGAATGACTTCACAAAAGGTGTAGGACGAAATCATTTGTCTACATAAATTATGTATACACATATGTGTATAATAAAATATTGTTTGAATGTATTCTCTGTGTGTAATTATTCCCAAAATAGTAGTGTCATGTGATATGGCATGTTGTGTAATGTTTTTCTGTGACTCTAGAAAAATGGCCTGGGCTTAATCAGGCAGAGGACAGTGAAAGTGCTTGTGGAACTAGGGAGGGGGTAGTGAATAGGCTAATGCTTGTGTAACTTGGATGATTTCATGCATTTTTATTAAGAAACAACAATTTCTCCACAGTTTTTGGTTTCACACGATTTCTCTTTTTTGACACTACATGGATGAGGTGTTATTATTGTACCCCAACTCCTTGGAGCACAATAAACACCTCACCTTTACAGAAAATAAGAAACAGTGAAAAATACAGTTCCTCATAAGCAAACCTAATGCATCTGCAAATGTTCAGTTCACCTTACCTTGTTAGGGCTTATCAAATCGAAATGTTCCCACATTGGGGAAATCCTCCTCTTTCTCGCCGGCTCCATCCTACTCCTATCCTGTCCTCGCGCTCCTAAATCTCCTATCTATCTCTCTCCTAAACTCTCCAAACACCAAACTAACTGTCTCAAACTAAATAACCACTATCCAAACTCTGCTATCCAAACTATCAAAACTCTATCCACTCTCTCAACTGACCGCAACTCGCCTACAACAACCCACATTTTGAATGGAGCCTGTGGGGTTTTTAAAGCTGTCAAACCCCGCGCCAACATCTGAGCCACTTCCCGAAGCAGTCACGTGGTACAGCCAGGCAGCGAGGCTTCTGACGTCATCGTTTTCGGCTCCTCCCCTAAATGAAGCAAGCCTCGATACGCGCTTTACGGAAACGCCCCCTCCATTACTCGACACACGCCTCGAAGCCTCGGCACATCACGTAACATCACTAGTGGAAAGTAAGTGTTAATAAAATAAGTCCTATCACGATCACACATGCGCTAAATCAGTGTGGTGTAATGCAGCTCTCTGTATTTTGTTTGTGCAGCCAGAGGCCACTGCCGTATTTCTTTTCTTGCTTTTTATACGTTGTATTTTCCTTTTTGTGCATTTACTCTGTTATTTTCGAGATTGCCACATTTCAGCAGTAGCTACCTAATGTTTGGTACGCATATGTTCTGATTTCTGAACAAAAGTAAGGAAATAAGACGGCTTAGTTTAATCTGTCTCAACTGAAAATAAAATATACATTAAGGACCCCAGTCATTGTGTCCTGTGAGGCTAAGTAATTGGACACACCTTCTAATTCAATGGGTTTTCTTTATTTTCATGACTATTTATAAGGCAAGAAATCCCACTTATTAACCTGACAGGGCAGGTTGACCTATGAAGTGAAAACCATTTCAGGTGACTACCTGTTGAAGCTCATCAAGAAAATGCAGAGTGTGTTCAAAGCAGTAATCACAGCAAAAGGTTGCTACTTTGAAGAAACTAGAATATAAGGGCTATTTTCAGTTGTTTTACACTTTTTTGTTTAGTGCATATTTCCACATGTTATTCATAGTTTTGATGCCTTCAGTGTGAATCTACAATGTCAATAGTCATGAAAATAAAGGAAACTCAGTGAATTAAAAGGTGTGTCCAAACTTTTGGTCTGTACTGTATGTGTGTGTATATATATATATAAGGAATATTACTAGCAAACTTACTAAAATAGGGAGGTCCATGACCGGCCAACACAGCTACAAGCACGCCAGGTGAAAAGCGGGACTATTAAAGCTTGACTTGTGAATGGATCAGTGACGTGTGGTCATGCCTCACCTGTCATGGAAAAATAATATATAATAATACAATAATTTATATTGCTATTTTCACCCTGTGGGTTGTACTATAAAGTACATATTTTTCATTTAGCTTAACCAATTCTGATTATTTTTTCTTCAAAATTGCAGAATTTTCGCATTTTCCCATTCAAATGGTCTGAAGCGCAGCAGCGAGCCTCACCTGGGATTGATCAACTTCTGCACTGGCTGCCATTCTATGTTCCTCCTGTCTGTACGCCGCCAATAAAATGGCTAAAAAACATTTAATGGATGAACTGATTTTCCATAAGTTCGCTTATGTATATAATGTGCAGTGCTTTTTGTCACCAACTGTGTGTGTAACTTGTTTCCTGTGCTGAGAAGCGATCATAAAAGGCAGGGAACAGATTCGTGGTGAGGCAGGCAGTTCTCTGGCCTCATGGCAGGGGGCGCTCATGATCCCAGACATTGTGACTCCACAACTGCAGAGTAAGACAGTAACGACGAGCTAGCCATGGAGCTAGCCATGGAGCTAGCCATGGAGCTAGCCATGGAGCTAGCCATGGAGCTAGCCATGGAGCTAGCCATGGAGCTAGCCATGGAGCTAGCCATGGAGCTAGCCATGGAGCTAGCCATGGCTAGCTCCATGGCTAGCTCCATGGAATCAAGTGCAGCGATATATTTATAGTTTTCTCCTCTTACCACAGCAATCACTTATTAATAAAAGGAAAATAAACATTAAGCCTTAAACCATACCACTGCAACAGACTGAATGTTTTGCTCTCTGTGTGGGAAATATTCGAGTGTGTTTTTGTGGCGTTGTTGTCAGTTGCTATGGCAACAAATCTGAGCGTAGCTGCGCTGATACAGAGAGCAAGAAAGACGTGGTTTTGAGTTGTACAGTTAACTTTAACGTTTTTTCCCTTTGCTGTGGTGCACAGCATGAATATCTACATGTCCCAGTTTGATTGAGTTGACGCAGTTCTACGGCGGCAGCGCGGCTATGCATGACATGTAAAGGAATCGTCTTTTTGCCCTCCAGCGTTGTCCGCATGCGCGAAATTTCCGTATGTAAACAATAACATGCAGGTGGGTCTATATTTGCAAATCTGATTATGATGAAGTCAGTGCCTCACCAGCATTGCACCTCTGGCTTGATGGTTTAACCAGGCCTGAGACTTTACATAGTAACCTGGCTTTAAATGATCTCCTTCACATCTGTCTGTTCCAGTCTAACCTGATCCTGAAATCCATAGGACCTGCTCATGCAGCTCAGATGTTCTGCTGGAGCGATTTCCAACAAACAAGTAAAACAATGACAACATTCTGTGGTTTTATATGTGACAAACTATTTCTAAAATGAGGTTGTTTGATTTATAACAAAGTATCTCTGGTGTTTTTACCTTTTAAATAGCAGTACTGTTCAGTAAAAAACATATTTCGTATGTGTAACGTCTATGGCATGCTCTTGTCTGGTACATACCTCACATAAAGCCCTTGCTGTTCACTGGTAAATAATGCATCTCTCAGAAACTGGCTGAATTTGGTTGTTGAGGAGAGGACATTTCTAACTCTACTAAAAATCAATATTTTTACTCTACGAGTGTTGCATAAACCATGCAGAGGACTGCAGCTCACAGCTGCAGATGTCTGATTTTATTTTATTTTTTCTGAGAGAGCCAGTATGTCTAATTTAAGTCACTGTTGCAAAATACTCAATGCTTGTGTTTTTAGCCTAGCAGATAGTAGTAAAATAAAACAACTGGAAACAAAACATGCAAAACCAGCTTTAATTTGTGAGAACATATAGGATTTATTCAGTTTATAATCCTGTTGGTAATCTTGATGGTAATCTTTTACCTGCTGTGCAGACCTGTTTTCAAACTGAACTGAATTACTGCATGTGTTGAATTGAACAACCATATTGGCTTTGTGCAATACTCTGCGGACTCTGCTCTTGTGATGATTTATTAAACAAGCTGTGGACCGTTGGTTCCTGCTCTGCTCATCTGCATTGTTCGCTCTGTTCCAGCACAGATTTCAGGTTTTATCTGTCTGCACTCCTCCTGTCACCCACATTAGGCTGAATTGGGATTTGATGGCCAATCTACTGGGAGATATAGTTAATGAATAAGTAATGGCATGAGAAAAATAGTCAAAATTCTTCAGTTTTATGTTTTTCTGCTGTTTCAATTGTTTATGGAAAATATTTTATTAGTTTAGTAAATGTATATATTATTTTATTTTGTCATTGGAGACTAAATAATTAAATAAACTGAGAGTAGCTTTAACGTGGTCCTTTGAACATCTGCAGTCAGTCTGTAGTGAAAAGGTGGTAAAGGTTCCTTTGTCACACAGCAGCTCTTTGATTAATAACTCTGTCAAACACAAGAGACTCCCCAGGAAACCAGAAAATGATGTGGTTGCATTCTGCAAAGTGTATCTTACTTTAATCTTCCTTCTTAACTTCTGGAAGAAAATCCTTGGATGTTTTTTTTGATTTTTTTTACTGAAATGTCTATGTTTTTTGTAAACAAACAAATATGACATAGCCTAATACTTTCATGGGGTAGAGTATCACTTTAGAGAGAATTTTGAATAATTTTTTTCCCACCTTTTTATTGAGGACAAAAGTTTTGATTTATCATTAGGAATAACTAAATCAATCTTAAAAGCTACAAAAAAAAAAAAATCATGGGAAAAAAATGTGTTAAGTATATGGTGAAGAGAAAGTGCCTATCATCAGTTCTATATAGAATAATATCAGGAAATACCGGCTATGAGCATGGGGTTCTTTGGTTTTCATTTGTGGTATTTTTTGTATTTTAATCACTTCCAAGTTTTATATTATTGTTAATAAGGTCTTGCCATACCTGGTTAATGTTTCTGTTGTCATTATTGTTAGAAGAATTTTGCAATATTTGTCCATTTTCTTGTGTTTAGTTTCTTACTTAATTCTTGTTGTCTCTGTATTTTAGTTCATTCTCTTCAAATTCACACAAATCTGTCTATTTTCTGTTAATGTAAAAAAAACCCCACAATTTTGCAATTGCAGTGTTGCATTAAATGAGAAAGGAAATTAAAATCTAATAAGATTTATCTTGTTCATGCGATGAGTCATTAAAAATTGTGGCAGTGACGGATGTAACAGCTACATGAGATATGTTCATAATTCAGCCAATCAGAGGAGACGTCTGATTCAGGCTACAAGCTCTACCCGTTTGGGAGCGGTTACCTATGCGTCTTATTGTCATCCGCCATTTTACAGAAAGGTTTCGACAAACTGGACTCGCACAACTTTTTATGAACTGTGATGCTGTGAGAGCTTTGGCGGCGCCAGCTGCTTATTGTCTGAAAAAACAAAAACAAACCATCATCCTCCTGCTACTTCCTGTTGTCTTCTTCGTCTGTTCCACCTGTAGTAACATCCAGCTGTTCATCACCTGGCTTGTGTGATGCAAAAAAAGTGTTTCCATTGTAGTTTTGATAGAATGACCTCATAGTGAAAAACCTTTTTATCAAAATACATGTTTTGTTTTTTTTTCAAAACTGTTGTGCTTTGGTTAAGCAAATTTATTTTCATAATTTCAATTTGTACACTTCTATGTTTAAACGAACCAATCTACTGATTTCTCCGTTCTTTGGCCTTATGTCAACACACGTTTTTTCTACAGAGCTGTCAGCTGCCAAATTTGTAATTTTGCATAGATGAAAATTTTTACTTTACTTGGACATGTTAAATCCTGGAACTGAAAAAAATGACTTTCTCTACAGTGTGGCTGAATAAATTGTGAAGAAAAGCTTTGTCCTTAAAGTTTTCAAATTCTCTCCTTCTCATTTTTATTTCTTCAACTCTTTGCCTCTACGTTCCCTTTCAGCCTCCTCAGTATCACATTTTGTGAGTCCTGATCTCATGTAGGCAGATGTGTGGGTGTTTTTTTTGCCAGCAATTTTCTGAGGATGTGCATGCAGCTGATAAACAATGTTAGTTTTTTTCTGAGATAAAAACGCCGCCATAAACTTGCTGCTTTGCATTTCAATGCACTTGGTCTCTGTGTGAATTCTAGCATACGGTCTATGGAAACACACACATGTTGAAACAGTTTTTTCGGTATGTAAGTGTTAGCCATGGAATTAGAGAAAATCTTAAATAAGCAAAGTGTTGATGGATGATCTGCCTCATGCTGCTCTGAGCCTCAAAGGTTTTGAGTTTATTTAGTTTAACTTAATGTTCGTAAAAATGTTTTTGCTATAAATGATAAGAAAGTAGAGATGTTTTTTGCACCCAACTTAGGAGTCAGTTTTGCATTACATGTCGCAAAAATTACATCAGAACAATTTCCACTTACTTTCCAACTGTCTGTGCAACAGAACAGAACCTGATAGTTTCTTGTCATATTTCAGCTAAGATATGAAAATGCCATAGCCACTCTCAGAAGGAAATGAATACTGTACCTAAAATAGTCTTTTTTCTATGTGGGTGTAGGCTGACTGTATCCCTGTAAGACTAAACTGACTCCTTCACAGCTGAGCTTTCAGAGTCGAGGCTTCCCCAAGACTCTGCCAAAACCGGGAGGTTTTCAGATGCTCAACTGATTTACTCAATTCTAGATGACATTTGTCCTCTCTGTCCAGTCGTTCTTTGTCATCATGTCATTTTCCTCCAGCTCTCCCTGTTCCTCTCCTCTTCCTCTCCTCTGTGGACTGTAATGTCCATTTCCAAAGAGGTGATACTTCACCAGATCTGCTCAATGTTTGCCACTGCTTTATTCGCCTTTTTGTCGTCTTTGCAACTCTTTAGTTGACCCTCTTGTTCTTTTTTAATAATCAAAAGTCCTGCAACATTTTTTCTTCTCGTTTTTCTTCTCATTCCTACACTTTCCATATTTCCATACTTTCCATATTACCCCCCAAGCTTCCTTCACACTCTTCAACTTCCTGCTCCTCTTTCAAATATCCCATCCTACTCCTTCACCTCCTAATTTCTCTGTTCTTTTCTTCCTCCACTGAGCTCAGGCATTTGCAGCTTTGATCTCGCTGTCATTTAAAAAAATTCACTCCATCCTCTGAACTCAGCTACCATGACAGTATAAGAGAGAGAGACCTTTACAGATAATGAGGAGGAAGGTGAGAGAGAGTTTGAGTGGTGGATCATAAGATTTGAAGCGATGAATTGGAGTAAGACGGGTTAAACTGGGAGGAAAGGAGTCCTTAACGAGGTTTGCCTTGGGGTTGAGACAATTATGGAGAGAAAGAGAAAAAGACAGAAACACACTTCTGAATTCTTGTTGTGCAGATGAAATTGAATCCAATTAAATCATTAAAATACTAACACTGAAAGCCTGCACTGGATAACTCTTTATTCACAAAAAGCCTAAATTGATGCAAAGAAACTGTTTGGGTAAAAGGTTAAAATAATTTCAATACTTTCTTTTTTATCTCTAAGACTGAAATTTCATGCAGATGAGCATTTTAAGTTGTGGTTTGTCCAGATTGCAGATCATCAGTGGTTTTCGTTGCAGCCCATTTCAGCTGATCAATCAGCTGATTCTTTTCTACTTATTAAAATGCAAAATCTCCTACAGAGGCGGCTTGCTGAGTAACTTCAGTATGCGTAGCTTCGCTTCTCCCTGCTTTCAGTCCAAGCTTCACGCCAGCTCCTTTACAAACTGATTGACTTGTCTGCTCCACATGCTTTCTGTACATATGACATGCTATGTTGGCACATAAATCTTACTCAAAAATGCACCTATTTGAATGTATTCATGAGAGGCACAATTCTGAAAAATGCACAGGAAAAGGACAGAATGAAAGGAAATTCAAAATGATCCATGCTACTGAATCTACTGAGTTTTTCTACTCTGGACTTGTTCATAGATTTCATATCCTCGACCATGAGCAAGATGTTTTGTTGGCTTACTTTAGTTTCTTGCACACTGACTTTCAGAATTGCAAGATATGAGAAAAACATTGTGATAATCTTTCTGTTCCACCGTCACAAGCTTCCCTTCGCTCTCTGTAAGCTCTAGCCACTAAGTTACTAAAATCTTTTTCAAGTATTACAGTAAAGAGTTACTGGAACAAGCACTGGAACTGCTTGTTCCAGTGGTTATTGGGGGAGAGGCAGGCTAAACTTTTGAAGGCCTCCAGTCCATCACAGGGAAACATAGAAACACACAGGACAGACACTCACACCTGAGAACAACTTAAAAAGATTAATGAACTAACAGTCCAGCTTTTGACTGTGAAAGGAAGTTGGAGTCACCAGAGGGAACTCAGAGATGTGTAGAGACAACATGCAAACTCCATGAATAATGGGATTTGAACCCAGGATCTTCTTGCTTGAAGACAATGGTGTTAGCGATTCACCAAATGATTGAAGTACCTCCATTATTAAAATTCTTTGAGGCAAATTAACTGTCCAGAAGTTTGATTAAATTATGTTTTACCTTTTAGTGACTTTAGTTGCGGTCGGATAATTATTTATGTTGCACAACGCTCTCCCTTCTGCCAATGAGTGGCTGATGTATGCTAAGTACTATTAGCATAGCATAGTGTGACCAAACTTCCTCTCTTCCCCAAACATGTCTGCTTTTCACTTTATACCTGACTATGACTATTTTTTTTGGGGGGTCGCCATTTTGTCATGCACTGAAGACTAAGTTATGTGGCCCAGACTTTAAGTCATCGGTCTTTGACCTGTCAGCCTTGGGCTTGCTGTGTTTCTTTCACAATTGTTCTTTTTTTCTTATGAAATAGACATTTGGCAGGGGTTATAAGGAGAAATGAGAAAAAGATAAGTAAAACCAAAAGAGAGGAGATAATGGAGTTAGAGGATGATGGAAGCAGATGACGGGCAGCTAAGTTTGACTTCTTCCCACACAGAGAGAGTGAACGACACCAGAAAGAGGTGAAAGATGGAGGAGTGGGGAGGAGGCTCCCCTGTTAGAAAGAAGGACTCGCTTTCTCTGTCTCTCCTTCTTCTCTTTGCCATGTGACCGGCCAGAGCTCCAATACCGCTCTCTTTCACTCCCTGCCTCTACTTCTATCCTTCGCTCAGCTCACACTATGTCAAACTGAGGAGGAAGAGAAGGAGGAGGAAGAACAAGAGGAATAGAGAGAAAGAAGCAGGAAGAAGAGAAAGAGTAACGAAGAGGATGTTTTCTGTCTCGCTAAAGTGCCGGATGGGGGTCATCAGACGCCGAATCAAGGGTACAGAGTGCATTTGTGATTGTCAGATTGCTGCTAACTATGAAAGCAGTATGTCTGTCAGCTGTTTGTTTTTCTTTGTGGGTGTGTGTGTGTGTGTTTTAGGTGATTGTTGGCATATGTTGGATCAGAACATTATGGTATGCATCTTTGTCAACACACTGAATAGTATATTTATTCAGCTATTTTAGAAAAAGTATCTAGTTGTGTTTCTGAGTTTGTTTCCTGGAGTCGTAGCATTTGGACATGTTTGTGTGGAAACCTGTGTACCAAGTTACTGTTCATCTAAACTGTATCCCTCTGCGGCTGCATTATGATGTAAATGCCTCCTCCATGATGTTGAGTTCAGGTAATTTTTCCATTCGTTTCCTGCTGACAGCTTCTGTTTTTACGTCCACTGTGAAATTCTTCTCTTGCTAGCTCTGCAATGCTGATTGTCCACAGGAATCCAATGGAAAAGCTGGATGGGTTTTGTGCTTTGAGTGAAATAAAAGATGTCATTGTCTCTCTGTAAGTCAGCGTGACACAAGCAGGTAAAGTGTCCCAGCTGGTGTTCAGAGACAAGTTACTCTTGACTTTGTTTGGCTTTGTCTTTTCAGCATCTCTATAAGTTGCTTTTCTGAGTTTTTATTGCTTTCATGGCTTGAGATATTGTTGTCTTATGGGACTGTAGTTAATGTGTGATATTACTGAAGTTACTATTCTGAGCAGGTGAAATGATTCCTTATGCAAAGATATTTTTAACTTGACCCCAAATAGCTTTTTCTGTGTTTGATTTATTATTAGTGAACATCAAAAGTGCTTCTTTGAGGGAAAATAGATTATACATGTTTGTATTGTTATTTTCCTTTAATATATCCCAACACTTATTGTGAAGTGTGTAATGAAAAGCACATAAAAATGTGACATAGGAAAGGTAAAGTCAGCATGGTGTGTCAGATCCAGGTAACACCTTGACACAGCATCCATACAAAGTACAAGATGAAAAATGGTGGGAAGGCTAATATTTTATGCATGTAAATTCTGACAAGACACAATTTTGTGGCAAGCCCTCCTGTCCCCAGAGAACTGCTGTGGGAAAAGACAACATAGGTTTTCCATTTGCGATCCTTTCTGTCACATTTGCTGAACCAGAATCTGCGTTTCTGGTGAAGTTTGTGCACTGAAGCAGAGAAATGGACCTCAGTTTCATGGACTTTGAGTACATACATTTAAATATAAACATATAAACCATCGTCGTCATTATTTCCTCAGCCAGGTTAACAATATGTGAGCAGTGCAGCTTCCTCCTCTCAGACAACGTATGTGGCTGTCGGTGAAAGTGTCTGAACTACTTCAGTGTTTCACATTTTCTCATGTTATTACCCAAAACATCAATGTGTGTTTTAATTTGACAAAACTGACACAACATTGTACATAATTGTGAATTTGAAGAAATATGAAGAATACTAAAATATTTTTTTGTTTGTTTTTACAAATAAACCATAAAAAGTGAGCATCAATCAGAACGTATGTATGACTGGATTGAATTTACTTTTCTGTAAAATGCCTTAATTGAAAACATTTCATAACATGATGTGAATTGGTGTTATATAAATAATTAAATTCAAACACAAACAATCATGGAAGTCCACCTGAAATTGAACACACCAGCAACCAAGAGCGTCTTTGTAACTTTGAGCAAGTTGCAGAAAGTCCTTTATTTACGGTTTTCTCTAACAGTGACAAGAAGAAAACTGTGGTTAAAAGAAAACTGGATGTCGTTCAGTTTACACCTGGCGGGGATAAAGAAGCTGGTCAGAGCCGATGGAGGCTAAATACAGACCAGTACTGGGAATAATATCAGAGGCTGCAAGAAACTGGAGGTTCAACTTCCAGCAGAAAACGGCCTAACCATCCAGTCAGAACTACAGCAGCCTGCGGTTCTGACTGCTGCCTTGATCAAAACCCCCACAGTTTAGATCAAGGCTTTTTCATGTATGACCCATTCAAGGCTGAGTCCTAATTTTAATTGAGAATCTGTGGCAAGATTTGAAAACTGATGTTTACAAACACTCCCCAGCTGAGTTTGAGTTATTTTCCAAAGAGAAATAGGCCAGAAATTTATTCTCTAGATGTGCAAAGCTGGCAGAGACGTGGCCCTGACACTTCAAGTACCACAAAGGAGTAGTTTCCACAAAATACTGACACAGTTTGCATAAATAAGAATGCACATTTGGAAAAATAATTGTATTTTTTGTGTTAACTTGTATGTACCACTTTCTGTTGATCCATTTATCACATAAAAGTGCAATAAGACACATTGACGTTTGTGGTTCTGACATGTCAAAATCTAAAGGATTTGAGTGCTTTTGCAATGCACCTTTAATTGAACACTTAAAACTCCAATTGATTGCATTTCCTATCTCATGTAACATGAAGTTCACTGTGTTTTTTCTGCTTGCTACAAGTTTGCAAGACGCCACAGAGCCTGCTGTGAAATGAGAACCTGCCACAGTTTCTCATTTTCAAAGTTTTTCCAAGTCTTGCAATGTGGTGTCGCTGTTAGACATTCTTTTATAAGAATACAGTTATTTCTGTGATCCTGTTGCCATAGTTGAAGCTGCTGCACTATTTGAGACTTAACCCTTTAAAACCACAACAAGAAAAAAAAAAGGTAAAAATATTTGTTTGTATTTTCTGTTTCTGTTTCTTTGGGTTGGAAATGAGCACAATCAAGGTTTTGTTTAACAGCCCACAGCTTTCTAAGCATTACTCTGGCCTATGATAAACAGCTGACATGCATCTTTGTGCTAAAATCACAGGAAGTGCTACACAATAACATGAGGAAAGGTTCGGCATAAAAGTAAAAGAAAAAAAAATCACAGAAAAATGTTTTGAGTCATCAGATCTGAATTTTCACACAATTGTATCGAGACATAAAACTATGTTGGATTTCCTTTTAGTAACGGAAGCAAGAAAAGTTACAAATAAACAGTACAAAGTTAATAAGTAAATAAAATGTCAATAATTACATTTAACAACTATGCATAAAATAAAAGAATATTTGTGATGTATTTCTCAACATATAACTTTGTTTTAGAGTTGCAGCATAATATTTTTTTACTGGTGATATCCTGTACAGCTTTGCTTAATTGCATTTATATACTTGAAAACACAAAAAACATTTCTGACTCTTTTTCTTGGACTCCTTATCTGATGGATGATTCAACATTACAAACACTTCATAAACAATTCATATAACTTCTGGATTTACATCACAATTAGTTCCTGATTTTCATTAAAACACTGAAAGCATCATTCCTGACATTTCTATTCTGACAGCAGTTGCTTTGCCTTTGCTTGTCACAGTGGCCTTGTGTCTTAAACTCCAGTCCTCAATGGCCGCTGCCCTGACACTTTGAGACGTGTTTCTACTTTAACACAACTGAGTCAGATAACCAGGTCATTAGTGAAACTCTGGAGAACTTTTTTCATTCTAATAATAACATAAATCAGCCATTTGATTCAGGTGTGTTGGACTGGGGACACATCTACAAACCTTTGTATTCTGGTTATTGTTGTAAGCTGGTTCAGTGATGGAGGACTGATAGACGATGACCAACCAGATCTGATGATTGACTGGTAGACTTGGTTAAAACTGTAGAAAACACTTCTTAGTGAGATCCTTCTGGTTCAATAGTTCAAATTTCTTTTGTGGACCAACCAGGAAATGGCAATAAAAGCTTAAGTGGCAAACATCCAGTGGAACAGTGAGTCTGCTGAGCTTTTCATACTCAGCTGAGTATAGTAAGAATAGTTACTGGCATGATGGATGAGCATTGTTGTGTTGATGGTCTGACGGTGGAGTGTCGGAAAGAGTAAGAGCTTCTTAAAGAGACAGAAGCCCAATTTCAAAGCGTCAAATTATGAAGTCAAGTTTCGTTCAAATCGTTTTTTCAAATCATGTATTTTCATAACATCTGATGGTAACATAGTTACTTGACTGTGCTATAAAATGGCACTATGTGCCTGTAAAAACACCTAGTACTCCCTCTTTAACTTATTCCGGTTATGCTTGTATTTACTGTGAAAAATGTTGCATGTTGTGTTGCCAGGTTGTTTTCAGCTGCAGTTGTTTCCCAGATCTCACCTCCAGGTCTGGTGGTTTTATTCGTAGCTCAATAAAACTTTTGTTTTGTTGTCAAACAGGCAATTCCTTAAAGGCTTTTCCCTACATTCTTAAATGTTTTATATCTCTTTGTGTGCTGTCAGATTCCTAATGGAATACAATACTGCTGCAAATGTTTGCACCACCATTAACGCTATAATGTGTTTTTTTCAGATTAAAGGGTTCAGTGACAACCACAGAAGGCTTTTTAAGAACCCATAAGTAATTATACTTTATCATTCTTCATGCGCTGGGTTTCCATTTAGAGAAAATAACTCATTTATAAAACAGATGCTGAAGATGATATGTTTTACACAAGCAGAATTATGTTTGTTTTAGCATATTAATACATGCAAATGGATTATTATAACACCCACATAAGAGGGCAAACTTTGAAAACGCATACAAATATGAATTCTTCATTTTGACAGTATTTTATTTCAAATCCTTCACCAGCTAAGATTTTATGCACAGCTGAATTTAACTGTATGTAATTTATGTACTGACCCTGTTTGTCTTGACATGTAGGGAATGGATCTTATATGAATAAACTAAACTGCATAGATTATGTAACTTTTAGTTTGCATCGTCGATGAATTTTCTTATTCTGGTCTCAGGATTTGCAACCTATCACAAATATCTGTGTCTCTGGGTTTTTGGTCCGGCAGGAACGTCTTTAGGGCTGCACAGTGGCGCAGTTGGTAGCACTGTTGCCTTGCAGCAAGAAGGTCCTGGGTTCGATTCCCGGCCGGGGTCTTTCTGCATGGAGTTTGCATGTTCTCCCTGTGCATGCGTGGGTTCTCTCCGGGTACTCCGGCTTCCTCCCACAGTCCAAAAACATGACTGTCAGGTCAATTGGTTTCTCTAAATTCTCCCTAGGTGTGAGTGTGTGTGTGCATGGTTGTTTGTCCTGTCTGTCTCTGTGTTGCCCTGCGACAGACTGGCGACCTGTCCAGGGTGTACCCCGCCTCTCGCCCGGAACGTAGCTGGAGATAGGCACCAGCAACCCTCCCGACCCCATTAGGGACAAGGGTGAACAGAAAATGGATGGATGGATGGATGAGGAACGTCTTTATGAGGATTGTTTGGTACTTCAAGTCTGACATGTTTGGGACCGAATGTTTACAGGATCTGCTTGTGTGTGAGACTCAGAGTGAGACTCATAGTTGTTTTCATGTGGTGCTTGGGGCCACTGTGCTGTGTGTGGGCGTGTGTGTGTGTGTGTGTGTGTGTGTGTGTGTCTATTTGAATGTTTTAAAGGACTGATCTCAGAAGATCTGAAAGCGGTTTGGATCACTACACTCTCTTCTTCTTTGTGTGCGCTTGCTGAGATTCAATATAAATGAGGCCACAGTTCACACTATGAGGTGTTTGTGTTTGGATGGCGTGTTTACATGGCGAGGTGATGTCAGCGGTATTTGGGAATACAGCCTTGTTTCTGTGTGCAGGAATGTTTTTGCAGTGAATGGAGGAAATAGAAACTCACATCAAAGTTGTGCATTTTTCTTATTGAGGATATGAGACGCTACGAGAAGCTCACTTATCTGGAGATCAATTCAGAATATACTTTCCAGTTCTGTGATCTGCAGCTGTTCCTTCTCAAATTCAAACGTATATAGACTCTAAATGTGAGACAGGATGGAAAACAAGTGAGACATCAGCTGCAGCAAATGTAGAGAAAACAGAGACACCAGTTAAAACTTTTGTTTCTGCTCTGAGAAATAGTTGGTCAGCAGAATATAATACACTTAAGTAACTGAAAATTACCACAGGTTACCGTGATTGAGAGTTGGATGCTTGGACAGCCTCAGTGTGGATCTCAACACTCAGTAAACTATGAAGAAAATTCACCCAAATCTGGATATTACTGAAGTGAATTCTGGGAGATGTAGGCAGCAGCTCTTTGGTCCCACAATTCCAACTGCATTCTTTGAAACCACACATATTCTCTGATGTCTTGTTGGATCAATCTGAATGATGTGCATCACAAAATGATCCATAAATAGTGAACTGCAGATAAATGTATGCTGACAACCTGACAGAATCTGTAACTCCTGATGAAAGCAGGACTCACTCTGATGATTTATCCATCTAAAGCAGCTCACACATTGCTTTTTTTCTATATTAGTTGATTGCTAAGTTAAAATATTCTCAGGACAATGAGAGAATGATTTGGCTCCCATCATCGGCTCTGACCTCATCATTTGGCCCTTTTTAAGATATGCCTAAGCAGTTTGAATGGCAGCAGGTGTTGAATTTATTGCCACAAAAACTTAAAACAAAAAACCTGCATAATGTATAAAATGAACAAAGGTATAAATAATTATGGACGTGTGGTATAAAGTCATGGAACGCATGCTACATCATGAAATAAGTTAGAATTACTTAAGATAAAACTAATGATATTTAGTCTGTTATTTTGACTGTTTAAAAAAAATTGAAAACTGCTTTCTGCTACAAATAAGATACTGACGGCACATTTGTACTCTAGAGACCCAGTTTCAACAAAAAAGAAGAGTAAAATGCAAGATCAGTGAGCACTGCATTAAACTAGAGTAACATTTGATAAATGTGTAATATGAAATGCCCTTTCTTGTTTTCTCATTTTTATGAAAGTTGTTTTAACATGTGGACAGTTGGTGTGAATTGGAAACAAGTAGCTGATGGAAATGGAGGCTTGTCCAGCAAACCTTTCCTGAGTGATGTTCATCTTTAACACTTTGGAAAACTGTGTGATAAATCCCAGAGAGCAGCTTCTTCCATGAAGCAGTGTGGGCTAACATGAGGGGAGGCGTTTTGGCTAATCAGAACCCGGACATGTAGAACATTTTGACTTCGATGCCTAAACTTTGTAAAACAAAGAGCAGGAAACTCTTTGTCACAGAAACTCTTTTCCTTTGATCAATGAGACATTAAACTATAATTTAAAACATCTCCAGTGAATTCCTATTATTCTGCAACATCTGCTCTGGTGTACTTTCTTCTCTCTGAAATGAAATGAATAGTGTTGAACTGATTTCCCCTGGAGAGTTTCTGCCTGGGAACCAGAAATACCAACAAAGTTCACAGACTGTAGATCCTGCTGACAAATCAGTCAGAGGTAGGCATCCCTGAGGTTGTTTTTGGCAGAAGACTGCAACAATAAACAGAACGAGGCAGTGTAATTGTTACATCATTGCTGATTTTGGTTCTAACCCCAGTGAGCCACTACTTCCGCTTTGTGACCTATTTAACTAAGAAAAACACTTCCAAGAATCGGATAAAAATCTGGAATAAAGCAAAATGTACTCATCTAGAAATAATATAACCATGTGAAAAAAAATCAAAAATAAATCTTTCAAACAGGATCTGAACATGCTCAGTAACACAAAGTAACAACACAACTTAAATGCATTTTTATTTCTGAGAATGGTTCTATGTAGACGCAGATGATTTCTAAAACATCAGAAACGTCTTCCTGTCCTGGTGGGTGTTAACCATCAGTTGTGTTTTTGTTCAGAGACGTCTTTTACTTAAAAGTGAGGGATCTGTCCTTGGTGCTGATCTCTGTCCTTCACAAACCACCACAGACCCTGAACTTATTATTCACCATACACACTTTGTATAACCTGCTCTGCAGGGGCATAGAACGATAAGCTCAAATTATTTAGCATGTTTGACAGATTTATCTTTGCTGCAACTCTGACTAAACCATCAGGAAATAACATGATTCAATTTTAATCTGACCTTGAGTAGAAGTGGTGGTCCTCTTCACACTTCTTGCTAAAAAATAACAGTATTTAAAGAACAAATTTACTTTCCTTGGAAAAAACCACTGTCTGAATCTCTGTCTGAATAAAGACGACAGCAGATTGATTAGAGATCTGACCTAATCAACCATTTTGAGGCCGGCGCAATGAAAAGGTCAAAAATGAGATCTTCCTGAGTGTTTTCTGTTTAGAAGCTGTAAATTTGATCTTTCTGCTGAATTAGAATGACTTACACACTTCTTGCCCTTCACAATTCACAGTTGCTAGGTAACTTACAATTTGTGCTCATTTAGTTCTTTTTGTATATTTAGTTTTGCCATGTATATATTAAGAAAAAGGAGAAAAATATCTGGTTTATTATTTAAAAAACGTAATATTCTCCCTTATTCCTTACGCAGCTCTATCATTTCAAACAAGTTGAAGTTGCATGTCATAATTATAGATATTAACGACTCCTTTTCTGACCTCAGTGTGAATCACCTTTTACTCCTCCCTCTCACCAGGCATTAGTGGATGCTCTCTGGCATAGGACAATATTTCTGCTACTACGAGGGAAGATATTTTCCACCAAATTATACAATGTGGACTTCCTTAATAGTGAAGCAGTACTAACTTGGTGTGTTTTTAATAAAACATTAATGGTTTTATGTGACACTGTGTGAGTAAACAAATGGGGCAACAGATTGGCCCCTCAGTTAAACGGACATAAACAACAGATGACAAAATGACCTGAGGACAAAAATCCTCCCATTAAAGCTGCTTTAAAAAACTGCAGACACACAAAGAAGTGTACTATAAGGGCTAAATGACTTTATTTTCATTTAATTTACAATCACACAAGCTAAATCTCACTTGTAATGACTGAATCAGTTCCAATGAAAACATGTGAAATGAGCTACTTGAGGAGATTTGACCATTTTTGGAGATTAGACTAAGTTAATGAGTTAATCCAGTGGGAGAAAAAAGTTCTACTCTGCAAAGTAAGTCTGCTAAAAGATAAGGTTACAAGGTATTTATTAAAGACAGGAAATATGGTCAGAAAACAAAAAGTAATAGTATCAAGGTGATCTCTGGTTGTAAAATAAAACTGAAAACATGTTGAATTTAAATAAAACCTTGGTGAGCAGAGATGGAAACAAATACAAACAGTTAAATAAGAAGATTTTCAACATTCATTCATCCATTTTCTGTACACCCTGTCCATAGTGGGGAGATTTGGTGGTCAAGAGGCGGGGTCACCGGGTCGGGGTCATCGGGGTCACCTGGACAGGTCACCAGTCTGTCACAGGGACAGACAAGACAAACAACCATTCACTCACTCACACCTAGGGAGAAATTAGAGAGACCAATTAACCTGACAGTCATGTTTTTGGACTGTGGGAGGAAGGCGGAGTACCCGGAGAGAACCCACCATACAGTGCTACCAACTGCGCCACTGTGCAGCCCATTTTCAACATTCTCTTTTAGAAAAACATTGGAAAGTATATTTTCATGTCTCATATCCCCACCTGTAACTTGACGTATTTCAGGATGCACTTTTCTCTGGTGTACTTAGAAAGATGAAGGCTGTCATGACCAGTGTGACATTATTGATAAGGACTCAAAGTGTACTCCAAGCTGTGGCGCACATCACCCACTTCTCAGAGTTTGTCATCCATTAGAGTAAGCCTTCCATCCCTCAGCAGGGCCCTGAAGCTCCACACTGAGCTGCTTAATGCAGAGGAGGCTTTACACCGACAAGCTTCAGTTTCCGACTCCAGCAGGCTGAACCAGACAGACGCTCTGGTTCACCACCGTCCCCCAGGATTCATCAGCTCACAGGTTAAACCAGGAGAGAGGGAGACTTTTCTGCCGAGAAGCATTGAAAATTCACAAGGGCACTTGTGTTTGCTTCCTCTTTCAGACCATGCCTTCTCAGCTAACTAAACATGCAATTTAAAAATAATTGAGCAGAGATTAAAGCTAGAAAACAGTAAACATCACTATGTAGATCTTACACTCTGACACATGTACACCTCTTTCTAAAGTAAGCAAGATTTTGGCTAAACTGTACAAACTTTATTGACTTTAAGGCTCTTTAGAACTAAAGATGAGACGCAGGAGAGTGGGTTTCTATCTCCAGGTGAGCAAGTTGGAAAAAAACAACCTTTTTCAGCAGATATTCAAGGTGTAGTGGCACGCTTTTGGTTATTTGGCTTGTAATGGCTGCAAAATACCACAAAACGCTTCGGCTGGTTGGTTTCTCCTGGGCTAACATGGATATTCAGTAACATGCATAAAGTAATCTGTAAAAAACTGAATGAATGCCATAGATTGATGTAAAATGTAGAGATGAAAAAGAATAAAAATGTAAAATTAGCATATTACAGTTTATATCTCAAATAATAAATAAAAAAAGGTTAACTCGGTTGCATTTCTTATTTCCTAATACAATTTTGGCAAAGTGTCATCAATGAGAAACGTACAGTTAATCAAAATAAAATTGTGTTGAGAGGAAATGAGATCTTGATTATGAATTTTAGTGTACTTTACAGGCAGCATTACTCAGTGATGAAGTTAATCTTTATTTTTAAAAAGTAATGATACAAAAGGACTTTTGTCAGAACATTCTTGTTCAGTGAGCCGTTGTCTGTTTGACCTGGTTGGATCTGATGGGATTGATCCTTTTCACTGCTGGTTCTTTATATTACACCCCTAAAGCAGCACAGCAGTCAGACATTTTTCTGAGATCCCAGAGAGCTTTCTGCATCCATGCTCAGTTGGATTAGAATTATGAGTCTAATAAAGCAGCTCCAGCTTCGGCTTCTTCCTCGGCTTGCTCTTCGATTCCAGAGGATTTCAGTAAGCTGCAACTGATCTTTGCATCTTTGCATATGATTGCATTGCACTGTGCTGGGATTTCAGAGCGTGCTCCACTTTTAAGACTCCATGATGAAGTAATGTTGCCGTGAAGACAGGGTGCTGTTAAATCCACCACTGGCTTTATCTTTAGAAACACAGTAATATTTATCATTGGGTCTTGGAAACATGGCCCTCAGAGGAACCAGTTCAAAAAGGTTTAGAAACATTATTCCTGTTTTTTCTTTTGATCACACTTTTTCTGTTTCATGTTTTCTTATTTTTGAATTTCCATGTCAAACCCAGAAAGGTAGTAAGAGGTTCAACCATACAACTGAATCCTCCTTATAATTTTTTCTGAGCTGAATTAAAGTATTCATTGAAAACCATTTGGAAATCTTTTGAAATTAAGAACTGAATTAACTCCATTTAGTTTGCTGTGTTGATCTAAAAGCAACAATCACAATCTCTCTGCAGATCTCAGAAATTCAGATATTCTGTGTTTTTTAAGAACTTTCAGAATCACATCCTGGATTAAATCTACTGGTTTTATTGTGTTTGATTTGTAATTGTGTTTTTAGCAGAAGACATAAACTCCTCCCTCCAGGCTTGTTGTTATTGTCCCATCTGGTTTTTCTACCATCTGATCTGTTGAAATTGTTTTTTCCCCCTCAGATAATCCACAACAAATTCAGTTTAGTCTGCCACCAGTTAGTCTGTTACTGGATGAGTAATCTAAGAGTTAACATCTTTTTAGCTAAATGTCTTGATGTCAAGGTTGTGTGTTTAATTTTATCAGAGTATGTTTCTGCTGTGAAAGCCTTTATTTTCTTCTGAAGGTTTTTTACCTACCAGAACTGTGGAGGCTGTTTCTATATAGTCATGTGAGATCATGTTGAAGCAAGATTTGATTATGGATATTCAAATCTAATATAAAGCAGCTTTATTGTCACTTCTGGCAAATGTGTTGAACTTAAAGTACAGATTGTTGACGTCACGTCTCTTTAAGGCCCTCGGTGCCATAGCAACCAGGTATCCAGGATAACATTTTTGCAAGAGGCCTTTGGGGAAATTAAGCTCTACTGTTTTACCAAATGAATATAGACGATGCTTTTTATGCTGTTGTAAATAGAATTGTATATTGATTTAGTTTTTCACAGTTGCTCATTACTGAGGGAACTGCTGGTTACTTGCTCATATTGTACCAATGTTCATAGCCACAAGACAAATGCCAAAACATTTAGACCAGATTATTACTATAACGCTGGTCTTTCTAAATGGTAACTAGTGTTAAGCAACTGAGTGAACACAGAAAAGCTTCCTGATATTTAGGCCCGAGCAGCAAAGCGCTGCGAAGGCCTATTGTTTCTGTACTGTTTCTTATTAGGCCCGAGCAGCAAAGCGCTGCGAAGGCCTATTGTTTCTGTACTGTTTCTTATTAGGCCCGAGCAGCAAAGCGCTGCGAAGGCCTATTGTATCTGTACTGTTTATTAGGCCCGAGCAGCAAAGCGCTGCGAAGGCCTATTGTTTCTGTACTGTTTCTTATTAGGCCCGAGCAGCAAAGCGCTGCGAAGGCCTATTGTATCTGTACTGTTTATTAGGCCCGAGCAGCAAAGCGCTGCGAAGGCCTATTGTATCTGTACTGTTTATTATTATTATTATTATTATTATTCTTATTATTCTTCCACCCAAATGAATTGCCTTTTTGGGGGCTTTATCATATTCAAAAACTCACCAAACTTGGCGGTCGCGACTAGAAAAATTCAAAATTTTGAATTTTAAGGTTGTCACAAAAATCGCAAAAAAAATTGCTCAACGGCGGCAACTAGCAATTTTCTGTTGACACAATGGTATGAACGTACTTCATCGTAGAGACATGAAATTTGGTACACTTGTAGAGCTCACCAAAAGACTCAGAACTTACATTTAATGTTATAAGCCAACTATCACAGGAAGTCGGCCATTTTGTATTGAAAGTCCATTTTTTACCTCGATTTTGACGTTTACAGCCTTCGTATTTGATCGAACTCCTCCTAGGGATTTTGATTGATCGGCTTCAAACTCGGTCAGTCTGATCATAAGGCATGTCTGATTTAAAGTTATCAAATTGGTGAGTTTTGGAGCATGTTGAAGGGGGGTTAGCAGGGGTCAAAGTTCACCTACTCGCCATGAAACACGAAACTCTTATATTTCCTATACAAAAACACAGAGAGGGACCAAACTTTCATTGATTGATTGTCATCGGGTGTCCTAAAATACCCTGTGGTGAAATTATTTTTTTAAGTAGGCCACGCCCCCTGAGAACAGGAAGTGTCATGTTTTACTGTGAACGGTCGCTATCTTAGCCCTTTGACCTAATCAACATGAAACTGTGTCCAGAGACAGAAGACATGTTGGTGTGTTGAGTAATCCAACCCCGACCGGCTGCGATGAAGCAGGTGGGCGTGGCGGCGTTGCGAACGCCGTCGAATTTCGTTTGGCTCTGAATTCCACAATTTCGGGCCCAGCTCCTCCTAACTCACTAGGATGGATCCTTATCCACCCACCGACAGGAATTCATAACAAAATTTGGTGGGCGTGGCCTAATTTCTCTATAGCGACCCCTAGAGTATTTTAAATGAACAGCCCCATGCCATGCTTTATCCTAGAATTACGAAACTTGGTACACATGTGTATCTTGTCAGGACGTACAAAAAAGTCTCTTGGAGCCATGCTCTAAACCCAACAGGAAGTCGGCCATTTTGTATTGAAGGTCCATTTTGGACCTCGAGTTTGACGTTTACAGCCTTTGCATTTGATCGAACTCCTCCTAGGGATTTCGATTGATCGGCTTCAAACTTGGTCAGTCTGATCATAAGGCATGTCTGATTTAAAGTTATCAAATTGGTGACTGTATGAGCTTGCTGAAGGGGGGTTACCAGGGGTCAAAGTTCACCTACTCGCCATGAAACACGAAACTCTTATATTTCCTATACAAAAACACATAGAGGGACCAAACTTTCTGGGATTGATCGTCATCGGGTGTCCTAAAATACCCTGTGGTGAAATTATTTTTTTACGTAGGCCACGCCCCCTGAGAACAGGAAGTGTCATGTTTTACTGTGAACGGTCGCTATCTTAGCCCTTTGACCTAATCAACATGAAACTGTGTCCAGAGACAGAAGACATGTTGGTGTGTTGTGGACTCCAACCCCGACCGGCTGCGATGAAGCAGGTGGGCGTGGCGGCGTTGCGAACGCCGTCAAATTTCGTTTGGCTCTGAATTCCACAGTTTCGGGGTGAGCTGCTCCAAACTCACTAGGATGGATCCTTATTGACCCGCCAACAGGAATTCATAACAAAATTTGGAGGGCGTGGCCTAATTTCTCTATATCGCCCCCTAGAATATTTCAAAAACTCAGCCCCAAGCCATGCTTTAGCTTAGAATTACGAAACTTGGTACACATGTGTATCTTGTCAGGACGTACAAAAAAGTCTCTTGGAGCCATGCTCTAAACCCAACAGGAAGTCGGCCATTTTAGATTGAAGTTCATTTGACCTCGATTTTGACGTTTACAGCTTTCGTATTTGATCAAACTCCTCCTAGGGATTTCGATTGATCGACTTCAAACTTGGTCAGTCTGATCATAAGGCATGTCTGATTTAAAGTTATCAAATTGGTGAGTTTTGGAGCATGTTGAAGGGGGGTTAGCAAGGCTCAAAGTTCCCCTGTGATCGACTGTGTAATACAAAGGGCTTTGTCATGTGTAGGGCAATGCTGCCCTCTGGTGTCGAATTACTGAAATAATGAAACTATTTCTGTAATTTCAGTAATTCGACACCAGAGGGCAGCATTGCCCTACGGAATGACAGTTCAATGTTGAATTATAGAGGAAAAAATTAAATAATTTGTAATTCTAACACAAAAACTGACAGAGACACCAAAGTTTGAGTTATTGATCATCCTCGGGTGTAGAATAATATCCAATGGTCAAATGATGACATCACGTAGGCCACGCCCTCTGACAACAGGAAGTCTTGTATTTTACTGTGAACGGTCGATAGCTTCTGCACTAAACTTTGCACGAGTGACCCTGGTGGGATCCTTGACGACCCTATGTCATCATATTATGACGTCATCTAAGCCCCGCCCCCTCAGAACAGGAAGTGCCGTTTTTTTACTTGGAAAGCTCCGTTTATGGCTCTCTTGACCTAATCAAGATGATTCGGATGATAAACTCTGTCAATGCTCGCTGCTGGCTGAACCGTGTGGGCGTGGCCAAATGGCGAATATCAGTCCCTCGCCATATGCATACGTTTGGCTCTTATTCAGGCATGGATCATCCGATTGGCGCCAAACTGGATATGTATGACCTTTGTTCACCTCTAAAGAGCCCAACGGGTTTGAAATGTAATTTGGCTCCACTGCGCCCCCTAAGTTAATACATGGGTTGTATCTCCTCGACGCATCGACCGATCTGCGCCAGATTTTTCGACAGTCGTCGGGGAGCGCCGCCGAACGCATTCACGCCTGTCGCCCGGTGGACAGGCGGGGAAAACGCGCGACAGCTTCTGCGGCGGCTAGCGGGCGGCGATGCTGGAAACTGCGGCAGAGCTTCTGCGGTGGGGAGCGGGCTGCGGCTCTGGAAAACGTGCGAGAGCTTCTGCGCTGGCCGGAACCCCCGCGGTGGCCAATAGGCCGGAGCGGCGCTTGCTGCGAGGGCCGCCCGAGGCTGCTTGCAGCTTTAATTATTATTATTATTACGATTCTTCCCACCTCTTCGTGTGCCTTTTTGGGGGCTTTATCATATTCAAAAACTCACCAAACTTGGCGGTCGCGACTAGAAAATTTAAAAATTTTGAATTTTAAGGTTGTCGCAAAAATCGCAAAAAAAATTGCTGAACGGCAGCAACTAGCAATTTTCTGTTGACACAATGGTATGAACGTACTTCATCGTAGAGACATGAAATTTGGTACACTTGTAGAGCTCACCAAAAGACTCAGAACTTACATTTAATGTTATAAGCCAACTATCACAGAAAGTCGGCCATTTTGTATTGAACGTCCATTTTTTTCCTCGATTTTGACGTTTACAGCCTTCGTATTTGATCGAACTCCTCCTAGGGATTTCGATTGATCGGCTTCAAACTCGGTCAGTCTGATCATAAGGCATGTTTGATTTAAAGTTATCAAATTGGTGAGTTTTGGAGCATGTTGAAGGGGGGTTAGCAGGGGTCAAAGTTCACCTACTCGCCATGAAACACGAAACTCTTATATTTCCTATACAAAAACACATAGAGGGACCAAACTTTCAGTGATTGATCGTCATCGGGTGCCCTACACTACCCTATGGTCAAATGATGACATCACTTAGGCCACGCCCCCTGAGAACAGGAAGTGTCATGTTTTACTGTGAACGGTCGCTATCTTAGCCCTTTGACCTAATCAACATGAAACTGTGTCCAGAGACAGAAGACATCTTGGTGTGTTGAGGATTCCAACCCTGACCGGCTTTGACATAGCAGGTGGGCGTGGAGGCGTGGCGAAGTGACCTGTAACGCCGTTGCCATACGTTTGGCTCTGAATTCCACAATTTCGGGCCCAGCTGCTCCAAACTCACTAGGATGGATCCTTATCCACCCACCGACAGGAATTCATAACAAAATTTGGTGGGCGTGGCCTAATTTCTCTATAGCGACCCCTAGAGTATTTTAAATGAACAGCCCTAAGCCATGCTTTAACCTAGAATTACGAAACTTGGTACACATGTGTATCTTGTCAGGACGTACAAAAAAGTCTATTACAGCCATGGTCGAAACCCAACAGGAAGTCGGCCATTTTAGATTGAAGTTCATTTGATCTCGATTTTGACGTTTACAGCCTTTGCATTTGATCGAACTCCTCCTAGGGATTTCGATTGATCGGCTTCAAACTCGGTCAGTCTGATCATAAGGCATGTCTGATTTAAAGTTATCAAATTGGTGACTGTCTGAGATTGCTGAAGGGGGGTTACCAGGGGTCAAAGTTCACCTACTCGCCATGAAACACGAAACTCTTATATATCCTGCACAGAAACTCACAGAGACACCAAATTTTCAGTTATTGATCAACAATAGGTGTCCTAAAATACCCTGTGGTGAAATTATGACATCGCTTAGGCCACGCCCCCTGAGAACAGGAAGTGTCATGTTTTACTGTGAACGGTCGCTATCTTAGCCCTTTGACCTAATCAACATGAAACTGTGTCCAGAGACAGAAGACATGTTGGTGTGTTGTGGATTCAAGCCCTGACCGGCTGCGATGAAGCAGCTGGGTGTGGCGGCGTGGCGAAGTGACCTGTAACGCCGATGCCATACGTTTGCTTCTAGATTCCACATGTTTCGACCGAGCTGCACCAAACTTGGCCTCAGTGATGCTGTTGTGATGCCTGACAATGCTATGTCATCATATTATGACGTCATCTAAGCCCCGCCCCCTCAGAATGAATTAGAGAGATCTTCTGTGTAATTACATAATAAACAGTACATGTTCGTCGTTTGTAGGGCAATGCTGCCCTCTGCTGGCCACTGAAATAGTTTCATTATTTCAGTAATTCGACACCAGAGGGCAGCATTGCCCTGCAGATGAAATTCTTCGATTTTGTAATACACAGGAAAAAATGAAAAATTGGTATTTCTAACACAAAAACTCACAGAGACTCCAAACTTTCAGTGATTGATCGTCATCAGGTGGCCTACAATACCATATGGTCAAATGATGACATCACGTAGGCCACGCCCCCTGAGAACAGGAAGTGTCATGTTTTACTGTGAACGGTCGCTCTCTTAGCCCTTTGACCTAATCAACATGAACCTGTGTCCAGAGACAGAAGACATGTTGGTGTGTTGAGGTTTCCAACCCTGACCGGCTTTGAGATAGCAGCTGGGCGTGGCGGCGTGGCGAAGTGACCTGTAACGCCGATGCCATACTTTTGCTTCTAGATTCCACATGTTTCGACCGAGCTGCACCAAACTTGGCTTGAGTGATGCTGGTGTGATGTCTGAAAATTCTATGTCATCAGATTATGACGTCATCTAAGCCCCGCCCCCTCAGAACAGGAAGTGCTATATTTTTCCTTGGAAACTTTCATCTATGGCTCTCGACCTAACCAAGGTGATTCTGTGTTGGATGACAGATAGGAAGTTGATCTCGCTTGCTTTAAAGTGCCAAGAGTTTTCAATGGCGGCAACGCCATTCGTATACGTTTGCCTCTACATTCCACATATTTTGACCGAGCTGCATCAAACTTGGCCTGAGTGATCCTGGAGGCTTGCCCGTCAATCCTACGTCATCACATTATGACGTCATCTAAGCCCCGCCCCCTCGGAACAGGAAGTGCCATTTTTTTCCTTGGAAAGCTCTGTTTATGGCTCTCTTGACCTAATCAAGATGATTCGGATGATAAACTCTGTCAATGCTCGCTGCTGGCTGAACCGTGTGGGCGTGGCCAAATGGCGAACATCAGTCCCTCGCCATATGCATACGTTTGGCTCTAAATCACACACGGATCATCCGATTGGCGCCAAACTGGATATGTATGATCTTTGTTCACCTCTAAAGAGCCCAATGAGTTTGAGATGTAATTTGGCTCCACTGCGCCCCCTAAGTTAATACATCGGCTGTGTCTCCTCGAGGCATCGACCGATCTGCACCAGATTTTTTGACAGTGGTCGGGGAGCGCTGCCGAACGCATTCACGCATGTCGCCTGGTGGACGGGCGTGGAAAATGCGCGACAGCCTCTGCGGTGGCTAGTGGGCGGCGGTGCTGGAAACTGCGGCAGAGCTTCTGTGGTGGGGAGTTGGCTGCGGCTCTGGAAATCGTGCGAGAGCTTCTGCGGTGGCTGGAACCCCCGCGGTGGCCAATAGGCCGGAGCGGCGCTTGCTGCGAGGGCCGCCCGAGGCTGCTCGCAGCTTTAATTAGGCCCGAGCAGCAAAGCGCTGCGAAGGCCTATTGTATCTGTACTGTTTATTATTATTATTATTATTATTATTCTTATTATTCTTCCACCCAAATGAATTGCCTTTTTGGGGGCTTTATCATATTCAAAAACTCACCAAACTTGGCGGTCGCGACTAGAAAAATTCAAAATTTTGAATTTTAAGGTTGTCACAAAAATCGCAAAAAAAATTGCTCAACGGCGGCAACTAGCAATTTTCTGTTGACACAATGGTATGAACGTACTTCATCGTAGAGATATGAAATTTGGTACACTTGTAGAGCTCACCAAAAGACTCAGAACTTACATTTAATGTTATAAGCCAACTATCACAGGAAGTCGGCCATTTTGTATTGAAAGTCCATTTTTTACCTCGATTTTGACGTTTACAGCCTTCGTATTTGATCGAACTCCTCCTAGGGATTTTGATTGATCGGCTTCAAACTCGGTCAGTCTGATCATAAGGCATGTCTGATTTAAAGTTATCAAATTGGTGAGTTTTGGAGCATGTTGAAGGGGGGTTAGCAGGGGTCAAAGTTCACCTACTCGCCATGAAACACGAAACTCTTATAGTTCCTATACAAAAACACAGAGAGGGACCAAACTTTCATTGATTGATTGTCATCGGGTGTCCTAAAATACCCTGTGGTGAAATTATTTTTTTAAGTAGGCCACGCCCCCTGAGAACAGGAAGTGTCATGTTTTACTGTGAACGGCCGCTATCTTAGCCCTTTGACCTAATCAACATGAAACTGTGTCCAGAGACAGAAGACATGTTGGTGTGTTGAGTAATCCAACCCCGACCGGCTGCGATGAAGCAGGTGGGCGTGGCGGCGTTGTGAACGCCGTCGAATTTCGTTTGGCTCTGAATTCCACAATTTCGGGCCCCGCTCCTCCTAACTCACTAGGATGGATCCTTATCCACCCACCGACAGGAATTCATAACAAAATTTGGTGGGCGTGGCCTAATTTCTCTATAGCGACCCCTAGAGTATTTTAAATGAACAGCCCCATGCCATGCTTTATCCTAGAATTACGAAACTTGGTACACATGTGTATCTTGTCAGGACGTACAAAAAAGTCTCTTGGAGCCATGCTCTAAACCCAACAGGAAGTCGGCCATTTTGTATTGAAGGTCCATTTTGGACCTCGAGTTTGACGTTTACAGCCTTTGCATTTGATCGAACTCCTCCTAGGGATTTCGATTGATCGGCTTCAAACTTGGTCAGTCTGATCATAAGGCATGTCTGATTTAAAGTTATCAAATTGGTGACTGTATGAGCTTGCTGAAGGGGGGTTACCAGGGGTCAAAGTTCACCTACTCGCCATGAAACACGAAACTCTTATATTTCCTATACAAAAACACATAGAGGGACCAAACTTTCTGGGATTGATCGTCATCGCGTGTCCTAAAATACCCTGTGGTGAAATTATTTTTTTACGTAGGCCACGCCCCCTGAGAACAGGAAGTGTCATGTTTTACTGTGAACGGTCGCTATCTTAGCCCTTTGACCTAATCAACATGAAACTGTGTCCAGAGACAGAAGACATGTTGGTGTGTTGTGGATTCCAACCCCGACCGGCTGCGATGAAGCAGGTGGGCGTGGCGGCGTTGCGAACGCCGTCAAATTTCGTTTGGCTCTGAATTCCACAGTTTCGGGGTGAGCTGCTCCAAACTCACTAGGATGGATCCTTATTGACCCGCCAACAGGAATTCATAACAAAATTTGGTGGGCGTGGCCTAATTTCTCTATATCGCCCCCTAGAATATTTCAAAAAATCAGCCCCAAGCCATGCTTTAGCTTAGAATTACGAAACTTGGTACACATGTGTATCTTGTCAGGACGTACAAAAAAGTCTCTTGGAGCCATGCTCTAAACCCAACAGGAAGTCGGCCATTTTAGATTGAAGTTCATTTGACCTCGATTTTGACGTTTACAGCCTTCGTATTTGATCAAACTCCTCCTAGGGATTTCGATTGATCGACTTCAAACTTGGTCAGTCTGATCATAAGGCATGTCTGATTTAAAGTTATCAAATTGGTGAGTTTTGGAGCATGTTGAAGGGGGGTTAGCAAGGCTCAAAGTTCCCCTGTGATCGACTGTGTAATACAAAGGGCTTTGTCATGTGTAGGGCAATGCTGCCCTCTGGTGTCGAATTACTGAAATAATGAAACTATTTCAGTAATTTCAGTAATTCGACACCAGAGGGCAGCATTGCCCTACGGAATGACAGTTCAATGTTGAATTATAGAGGAAAAAATTAAATAATTTGTAATTCTAACACAAAAACTGACAGAGACACCAAAGTTTGAGTTATTGATCATCCTCGGGTGTAGAATAATATCCAATGGTTAAATGATGACATCACGTAGGCCACGCCCTCTGACAACAGGAAGTCTTGTATTTTACTGTGAACGGTCGATAGCTTCTGCACCAAACTTTGCACGAGTGACCCTGGTGGGATCCTTGACGACCCTATGTCATCATATTATGACGTCATCTAAGCCCCGCCCCCTCAGAACAGGAAGTGCCGTTTTTTTACTTGGAAAGCTCCGTTTATGGCTCTCTTGACCTAATCAAGATGATTCGGATGATAAACTCTGTCAATGCTCGCTGCTGGCTGAACCGTGTGGGCGTGGCCAAATGGCGAATATCAGTCCCTCGCCATATGCATACGTTTGGCTCTTATTCAGGCATGGATCATCCGATTGGCGCCAAACTGGATATGTATGACCTTTGTTCACCTCTAAAGAGCCCAACGGGTTTGAAATGTAATTTGGCTCCACTGCGCCCCCTAAGTTAATACATGGGTTGTATCTCCTCGACGCATCGACCGATCTGCGCCAGATTTTTCGACAGTCGTCGGGGAGCGCCGCCGAACGCATTCACGCCTGTCGCCCGGTGGACGGGCGGGGAAAACGCGCGACAGCTTCTGCGGCGGCTAGCGGGCGGCGATGCTGGAAACTGCGGCAGAGCTTCTGCGGTGGGGAGCGGGCTGCGGCTCTGGAAAACGTGCGAGAGCTTCTGCGCTGGCCGGAACCCCCGCGGTGGCCAATAGGCCGGAGCGGCGCTTGCTGCGAGGGCCGCCCGAGGCTGCTTGCAGCTTTAATTATTATTACGATTCTGCCCCCCCAAAGAGGCGCCTTTTTGGGGGCTTTATCATATTCAAAAACTCACCAAACTTGGCGGTGGCGACTAGAAAATTTAAAAATTTTGAATTTTAAGGTTGTCGCAAAAATCGCAAAAAAAATTGCTGAACGGCGGCAACTAGCAATTTTCTGTTGACACAATGGTATGAACGTACTTCATCGTAGAGACATGAAATTTGGTACACATGTAGAGCTCACCAAAAGACTCAGAACTTACATTTAATGTTATAAGCCAACTATCACAGGAAGTCGGCCATTTTGTATTGAACGTCCATTTTTTACCTCGATTTTGACGTTTACAGCCTTCGTATTTGATCGAACTCCTCCTAGGGATTTCGATTGATCGACTTCAAACTTGGTCAGTCTGATCATAAGGCATGTTTGATTTAAAGTTATCAAATTGGTGAGTTTTGGAGCATGTTGAAGGGGGGTTAGCAGGGGTCAAAGTTCACCTACTCGCCATGAAACACGAAACTCTTATATTTCCTATACAAAAACACATAGAGGGACCAAACTTTCAGTGATTGATCGTCATCGGGTGCCCTACAATACCCTATGGTCAAATGATGACATCACTTAGGCCACGCCCCCTGAGAACAGGAAGTGTCATGTTTTACTGTGAACGGTCGCTATCTTAGCCCTTTGACCTCATCAATATGAAACTGTGTCCAGAGACAGAAGACATGTTGGTGTGTTGAGGATTCCAACCCTGACCGGCTTTGACATAGCAGGTGGGCGTGGCGGCGTGGCGAAGTGACCTGTAACGCCGTTGCCATACGTTTGGCTCTGAATTCCACAATTTCGGGCCCAGCTGCTCCAAACTCACTAGGATGGATCCTTATCCACTCACCGACAGGAATTCATAACAAAATTTGGTGGGCGTGGCCTAATTTCTCTATAGCGACCCCTAGAGTATTTTAAATGAACAGCCCCAAGCCATGCTTAAACCTAGAATTACGAAACTTGGTACACATGTGTATTTTGTCGGGACGTACAAAAAAGTCTCTTAGAGCTATGCTCTAAACCCAACAGGAAGTCGGCCATTTTAGATTGAATTTCATTTGACCTCGATTTTGACGTTTACAGCATTCGTATTTGATCGAACTCCTCCTAGGGATTTCGATTGATCGGCTTCAAACTCGGTCAGTCTGATCATAAGGCATGTCTGATTTAAAGTTATCAAATTGGTGACTGTATGAGCTTGCTGAAGGGGGGTTACCAGGGGTCAAAGTTCACCTACTCGCCATGAAACACGAAACTCTTATATATCCTGCACAGAAACTCACAGAGACACCAAATTTTCAGTTATTGATCAACAATAGGTGTCCTAAAATACCCTGTGGTGAAATGATGACATCGCTTAGGCCACGCCCCCTGAGAACAGGAAGTGTCATGTTTTACTGTGAACGGTCGCTATCTTAGCCCTTTGACCTAATCAACATGAACCTGTGTCCAGAGACAGAAGACATGTTGGTGTGTTGAGGTTTCCAACCCTGACCGGCTTTGAGATAGCAGCTGGGCGTGGCGGCGTGGCGAAGTGACCTGTAACGCCGATGCCATACGTTTGCTTCTAGATTCCACATGTTTCGACCGAGCTGCACCAAACTTGGCTTGAGTGATGCTGGTGTGATACCTGAAAATTCTATGTCATCAGATTATGACGTCATCTAAGCCCCGCCCCCTCAGAACAGGAAGTGCTATTTTTTTCCTTGGAAACTTTCATCTATGGCTCTCTTGACCTAATCAAGGTGATTCTGTGTTGGATGACAGATAGGAAGTTGGTCTCGCTTGCTTTAAAGTGCCAAGAGTTTTCAATGGCGGCAACGCCGTTCGTATACGTTTGCCTCTACATTCCACATATTTTGACCGAGCTGCATCAAACTTGGCCTGAGTGATCCTGGAGGCTTGCCCGTCAATCCTACGTCATCACATTATGACGTCATCTAAGCCCCGCCCCCTCGGAACCGGAAGTGCCGTTTTTTTCCTTGGAAAGCTCTGTTTATGGCTCTCTTGACCTAATCAAGGTGATTCTGTGTTGGATGACAGATAGGAAGTTGGTCTCGCTTGCTTTAAAGTGCCAAGAGTTTTCAATGGCGGCAACGCCGTTCGTATACGTTTGCCTCTACATTCCACATATTTTGACCGAGCTGCATCAAACTTGGCCTGAGTGATCCTGGAGGCTTGCCCGTCGATCCTACGTCATCACATTATGACGTTATCTAAGCCCCGCCCCCTCGGAACAGGTAGTGCCGTGTTTTTCCTTGGAAAGCTCTGTTTATTGCTCTCTTGACCTAATCAAGGTGATTCTGTGTTGGATGACAGATAGGAAGTTGGTCTCGCTTGCTTTAAAGTGCCAAGAGTTTTCAATGGCGGCAACGCCGTTCGTATACGTTTGCCTCTACATTCCACATATTTTGACCGAGCTGCATCAAACTTGGCCTGAGTGATCCTGGAGGCTTGCCCGTCGATCCTACGTCATCATATTATGACGTCATCTAAGCCCCGCCCCCTCGGAACAGGAAGTGCCGTTTTTTTCCTTGGAAAGCTCTGTTTATGACTCTCTTGACCTAATCAAGATGATTCGGATGATAAACTCTGTCAATGCTCACTGCTGGCTGAACCGTGTGGGCGTGGCCAAATGGCGAATATCAGTCCCTCGCCATATACATACGTTTGGCTCTAATTCACACATGGATCATCCGATTGGCGCCAAACTGGATATGTATGACCTTTGTTCTGCTCTAAAGAGCCCAACGGGTTTGAGATGTAATTTGGGGAAAATGCGCGACAGCTTCTGCAGCGGCTAGCGGGCGGCAGTGCTGGAAACTGCGGCAGAGCTTCTGCGGTGGGGAGCGGGCTGCGGCTCTGGAAAACGCGCGAGAGCTTCTGCGGTGGCCGGAACCCCCGCGGTGGCCAATAGGCCGGAGCGGCGCTTGCTGCGAGGGCCGCCCGAGGCTGCTCGCAGCTTTAATTAGGCCCGAGCAGCAAAGCGCTGCGAAGGCCTATTGTATCTGTACTGTTTTATTATTTTTCTTCCCTACAAATGAATTGCCCTTTTGGGGGCTTTATCATATTCAAAAACTCACCAAACTTGGCGGACGCATACAGCGACGCTCAAATTTACGTATTTTAAGGTCGTCGCAAAAATCGCAAAAAAAATTGCTCAGCGGCGGCAACTAGCAATTTTCAAAAGACCCATTGCTATTCACTTACTTCATCGTAGAGACTTGAAATTCGGTACAGTTGTAGAGCTCACTAAGACGCTCAGAATTTACAAGTAATGTCATAGTGCAAGTATCACAGGAAGTCGGCCATTTTGTATTGAAGGTCCATTTTTTTCCTCGATTTTGACGTTTACAGCCTTCGTATTTGATCGAACTCCTCCTAGGGATTTCGATTGATCGGCTTCAAACTCGGTCAGTCTGATCATAAGGCATGTCTGATTTAAAGTTATCAAATTGGTGAGTTTTGGAGCATGTTGAAGGGGGGTTACCAGGGGTCAAAGTTCACCTACACGCCATGAAACAAAAACCTCTTATATTTCCTATACAAAAACACATAGAGGGACCAAACTTTCAGTGATTGATCGGCATCGGGTGTCCTATAATACCCTGCAGTGAAATTTTTTTTTTACGTAGGCCACGCCCCCTGAGAGCAGGAAGTGTAATGTTTTACTGTGAACGGTCGCTATCTTAGCCCTTTGACCTAATCAACATGAAACTGTGTCCAGAGGCAGAAGACATGTTGGTGTGTTGTGGATTCCAACCCCGACCGGCTGCGATGAAGCAGGTGGGCGTGGCGGCGTTGCGAACGCCGTCGAATTTCGTTTGGCTCTGAATTCCACAGTTTCGGGGTGAGCTGCTCCAAACTCACTAGGATGGATCCTTATCCATCCCCGAACAGGAATCCATAGCGATATTTGGTGGGCGTGGCCTAATTTCTCTATAGCGACCCCTAGAGTATTTTAAATGAACAGCCCAAAGCCATGCTTTAACTTAGAATTACGAAACTTGGTACACATGTGTATCTTGTCGGGACGTACAAAAAAGTCTCTTAGAGCCATGCTCTAAACCCAACAGGAAGTCGGCCATTTTAGATTGAAGTTCATTTGACCTCGATTTTGACGTTTACAGCCTTTGCATTTGATCGAACTCCTCCTAGGGATTTCGATTGATCGGCTTCAAACTCGGTCAGTCTGATCATAAGGCATGTCTGATTTAAAGTTATCAAATTGGTGACTGTATGAGCTTGCTGAAGGGGGGTTACCAGGGGTCAAAGTTCACCTACTCGCCATGAAACACGAAACTCTTATATATCCTGCACAGAAACTCACAGAGATACCAAACTTTAAATTATTGATCATCATTAGGTGTCCAAAAATACCCTGTGGTCAAATGATGACATCACTTAGGCCACGCCCCCTGAGAACAGGAAGTGTCATGTTTTACTGTGAACGGTCGCTATCTTAGCCCTTTGACATAATCAATATTAAACTGTGTCCAGAGACAGAAGACATGTTGGTGTGTTGTGGATTCAAGCCCTGACCAGCTGCGATGAAGCAGCTGGCTGTGGCGGCGTGGCGAAGTGACCTGTAACGCCGATGCCATACGTTTGCTTCTAGATTCCACATATTTCGACCGAGCTGCACCAAACTTGGCCTGACTCATCCTGGTGTGATGCCTGACAATGCTATGTCATCATATTATGACGTCGTCTAAGCCCCGCCCCCTCAGAATGAATTAGAGAGATCTTCTGTGTAATTACATAATAAACAGTCCATGTTCGTTGTTTGTAGGGCAATGCTGCCCTCTGCTGCCCACTGAAATAGTTTCATTATTTCAGTAAATCGACACCAGAGGGCAGCATTGCCCTACGGAATGACAGTTCAATGTTGAATTAAAGAGGAAAAAATTAAATAATTTGTAATTCTAACACAAAAACTGACAGAGACACCAAACCTTCAGTTATTGATCATTATCTTGTGTCCAATAATATCCAATGGTTAAATGATGACATCACGTAGGCCACGCCCCCTGACAACAGGAAGTCTTGTATTTTACTGTGAACGGTCGATAGCTTCTGCACCAAACTTTGCACGAGTGACCCTGGTGGGATCCCTGACGACCCTGTGTCATCATATTATGACGTCATCTAAGCCCCGCCCCCTCAGAACAGGAAGTGTCTTTTTTTTCCTTGGAAAGCTCCGTTTATGGCTCTCTTGACCTAATCAAGGTAATTCGGATGATGAGCTCTGTCAATGCTCGCTTCTGGCTGAACCGTGTGGGCGTGGCCAAATGGCGAATATCAGTCCCTCGCCATATTCATATGTTTGGCTCTAATTCACACATAGATCATCCGATTGGCGCCAAACTAGATATGTATGACCTTTGTTCTGCTCTAAAGAGCCCAACGGGTTTGAGATGTAATTTGACTCCACTGCGCCCCCTACGTTAATACATCGGCTGTGTCTCCTCGACGCATCGACCGATCTGCGCCAGATTTTTCGACAGTCGTCGGGCAGCGCCGCCGAACGCATTCACGCGTATCGCCCGGTGGACGGGCGGGGAAAATGCGCGACAGCTTCTGCGGCGGCTGGCGGGCGGCGGTGCTGGAAACTGCGGCGGAGCTTCTGCGGTGGGGAGCGGGCTGCGGCTCTGGAAATCGTGCGAGAGCTTCTTCGGTGGCTGGAACCCCCGTGGTGGCCAATAGGCCGGAGCGGCGCTTGCTGCGAGGGCCGCCCGAGGCTGCTTGCAGCTTTAATTATTATTATTATTACGATTCTTCCCACCTCTTCGTGTGCCTTTTTGGGGGCTTTATCATATTCAAAAACTCACCAAACTTGGCGGTCGCGACTAGAAAATTTAAAAATTTTGAATTTTAAGGTTGTTGCAAAAATCGCAAAAAAAATTGCTCAACGGCAGCAACTAGCAATTTTCTGTTGACACAATGGTATGAACGTATTTCATCGTAGAGACATGAAATTTGGTACACTTGTAGAGCTCACCAAAAGACTCAGAACTTACATTTAATGTTATAAGCCAACTATCACAGAAAGTCGGCCATTTTGTATTGAACGTCCATTTTTTACCTCGATTTTGACGTTTACAGCCTTCGTATTTGATCGAACTCCTCCTAGGGATTTCGATTGATCGACTTCAAACTCGGTCAGTCTGATCATAAGGCATGTTTGATTTAAAGTTATCAAATTGGTGAGTTTTGGAGCATGTTGAAGGAGGGTTAGCAGGGGTCAAAGTTCACCTACTCGCCATGAAACACGAAACTCTTATATTTCCTATATAAAAACACATAGAGGGACCAAACTTTCACTGATTGATCGTCATCGGGTGTCCTAAAATACCCTGTGGTGAAATGATGACATCACTTAGGCCACGCCCCCTGAGAACAGGAAGTGTCATGTTTTACTGTGAACGGTCGCTATCTTAGCCCTTTGACCTCATCAACATGAAACTGTGTCCAGAGACAGAAGACATGTTGGTGTGTTGAGCATTCCAACCCCGACCGGCTTTGACAGAGCAGGTGGGTGTGGCGGTGTGGCGAAGTGACCTGTAACGCCGTTGCCATACGTTTGGCTCTGAATTCCACAATTTCGGGCCCAGCTGCTCCAAACTCACTAGGATGGATCCTTATCCACCCACCAACAGGAATTCATAACAAAATTTGGTGGGCGTGGCCTAATTTATCTATAGCGCCCCCTAGAGTATTTTAAATGAACAGCCCCAAGCAATGCTTTAACCTAGAATTGCGAAACTTGGTACATATGTGTATCTTGTCAGGACGTACAAAAAAGTCTATTAGAGCTATGGTCGAAACCCAACAGGAAGTCGGCCATTTTCTATTGAAGGTCCATTTTGGACCTCGAGTTTGACGTTTACAGCCTTCGTATTTGATCGAACTCCTCCTAGGGATTTCGATTGATCGGCTTCAAACTCGGTCAGTCTGATCATAAGGCATGTTTGATTTAAAGTTATCAAATTGGTGACTGTATGAGCTTGCTGAAGGGGGGTTACCAGGGGTCAAAGTTCACCTACTCGCCATGAAACACCAAACTCTTATATATCCTGCACAGAAACTGACAGAGACACCAAACGTTCAGTGATTGATCATAATCGAGTGTCCAATAATATCCAATGGTCAAATGATGACATCACTTAGGCCACGCCCCCTGAGAACAGGAAGTGTCATGTTTTACTGTGAACGGTCGCTATCTTAGCCCTTTGACCTAATCAACATGAAACTGTGTCCAGAGACAGAAGACATGTTGGTGTGTTGTGGATGCAAGCCCTGACCGGCTGCGATGAAGCAGCTGGGTGTGGCGGCGTGGCGAAGTGACCTGTAACGCCGATGCCATACGTTTGCTTCTAGATTCCACATGTTTCGACCGAGCTGCACCAAACTTGGCCTGACTCATCCTGGTCTGATGCCTGACAATGCTATGTCATCATATTATGACGTCATCTAAGCCCCGCCCCCTCAGAATGAATTAGAGAGATCTTCTGTGTAATTACATAATAAACAGTCCATGTTCGTTGTTTGTAGGGCAATGCTGCCCTCTGCTGCCCACTGAAATAGTTTCATTATTTCAGTAATTCGACACCAGAGGGCAGCATTGCCCTACGGAATGAAAGTTCAATGTTGTAATGGAGGAAAAAATTAAATAATTTGTAATTCTAACACAAAAACTGACAGAGACACCAAACGTTCAGTGATTGATCATAATCGAGTGTCCAATAATATCCAATGGTCAAATGATGACATCACTTAGGCCCCGCCCCCTCGGAACAGGAAGTGCTATTTTTTTACTTGGAAAGCTCTGTTTATGGCTCTCTTGACCTAATCAAGATGATTCGGATGATAAACTCTGTCAATGCTCGCTGCTGGCTGAACCGTGTGGCCGTGGCCAAATGGCGAATATCAGTCCCTCGCCATATGCATACGTTTGGCTCTTATTCAGGCATGGATCATCCGATTGGCGCCAAACTGGATATGTATGACCTTTGTTCACCTCTAAAGAGCCCAACGGGTTTGAAATGTAATTTGGCTCCACTGCGCCCCCTAAGTTAATACATGGGTTGTATCTCCTCGACGCATCGACCGATCTGCGCCAGATTTTTCGACAGTCGTCGGGCAGCGCCGCCGAACGCATTCACGCGTGTCGCCCGGTGGACGGGCGGGGAAAACGCGCGACAGCTTCTGCGGCGGCTGGCGTGCGGCGGTGCTGGAAACTGCGGCGGAGCTTCCGCGGTGGGGAGCGGGCTGCGGCTCTGGAAAACGCGCGAGAGCTTCTGCGGTGGCCGGAACCCCCGCGGTGGCCAATAGGCCGGAGCGGCGCTTGCTGCGAGGGCCGCCCGAGGCTGCTTGCAGCTTTAATTAGGCCCGAGCAGCAAAGCGCTGCGAAGGCCTATTGTATCTGTACTGTTTATTAGGCCCGAGCAGCAAAGCGCTGCGAAGGCCTATTGTTTCTGTACTGTTTCTTATTATTATTACGATTCTGCCCCCCCAAAGAGGCGCCTTTTTGGGGGCTTTATCATATTCAAAAACTCACCAAACTTGGCGGTGGCGACTAGAAAATTTAAAAATTTTGAATTTTAAGGTTGTCGCAAAAATCGCAAAAAAAATTGCTGAACGGCGGCAACTAGCAATTTTCTGTTGACACAATGGTATGAACGTACTTCATCGTAGAGACATGAAATTTGGTACACATGTAGAGCTCACCAAAAGACTCAGAACTTACATTTAATGTTATAAGCCAACTATCACAGGAAGTCGGCCATTTTGTATTGAACGTCCATTTTTTACCTCGATTTTGACGTTTACAGCCTTCGTATTTGATCGAACTCCTCCTAGGGATTTCGATTGATCGACTTCAAACTTGGTCAGTCTGATCATAAGGCATGTTTGATTTAAAGTTATCAAATTGGTGAGTTTTGGAGCATGTTGAAGGGGGGTTAGCAGGGGTCAAAGTTCACCTACTCGCCATGAAACACGAAACTCTTATATTTCCTATACAAAAACACATAGAGGGACCAAACTTTCAGTGATTGATCGTCATCGGGTGCCCTACAATACCCTATGATCAAATGATGACATCACTTAGGCCACGCCCCCTGAGAACAGGAAGTGTCATGTTTTACTGTGAACGGTCGCTATCTTAGCCCTTTGACCTCATCAATATGAAACTGTGTCCAGAGACAGAAGACATGTTGGTGTGTTTAGGATTCCAACCCTGACCGGCTTTGACATAGCAGGTGGGCGTGGCGGCGTGGCGAAGTGACCTGTAACGCCGTTGCCATACGTTTGGCTCTGAATTCCACAATTTCGGGCCCAGCTGCTCCAAACTCACTAGGATGGATCCTTATCCACTCACCGACAGGAATTCATAACAAAATTTGGTGGGCGTGGCCTAATTTCTCTATAGCGACCCCTAGAGTATTTTAAATGAACAGCCCCAAGCCATGCTTAAACCTAGAATTACGAAACTTGGTACACATGTGTATCTTGTCGGGACGTACAAAAAAGTCTCTTAGAGCTATGCTCTAAACCCAACAGGAAGTCGGCCATTTTAGATTGAATTTCATTTGACCTCGATTTTGACGTTTACAGCATTCGTATTTGATCGAACTCCTCCTAGGGATTTCGATTGATCGGCTTCAAACTCGGTCAGTCTGATCATAAGGCATGTCTGATTTAAAGTTATCAAATTGGTGACTGTATGAGCTTGCTGAAGGGGGGTTACCAGGGGTCAAAGTTCACCTACTCGCCATGAAACACGAAACTCTTATATATCCTGCACAGAAACTCACAGAGACACCAAATTTTCAGTTATTGATCAACAATAGGTGTCCTAAAATACCCTGTGGTGAAATGATGACATCGCTTAGGCCACGCCCCCTGAGAACAGGAAGTGTCATGTTTTACTGTGAACGGTCGCTATCTTAGCCCTTTGACCTAATCAACATGAACCTGTGTCTAGAGACAGAAGACATGTTGGTGTGTTGAGGTTTCCAACCCTGACCGGCTTTGAGATAGCAGCTGGGCGTGGCGGCGTGGCGAAGTGACCTGTAACGCCGATGCCATACGTTTGCTTCTAGATTCCACATGTTTCGACCGAGCTGCACCAAACTTGGCTTGAGTGATGCTGGTGTGATACCTGAAAATTCTATGTCATCAGATTATGACGTCATCTAAGCCCCGCCCCCTCAGAACAGGAAGTGCTATTTTTTTCCTTGGAAACTTTCATCTATGGCTCTCTTGACCTAATCAAGGTGATTCTGTGTTGGATGACAGATAGGAAGTTGGTCTCGCTTGCTTTAAAGTGCCAAGAGTTTTCAATGGCGGCAACGCCGTTCGTATACGTTTGCCTCTACATTCCACATATTTTGACCGAGCTGCATCAAACTTGGCCTGAGTGATCCTGGAGGCTTGCCCGTCAATCCTACGTCATCACATTATGACGTCATCTAAGCCCCGCCCCCTCGGAACCGGAAGTGCCGTTTTTTTCCTTGGAAAGCTCTGTTTATGGCTCTCTTGACCTAATCAAGGTGATTCTGTGTTGGATGACAGATAGGAAGTTGGTCTCGCTTGCTTTAAAGTGCCAAGAGTTTTCAATGGCGGCAACGCCGTTCGTATACGTTTGCCTCTACATTCCACATATTTTGACCGAGCTGCATCAAACTTGGCCTGAGTGATCCTGGAGGCTTGCCCGTCGATCCTACGTCATCACATTATGACGTCATCTAAGCCCCGCCCCCTCGGAACCGGAAGTGCCGTTTTTTTCCTTGGAAAGCTCCGTTTATGGCTCTCTTGAACCTAATCAAGATGATTCGGATGATGAGCTCTGTCATTGCTCGCTGCTGGCTGAACCGTGTGGGCGTGGCCAAATGGCGAATATCAGTCCCTCGCCATATTCATACGTTTGGCTCTAATTCAAGCACGGATCATCCGATTGGCTCCAAACTGGATATGTATGACCTTTGTTCACCTCTAAAGAGCCCAACGGGATTGAGATGTAATTTGGCTCCACTGCGCCCCCTAAGTTAATACATCGGCTGTATCTCCTCGACGCATCGACCGATCTGCACCAGATTTTTTGACAGTCGTCGGGGAGCGCCGCCGAACGCATTCACGCGTATCGCCCGGTGGACGGGCGTGGAAAATGCGCGACAGCTTCTGCGGCAGCTAGCGGGCGGCGGTACTGGAAACTGCGGCAGAGCTCCTGCGGTGGGGAGTTGGCTGCGGCTCCGGAAATTGTGCCAGAGCTTCTGCGGTGGCTGGAACCCCCGCGGTGGCCAATAGGCCGGAGCGGCGCTTGCTGCGAGGGCCGCCCGAGGCTGCTTGCAGCTTTAATTATTATTATTATTACGATTCTTCCCACCTCTTCGTGTGCCTTTTTGGGGGCTTTATCATATTCAAAAACTCACCAAACTTGGCGGTCGCGACTAGAAAATTTAAAAATTTTGAATTTTAAGGTTGTTGCAAAAATCGCAAAAAAAATTGCTCAACGGCAGCAACTAGCAATTTTCTGTTGACACAATGGTATGAACGTATTTCATCGTAGAGACATGAAATTTGGTACACTTGTAGAGCTCACCAAAAGACTCAGAACTTACATTTAATGTTATAAGCCAACTATCACAGAAAGTCGGCCATTTTGTATTGAACGTCCATTTTTTACCTCGATTTTGACGTTTACAGCCTTCGTATTTGATCGAACTCCTCCTAGGGATTTCGATTGATCGACTTCAAACTCGGTCAGTCTGATCATAAGGCATGTTTGATTTAAAGTTATCAAATTGGTGAGTTTTGGAGCATGTTGAAGGAGGGTTAGCAGGGGTCAAAGTTCACCTACTCGCCATGAAACACGAAACTCTTATATTTCCTATATAAAAACACATAGAGGGACCAAACTTTCACTGATTGATCGTCATCGGGTGTCCTAAAATACCCTGTGGTGAAATGATGACATCACTTAGGCCACGCCCCCTGAGAACAGGAAGTGTCATGTTTTACTGTGAACGGTCGCTATCTTAGCCCTTTGACCTCATCAACATGAAACTGTGTCCAGAGACAGAAGACATGTTGGTGTGTTGAGCATTCCAACCCCGACCGGCTTTGACAGAGCAGGTGGGTGTGGCGGTGTGGCGAAGTGACCTGTAACGCCGTTGCCATACGTTTGGCTCTGAATTCCACAATTTCGGGCCCAGCTGCTCCAAACTCACTAGGATGGATCCTTATCCACCCACCAACAGGAATTCATAACAAAATTTGGTGGGCGTGGCCTAATTTATCTATAGCGCCCCCTAGAGTATTTTAAATGAACAGCCCCAAGCAATGCTTTAACCTAGAATTGCGAAACTTGGTACATATGTGTATCTTGTCAGGACGTACAAAAAAGTCTATTAGAGCTATGGTCGAAACCCAACAGGAAGTCGGCCATTTTCTATTGAAGGTCCATTTTGGACCTCGAGTTTGACGTTTACAGCCTTCGTATTTGATCGAACTCCTCCTAGGGATTTCGATTGATCGGCTTCAAACTCGGTCAGTCTGATCATAAGGCATGTTTGATTTAAAGTTATCAAATTGGTGACTGTATGAGCTTGCTGAAGGGGGGTTACCAGGGGTCAAAGTTCACCTACTCGCCATGAAACACCAAACTCTTATATATCCTGCACAGAAACTGACAGAGACACCAAACGTTCAGTGATTGATCATAATCGAGTGTCCAATAATATCCAATGGTCAAATGATGACATCACTTAGGCCACGCCCCCTGAGAACAGGAAGTGTCATGTTTTACTGTGAACAGTCGCTATCTTAGCCCTTTGACCTAATCAACATGAAACTGTGTCCAGAGACAGAAGACATGTTGGTGTGTTGTGGATGCAAGCCCTGACCGGCTGCGATGAAGCAGCTGGGTGTGGCGACGTGGCGAAGTGACCTGTAACGCCGATGCCATACGTTTGCTTCTAGATTCCACATGTTTCGACCGAGCTGCACCAAACTTGGCCTGACTCATCCTGGTCTGATGCCTGACAATGCTATGTCATCATATTATGACGTCATCTAAGCCCCGCCCCCTCAGAATGAATTAGAGAGATCTTCTGTGTAATTACATAATAAACAGTCCATGTTCGTTGTTTGTAGGGCAATGCTGCCCTCTGCTGCCCACTGAAATAGTTTCATTATTTCAGTAATTCGACACCAGAGGGCAGCATTGCCCTACGGAATGAAAGTTCAATGTTGTAATGGAGGAAAAAATTAAATAATTTGTAATTCTAACACAAAAACTGACAGAGACACCAAACGTTCAGTGATTGATCATAATCGAGTGTCCAATAATATCCAATGGTCAAATGATGACATCACTTAGGCCCCGCCCCCTCGGAACAGGAAGTGCTATTTTTTTACTTGGAAAGCTCTGTTTATGGCTCTCTTGACCTAATCAAGATGATTCGGATGATAAACTCTGTCAATGCTCGCTGCTGGCTGAACCGTGTGGCCGTGGCCAAATGGCGAATATCAGTCCCTCGCCATATGCATACGTTTGGCTCTTATTCAGGCATGGATCATCCGATTGGCGCCAAACTGGATATGTATGACCTTTGTTCACCTCTAAAGAGCCCAACGGGTTTGAAATGTAATTTGGCTCCACTGCGCCCCCTAAGTTAATACATGGGTTGTATCTCCTCGACGCATCGACCGATCTGCGCCAGATTTTTCGACAGTCGTCGGGCAGCGCCGCCGAACGCATTCACGCGTGTCGCCCGGTGGACGGGCGGGGAAAACGCGCGACAGCTTCTGCGGCGGCTGGCGTGCGGCGGTGCTGGAAACTGCGGCGGAGCTTCCGCGGTGGGGAGCGGGCTGCGGCTCTGGAAAACGCGCGAGAGCTTCTGCGGTGGCCGGAACCCCCGCGGTGGCCAATAGGCCGGAGCGGCGCTTGCTGCGAGGGCCGCCCGAGGCTGCTTGCAGCTTTAATTATTATTACGATTCTGCCCCCCCAAAGAGGCGCCTTTTTGGGGGCTTTATCATATTCAAAAACTCACCAAACTTGGCGGTGGCGACTAGAAAATTTAAAAATTTTGAATTTTAAGGTTGTCGCAAAAATCGCAAAAAAAATTGCTGAACGGCGGCAACTAGCAATTTTCTGTTGACACAATGGTATGAACGTACTTCATCGTAGAGACATGAAATTTGGTACACATGTAGAGCTCACCAAAAGACTCAGAACTTACATTTAATGTTATAAGCCAACTATCACAGGAAGTCGGCCATTTTGTATTGAACGTCCATTTTTTACCTCGATTTTGACGTTTACAGCCTTCGTATTTGATCGAACTCCTCCTAGGGATTTCGATTGATCGACTTCAAACTTGGTCAGTCTGATCATAAGGCATGTTTGATTTAAAGTTATCAAATTGGTGAGTTTTGGAGCATGTTGAAGGGGGGTTAGCAGGGGTCAAAGTTCACCTACTCGCCATGAAACACGAAACTCTTATATTTCCTATACAAAAACACATAGAGGGACCAAACTTTCAGTGATTGATCGTCATCGGGTGCCCTACAATACCCTATGATCAAATGATGACATCACTTAGGCCACGCCCCCTGAGAACAGGAAGTGTCATGTTTTACTGTGAACGGTCGCTATCTTAGCCCTTTGACCTCATCAATATGAAACTGTGTCCAGAGACAGAAGACATGTTGGTGTGTTTAGGATTCCAACCCTGACCGGCTTTGACATAGCAGGTGGGCGTGGCGGCGTGGCGAAGTGACCTGTAACGCCGTTGCCATACGTTTGGCTCTGAATTCCACAATTTCGGGCCCAGCTGCTCCAAACTCACTAGGATGGATCCTTATCCACTCACCAACAGGAATTCATAACAAAATTTGGTGGGCGTGGCCTAATTTCTCTATAGCGACCCCTAGAGTATTTTAAATGAACAGCCCCAAGCCATGCTTAAACCTAGAATTACGAAACTTGGTACACATGTGTATTTTGTCGGGACGTACAAAAAAGTCTCTTAGAGCTATGCTCTAAACCCAACAGGAAGTCGGCCATTTTAGATTGAATTTCATTTGACCTCGATTTTGACGTTTACAGCATTCGTATTTGATCGAACTCCTCCTAGGGATTTCGATTGATCGGCTTCAAACTCGGTCAGTCTGATCATAAGGCATGTCTGATTTAAAGTTATCAAATTGGTGACTGTATGAGCTTGCTGAAGGGGGGTTACCAGGGGTCAAAGTTCACCTACTCGCCATGAAACACGAAACTCTTATATATCCTGCACAGAAACTCACAGAGACACCAAATTTTCAGTTATTGATCAACAATAGGTGTCCTAAAATACCCTGTGGTGAAATGATGACATCGCTTAGGCCACGCCCCCTGAGAACAGGAAGTGTCATGTTTTACTGTGAACGGTCGCTATCTTAGCCCTTTGACCTAATCAACATGAACCTGTGTCCAGAGACAGAAGACATGTTGGTGTGTTGAGGTTTCCAACCCTGACCGGCTTTGAGATAGCAGCTGGGCGTGGCGGCGTGGCGAAGTGACCTGTAACGCCGATGCCATACGTTTGCTTCTAGATTCCACATGTTTCGACCGAGCTGCACCAAACTTGGCTTGAGTGATGCTGGTGTGATACCTGAAAATTCTATGTCATCAGATTATGACGTCATCTAAGCCCCGCCCCCTCAGAACAGGAAGTGCTATTTTTTTCCTTGGAAACTTTCATCTATGGCTCTCTTGACCTAATCAAGGTGATTCTGTGTTGGATGACAGATAGGAAGTTGGTCTCGCTTGCTTTAAAGTGCCAAGAGTTTTCAATGGCGGCAACGCCGTTCGTATACGTTTGCCTCTACATTCCACATATTTTGACCGAGCTGCATCAAACTTGGCCTGAGTGATCCTGGAGGCTTGCCCGTCAATCCTACGTCATCACATTATGACGTCATCTAAGCCCCGCCCCCTCGGAACCGGAAGTGCCGTTTTTTTCCTTGGAAAGCTCTGTTTATGGCTCTCTTGACCTAATCAAGGTGATTCTGTGTTGGATGACAGATAGGAAGTTGGTCTCGCTTGCTTTAAAGTGCCAAGAGTTTTCAATGGCGGCAACGCCGTTCGTATACGTTTGCCTCTACATTCCACATATTTTGACCGAGCTGCATCAAACTTGGCCTGAGTGATCCTGGAGGCTTGCCCGTCGATCCTACGTCATCACATTATGACGTTATCTAAGCCCCGCCCCCTCGGAACAGGAAGTGCCGTGTTTTTCCTTGGAAAGCTCTGTTTATTGCTCTCTTGACCTAATCAAGGTGATTCTGTGTTGGATGACAGATAGGAAGTTGGTCTCGCTTGCTTTAAAGTGCCAAGAGTTTTCAATGGCGGCAACGCCGTTCGTATACGTTTGCCTCTACATTCCACATATTTTGACCGAGCTGCATCAAACTTGGCCTGAGTGATCCTGGAGGCTTGCCCGTCGATCCTACGTCATCATATTATGACGTCATCTAAGCCCCGCCCCCTCGGAACAGGAAGTGCCGTTTTTTTCCTTGGAAAGCTCTGTTTATGACTCTCTTGACCTAATCAAGATGATTCGGATGATAAACTCTGTCAATGCTCACTGCTGGCTGAACCGTGTGGGCGTGGCCAAATGGCGAATATCAGTCCCTCGCCATATACATACGTTTGGCTCTAATTCACACATGGATCATCCGATTGGCGCCAAACTGGATATGTATGACCTTTGTTCTGCTCTAAAGAGCCCAACGGGTTTGAGATGTAATTTGGGGAAAATCCGCGACAGCTTCTGCAGCGGCTAGCGGGCGGCAGTGCTGGAAACTGCGGCAGAGCTTCCGCGGTGGGGAGCGGGCTGCGGCTCTGGAAAACGCGCGAGAGCTTCTGCGGTGGCCGGAACCCCCGCGGTGGCCAATAGGCCGGAGCGGCGCTTGCTGCGAGGGCCGCCCGAGGCTGCTTGCAGCTTTAATTATTATTACGATTCTGCCCCCCCAAAGAGGCGCCTTTTTGGGGGCTTTATCATATTCAAAAACTCACCAAACTTGGCGGTGGCGACTAGAAAATTTAAAAATTTTGAATTTTAAGGTTGTCGCAAAAATCGCAAAAAAAATTGCTGAACGGCGGCAACTAGCAATTTTCTGTTGACACAATGGTATGAACGTACTTCATCGTAGAGACATGAAATTTGGTACACATGTAGAGCTCACCAAAAGACTCAGAACTTACATTTAATGTTATAAGCCAACTATCACAGGAAGTCGGCCATTTTGTATTGAACGTCCATTTTTTACCTCGATTTTGACGTTTACAGCCTTCGTATTTGATCGAACTCCTCCTAGGGATTTCGATTGATCGACTTCAAACTTGGTCAGTCTGATCATAAGGCATGTTTGATTTAAAGTTATCAAATTGGTGAGTTTTGGAGCATGTTGAAGGGGGGTTAGCAGGGGTCAAAGTTCACCTACTCGCCATGAAACACGAAACTCTTATATTTCCTATACAAAAACACATAGAGGGACCAAACTTTCAGTGATTGATCGTCATCGGGTGCCCTACAATACCCTATGGTCAAATGATGACATCACTTAGGCCACGCCCCCTGAGAACAGGAAGTGTCATGTTTTACTGTGAACGGTCGCTATCTTAGCCCTTTGACCTCATCAATATGAAACTGTGTCCAGAGACAGAAGACATGTTGGTGTGTTGAGGATTCCAACCCTGACCGGCTTTGACATAGCAGGTGGGCGTGGCGGCGTGGCGAAGTGACCTGTAACGCCGTTGCCATACGTTTGGCTCTGAATTCCACAATTTCGGGCCCAGCTGCTCCAAACTCACTAGGATGGATCCTTATCCACTCACCGACAGGAATTCATAACAAAATTTGGTGGGCGTGGCCTAATTTCTCTATAGCGACCCCTAGAGTATTTTAAATGAACAGCCCCAAGCCATGCTTAAACCTAGAATTACGAAACTTGGTACACATGTGTATTTTGTCGGGACGTACAAAAAAGTCTCTTAGAGCTATGCTCTAAACCCAACAGGAAGTCGGCCATTTTAGATTGAATTTCATTTGACCTCGATTTTGACGTTTACAGCATTCGTATTTGATCGAACTCCTCCTAGGGATTTCGATTGATCGGCTTCAAACTCGGTCAGTCTGATCATAAGGCATGTCTGATTTAAAGTTATCAAATTGGTGACTGTATGAGCTTGCTGAAGGGGGGTTACCAGGGGTCAAAGTTCACCTACTCGCCATGAAACACGAAACTCTTATATATCCTGCACAGAAACTCACAGAGACACCAAATTTTCAGTTATTGATCAACAATAGGTGTCCTAAAATACCCTGTGGTGAAATGATGACATCGCTTAGGCCACGCCCCCTGAGAACAGGAAGTGTCATGTTTTACTGTGAACGGTCGCTATCTTAGCCCTTTGACCTAATCAACATGAACCTGTGTCCAGAGACAGAAGACATGTTGGTGTGTTGAGGTTTCCAACCCTGACCGGCTTTGAGATAGCAGCTGGGCGTGGCGGCGTGGCGAAGTGACCTGTAACGCCGATGCCATACGTTTGCTTCTAGATTCCACATGTTTCGACCGAGCTGCACCAAACTTGGCTTGAGTGATGCTGGTGTGATACCTGAAAATTCTATGTCATCAGATTATGACGTCATCTAAGCCCCGCCCCCTCAGAACAGGAAGTGCTATTTTTTTCCTTGGAAACTTTCATCTATGGCTCTCTTGACCTAATCAAGGTGATTCTGTGTTGGATGACAGATAGGAAGTTGGTCTCGCTTGCTTTAAAGTGCCAAGAGTTTTCAATGGCGGCAACGCCGTTCGTATACGTTTGCCTCTACATTCCACATATTTTGACCGAGCTGCATCAAACTTGGCCTGAGTGATCCTGGAGGCTTGCCCGTCAATCCTACGTCATCACATTATGACGTCATCTAAGCCCCGCCCCCTCGGAACCGGAAGTGCCGTTTTTTTTCCTTGGAAAGCTCTGTTTATGGCTCTCTTGACCTAATCAAGGTGATTCTGTGTTGGATGACAGATAGGAAGTTGGTCTCGCTTGCTTTAAAGTGCCAAGAGTTTTCAATGGCGGCAACGCCGTTCGTATACGTTTGCCTCTACATTCCACATATTTTGACCGAGCTGCATCAAACTTGGCCTGAGTGATCCTGGAGGCTTGCCCGTCGATCCTACGTCATCATATTATGACGTCATCTAAGCCCCGCCCCCTCGGAACAGGAAGTGCCGTTTTTTTCCTTGGAAAGCTCTGTTTATGACTCTCTTGACCTAATCAAGATGATTCGGATGATAAACTCTGTCAATGCTCACTGCTGGCTGAACCGTGTGGGCGTGGCCAAATGGCGAATATCAGTCCCTCGCCATATACATACGTTTGGCTCTAATTCACACATGGATCATCCGATTGGCGCCAAACTGGATATGTATGACCTTTGTTCTGCTCTAAAGAGCCCAACGGGTTTGAGATGTAATTTGGGGAAAATGCGCGACAGCTTCTGCAGCGGCTAGCGGGCGGCAGTGCTGGAAACTGCGGCAGAGCTTCTGCGGTGGGGAGCGGGCTGCGGCTCTGGAAAACGCGCGAGAGCTTCTGCGGTGGCCGGAACCCCCGCGGTGGCCAATAGGCCGGAGCGGCGCTTGCTGCGAGGGCCGCCCGAGGCTGCTCGCAGCTTTAATTTCTCCTTATATTCTACTTTTAGTTTTCTGCATTTAAAAAATAAACTCTCTGAGCACTTGAAGAAATCAAAGTAAAACTGGAAATGTGCTAAATTCCAGTTTTTAATAATTATGCTGATTTCTTGCATTTTTGTGCTTTATCGGGTCTAAATAAAACATTTAGTCTATTCATTCATTTCTAATTTTGTCCTGAAACAAAACTTTATTTCTTTTTTCTTTATTTTTGCAGTTCTCCATTTATAGGAGTTAAAATCAGAGCATCACTGTTTCGTTTTGCTTCTCAGAGAGACTTTACTGATTCAGACAAGGTTTGGTCTCAGCAACCGAGAACAAATAAACTGGCCTGGAGCGGTTCGCTCATCCATCATACATCTTGTGCTTTTCTCTCATACATTAACACATCTGAGACCAAGAGAAGCTGCTTAAACTAAATACTGCTGACACCTTCATAACCTCTGATATTACAGTCAGCACAAAAGAAAGGAGGGGGCAGATTTCAATTTCACCGCAATTCACCAGAGGAACCAAACTCAACGTAATAGCTGTTGTTATGCTCACTGGAGCTGTTTTCACACGCAGCTCTTCAGAACAGACTGTGGTATTTTTCAGGCCCACGATGAGATTTTGACCAAACTTTAGTGCCTTTTCACGCCATGTCATCAGCTTTCACTACTGCGTCTTCAGGGATTTTAAGGAGATAACACCAGAAAGGAAAATCTTTGGAATGAGGCTTCAGTATTGAGGGGGGAAATATTTCCACTTACACTTTAAAGCTGCTGCTGAGTACAGATTAACCACTAGTCTTGAGTGGCATGTAAAAAAACTGGCCTTCATGCAACACATGTGAGCTAGCAACACTGAGATTTACCCCTCTAAACTAACTAAAGCATGTTAAGTCGACCTGATGTTTCTCATGTTAAGCATTACAAGTGTAAAAACTATTTTTAAAAAATTATTAATCAACAAAATGATCAAAATGTCTTATTTTAACTGAGCTTATGGTTTTTATGTCCAGTGTATGTCACAAAATCTATTTCTACTCACAAAATGATCCAGGCATTATTTTTCTGCCCAAAAATGTAATTTAAGTAGTTTAATAATTCTGTTTATATTGGCTGTGTTTCTCTAGAGCTGTCCACACTAAAAAGTTTCTGATTTGGGTCCACACTCTTTTCCCTTAAAGGCAAAACAAAAGGACATGCCAAGTCCCGTCTGCGCCCACGGGACGGTGGTAAGAGTAAACCTCTTACTCTGATCCCGTGGGCAGACAGGATTTGGCATGTCCTTTTGTTTTGCTGTTTAGTTTTTTTTTTGGTTTTGTTTTTTATTTTTTTTTTGTTTTTCAGTTAAAAACACAGCAATACTGAATAACTATATCAAACAGTAAGTGTAAAAATCAGATTTTTAGTTCAGTCCATCAATGAGATGCAACAAGCTGCAGCTCAGCTCACCTCTGTCAACTTTGCTCCACTTTTCTTCTTCTTGCAAAAATGTTAGGGATGGTAATATGTATTTTCCAGCCACATGGTGCCATTTTACTGTAAATCTGTTGATTCAGCTTTTATAAAACTTTGAAAATTGACGTCTTGAAATGAACCTCTGTCTCTTTGAGAAACTCCACCTTCAGCAGATTATCATAGCAATGCTCATCCATTATGCCATTTACAATTGTTCTTAGAAGCATTGGACTGATAGTAGTTTGCATAAAAGATTTATTAGCTTACTCCAAGACAAAAAATGTTAATTTTATGGCAAATGGTCCCTTTTGACATCCAAAACTTACAAAGTCTGTATTAAAGTTGTACTAGGAATCAACTTTAGCTGCATGCTGTGTTTCAGCTGGTGGGATAAAAGATTCCCATTTCACAGATGGGCTTAGGGAACTGATGAGATTGGGAAAAAAAAACAAACCTCTAATACAATTAAGTTGTTTTGTCAGAATGCAGATGTTAATCCACACAAAGTTTGCCACTTTCTATTTAAGGCCTCTTAAAGAGCTACGTCTGAAAAATCAGGAGATTATAACGAATAAAGAAAGTGAGAAGCCATCAGGAAAACCATGAAGTCATTTAGTCATTTCTTACTGAGTGGGAGCCTGAGGGTGTGTTTTCCAACGCGTCTTTAAGACCCGACAAAGCTTTTGTGTTTTCAAATGGAGAGCGTAGCCCACACAATGTCAGCAGAGCTTAGCCTTTTCAAACAGCACTAAGACTCCACATTCTGCTGAGGCTCACTGACTGAAACCCAACATGACAAATACAATCATATACAGAGAAGTTTGCAACATGTATTATTTATGATGTCCCTGCAGTTTAAACTCACATCATATATTATTTACATCATCAGGATGCTGGCTGTTGTAATGAGAATTGTGTCTCTCATCATTGAAGGAAATGTGACTGAGTCAAGAATGTGTCTATGCAGGATAATTGGAACAAAAGATTCAATTAAACATTATTCATATTTAAGAGAGCCTCGTGTGCCGGGAGTTAATTACAGACTGATTAAAAACACTGAAGCAGAAAAGAACCTAAAAAACATTGAGAAAAAAAATGATGGAACAAACTTTAGTTTGTTTCAGATTTACATGGGTGAGAGGAGGGGGGCAGTATTGTGTAAAATTGGCTCCTAAGAACAGCTGCAAACAGCATCATGAGATGGTATGGAGACACATTGTGAAGATGTGCTGGAGGGGCTTGTTAGAAGGGTTCTTAAAGAGACAGAGGCCAATTTCAAGGTGTCAGATACTGCTATGGTGTGTAGGCACATTTATATTAAGTTGTCTTAAAAGAAATGCAGCATTTTCATAACTAAAGGTAACTTAGTTACTTGATTGAGGTATAAAATGGCACTTTATGCCTGGAAAATATAAAACACTCCCCCTTTAAGTACTGAATAATATAGAACTGACTCTTCCAATCAATGAAAAGCTTTTGGAGGCAGGACTGTTGGTCTCCTCTAAGGTTACACAAACAGTTATTTGGGTTTGAAGGGAAACTTATGAGCATTGAATTATTTTGTGGCAATAGATAATTAAAATTTAAAATAAATAACTAAATAAATAAAAAAATAAAACTAGAATCCAGGTGAAATTCTCAATGTGAATTCAATCTAACATGAACGGGAAGGAGAAATTCCACCTGGTTGCTGTAGCAACCTGTTAATGGTCCCCATTAAGACATGGCGCCGCTAATTAATGGAGTCCAGATTCCACGGCAGTTGCTCTGGGTGCCTTCACTGCAGATGAAGACACAATGGGAGGAATCAAGTCTCCAGAGGTCTTTGCAGGCTTTCGCGTGTAGTAAGAGCACAATGGGCTCAATATTACATGTGATTAAGTGTTGGGAACGCCGAGGGTTTAACTTCTGTAATTAGGCTGTGGTGGATTTTACTCAAGGTGACAACGTGCAGTGAAGCCCAAGATTACTCATTACTACCCTTAATAGGCTCAGATGTTGGGGCGACAGTTTCTCAGGATGTAGTAGCAAGATAATGTGTACATGAATGGGTGAATGGCTGAATATAGTGTAGAGTTCTTTTGACTACGACACACCAATGAAAATGGGTCTGACCTTGTGTAAATAATCAATTAAATATCTATATTCTTTTTTTTTTTTTTTTACTATTTTCACTTATGTTTGGCCTGGTATGTGTTCATCTTGAACTTGCAGCAGATTCATTCACATGCTGAGGTGGTAAAATGCTAAGTCTAGCATTATGTCACAACTCTTAAGGTAAAAAACAAACAACTGATCTGGATGGGATCTAGTTCAGGAAATCTAAGACTTAGCGGCTAAGTCTTAGCCAGTTTACAGTGTCAGCTGGTAAAGACATAATAACGATAAAGACATTTTTAGAAAATCTGTGCCCTTGAATTTCTTCCATATTGTCATTCAGAATCTGTAGAGAAAACCTGAAAGTGAAGTAACTAAACTTTTCTTTTTCCACTTCCTTTGGATCAGCTCGAAGTGACATTATTAGAGACGTTCAGCTAATGGATAACACAAATTCAATGGGAAGCAAACGGGGGTTAGAAATGGTATAATCCTCTCCAAAGGGATCCTAAAGCTTGATAAATGATTTTCCAAAACTGACAAGGGGTCAATCACACTTCATATTTTGTGCCATAATTTTAAATCTTTCAGATAAATCATTATTAATTATGTTCAGTTGCTTGAGAGGAAAAAAAATGTTAAAGCTTGAGGCTGTCAGGGACGATGCAACTGGATTTGCAGCTTGAATCCAAAAGTAGCATTACAAAGAAAACAAACTCAAATCCGTGACCTAACATACTACTGCTGAGACTATGAACTGCTTTCTAATCCTTCCTTATCACTCAGAGATTAGAGTCTCACTGCTGAGCTGAGCCAGCAACTCATCCCATAGGCAGAGATCCAGCAGTGATTAGAAGAAATACAAATTCTAGCTGTGGGTACTTCCGAAATGCAATTATGCATCCTGGGCTGCAGACTCGATGAAGATGAAAAATAATGTCTGGAGGAATTGTGACTGATCAGTGTTGGCAGGCTGCGTTTCCCAGCTCCAGCTGAGGGTGTTGATTGTGAGGAAGACGTTATGTAAAGATTCAGCAGTCTGCACATTTTCAGTGGACATCTGAAGAGGTAATTTTCATCCAGGCATCCAGTAGAAGCAGAGTTCTCTGTTGCTGCAGATGTAAAAGCAGAACGCAGTGACTTTGGTTAAAATTAGCTGTATTGTCCAATCCACACATGTAGACCAACTTTGTGCGTCATAAAGTAGATGAAAGATTTTCCATTCATGCCATGTTGATATTTTATTTAAAACTTGTGGAGCTGTAAATAAAATTCAGTGAGAATCAAAGCTATTTGGGATTTCATTCCACATAAAGAGGATCAATGTATAGAGTCATTACAGGCACTATTGACAAATTTAATCATAACCAATGTTAAACCATATATACTGTAAGATGCCAGACTGTGTGACTTGTTGCTGCAGCAGAATCAGGTCACAAAGATGTGACTGGGGTATCAGTCCAGCAGTGAGTGAAAAGCAAAGGCTGGGCTCTAAATATTTCAGCTGACATGTAGAAAGAAAGAGAAGAGGAGGAGGAGGAGGAGGAGGGGGACCGCTGTGAAACGCTGACAGGTGGGCATACGAGGACAATGGAGTGTCTTGGAATAAAGGTTTAAAAATCGGTTTGCTTTCTGACATTTACAACTGCAAGTTTCTACATAATTAATTAGGATTATCAGAGAAAGACCAACACAAGGCAGCTGATACCCCATGAAGTGGAAGGAAAATGATATTCAAATAAGAATTTAAAAATAGTTATTTTCTCTAGTATTCAGCCCTCTGTACTCTGATAAATAGCCCTTAATCCAACACATTAAGCATAATGCAGCTAATCGCCCTCAGAAGTTTAATAATGGACTAAATAAATCCCATCAGAGTCATTTAATCTCAGTATTACCTTCATAGTGGTGTGTGAAGGCATCAGAGGTTTGTTAGAGAGCATTAGTGAGCAAACATCTTAATGAAGATCACTTAGTTATAAAAGGAATTAAATGCAGGTTTAGTTCATGAAATTGTATTCTCAGCTTTAAATATGACATGGAGTCCAGATTAATTCATCTTAAAAATGTTAAGACTCACATGAATGAAAAAGTAACAAGGAAAAGGAATTGTTTAAAGAAAATAATGAGAGCTTGGTAGTTTCCAACAAACCCTGAAGGAGACACAGAAAAACCTAGTAAAAGGTGTTAAAGTCGGATGAGAGCAAATTCACATTTGCTAACTTGCAAATCGTTGTGTGGAGGAAACCTGACCGTCTTCACTGACTGAACACCTTCAGTCTCCAGATGAACTGAGCTGTCAGAGACATTCACCAAAGACATGCACAAAATGAGAATTGTACAGATGGGCTGAATATAAATGCACACCACACTTTTCAGATTTTTACCTGTATAAAAACGTGCATACCACATATTTTCCTTCCCTACTATACACCACTTTGTGTTTCTATGCAACATGAAATCATTCATCAGTCAGGGAAAAGTGAAATGGGCTTGAATTCTTTAATAAGGGACTACAGTATATTACATGTAAATTGCAGCAGCAGTCACACTGCAGAGTTTTGGAAGTAAATTTCTAACCGCTTATTATATTTGTCAGAGGTCATTGTTGGTGAGACGCTGACTCCCATCAGCGAGTCTGTCAGGCTGATGGGCCACAGAAAGCTGATTCAAGCTCACAATTCTTTCACAATGAACAGTCGTGTCAGTGGAGGCCAGGAAGTGAACATTTAGCACACAATCTAGCATTAGCATCAGAGCTTGAAAGGGGGAATGTGTGAGAGCTGCAGCTCCTCCTTGTGGTGACCAACAGGCATGTCAACATAACTAAAAAATACAACAAAAAATAAGACTAAACATTAATTTGAAAGGGAAAAAAATGTATCTGTAACAATGTTTTGGGATGATGAAAAATAAAGATAAAACAATCGCCTTGTTGAAATGTGTGCCTCACTCCTGACCTCTGCCCTCCTGGCTCCACATTTGTAGGTTATTCGCTGAGAATAGTTTCAAACTGAAACTCATTCATTGTGGTTCCCACATTTAAAACAAAGAAAATGCCTTAGCTTGTTTTCTGCTCATTTTATTGTGTGAGCACTGACGGCTTAAATGTACATTTACACAGGAATATTTGCAAAATGTCTCCAAAATTAGATCAAACTAGACCATTGAAGAGGAAAATGAGATATTTCTTGGAATTTATTTCAGCTGAACAAATTCAGCATCCCTTCTTCATAGTTTTAAAAATAAAAGCCAAGATGTGAGATCCTAAAAAACATTCAGCAAATTAGAGATTTCTATTCCTGTCTTGACAGAATCATTTCATTTTAACATGACATGACGTGTTATTTCTAACAGGTTTATCCAGTCATTCAAGGAGCAGGCTGAGAACAGAAACAGTTTTTTTAGTTGTGATCAGACCATCTAACTTTCCTTAGAAACCTCAGAGCGGAGTGGAAGCAGAACCCGCTGTGTGTTTGTGATGAATGTTTGATTGTGTCAGAGGAGATTTATGACATATCTGGAGCAGAAACAGACACTTTGCTCATTAGAGGAGAAGGAAGGTGAGGGATGGATGAACGATGAAAAGGCGAGGGGGAGGACAGACGGATGGATTAGGGAAAGACGCAGATACGGAAGGAAATGATTACAATCAGGAAAAAATTAATAAAAGATTTGCAACATGAACATTGACAGAGAAGCAAACATGAAAAAACTAAGAAGTGGAGGAAAAACACGTGAGAGGAAAAGAAACCGTGAATCATCTCTCCACCTGTCTAATGTCTGTACCTGCTCATCCATGTAGGGCTGCATTCTTACTGCAAACAACCAACTGTGTCACCATGCAGCCCACCTTCTAATTATTTACTGAATATTTATTTGACCACTTGGGGACAATTTAAGAGTTTGCAAGAACTAAACATGAAAACAAAATCGCAATGAAATAATTGCAAAAGTCCAGTCCTGAAGACTTTTACATCCTTTATCATTATAAACATAAATTATATAAAATGTGGCCCATAAAAACCAACATCAGTAGAGGTGTCTGGACTTTTTCCTTTTCAGAAAATGTGCTTCATTTCTTCATGCCCAGTGGCAAAAAATATATTTGTAGATAAGCCAAGCACAGTGGGAAAAGAAACAGTGTGACAGGAGCTTAAAAACAATAATTTTATACTTACAGTGATTGAACTTTAGGGTTGTTATGCTAATTTGGTAATTATCCTGCAGGAGCTTTGAAAGCATTCAGGTAAACACAGCGGGGAGAAACATCAGAGCAGAAGGAAATTCCAAAAGATTTTCCAAAGTGTTTCATATGTTTCCTCCTTGAAGCCTGAAACATTTTATATTTTTGGACTGGCATCTGTTCAGAGCGTTTTCATCTGAAAACGCTCTGAACAAAATGGTTCATGAACAGAACAGAGTCAAAAGTAAGCCTGAGCTGTTATAGGAAGATCACTGAGGCCTCGCTGTGACTTTAGGACTTCAAACACTTCAGCAGATCCAATTTTCCTGTGGAGACTCATATTTACTCTCCACTAAGATGCTTCGAATGATTTCTTTTAAAATTCCAGGATTTCTAATTTCTTGTAAATTTTGCTTTGGAGTATTACTAATAAACGCTTTTCAAACAACGTGACTCCATTCCAGAACTTAAATAACAGGCCTATGTGGAAGGAGATCAGTAAAAACAGGATTATTTTTGTTTTTACCTCTGCAGTTACATAGCATTGCTAATTTGCTAGCATTGCTTTCGGGTTGCACAGTGGTACAGTTGGTGGCACCGTTTCTTGACTCAGTTAAAGCAGGTTGTTGGTTCAAATCCTGGCCTGGGATATTTCTGCACATAGTTTGCATGTGTGAGTTTCCTCTGGCTAAATGCCACATGACAAGGATTTCAGACTGCGAATTAAGAAAACAATAAAACATTTTTCATTGTCATTCTTATGTTTTTCTATTCTGACACTATTTGGAAAAACATGATTACCTGCAAGCTGCACTGAGGACATAGTTTGTTATGGAGTTTGGTTCTGGTTTTATTCAATTAAAATGTCACATAAAAGTGATAATGCCTGCTTTTGTAAGATAAAAAAATACATACAATTTGACAAAATGAGGCTCCTAATAGAAACACAAAATGCAAAATGTTTCTGAACATACAAAACATTCATATTTGCCAAAATACGAGACTACAGACGATATGAACTGTGTGGCTTCTTGGATTTATATTCTATTCTACAAATTTACAAAACTCTAAAACTTTTGCAAACACACAATAATTTCCAGATTTGAATGAGATGTACCTGTAATTTTGTCACAGAGAAATCCGGTTTAGTTTTGATGATGTGTCATTATAAAACAAAAAAAACTGGTAAATCAACATTAATAAATGAATGAGATGACAGCTGATTCACACCTGAACATCTAATAAGAAGATGAACAATAGAGATCAGAATGTGAGGTAGAAATCCCTTTGCAGTACGATTTAACAGAATATCTATTTTAAAACTGTCTGAGATCAAAGTGATAGAGAGAGAACCGGAATGAAGAACCTAAATTAAAAATCATCCAGGAAGGGACATGAAACATCCCTAATGCATATCTGTCACGGTCCACTTTTAAGACTTTTCTGCTTACATCAAACCTTTAAGAGGCCATCATGTTAATCCACAGCTTCAGCTCAATATGTAGTTTAATTCAACCAAAAACAAACTTTTGACTCTGGTTTCTGTTTTAAGCAGAGGAAAGCTGGTGTCCTTTCTCTGTAACAGAGAAGATCTGCCCTAATTATTAAAGTTTTCTCCACGCTTCAGAGAAACCATAGCCAGAGCGCTAAATGGGAAATAATTGTCTGAACAAAAAAGAAAGACTTCCAATTAAAAGAATAGATCAGTAGGATAATTATTTAAACCTGTTAGACCGTTTCTCATACAGCATGTTAGTCAAACAGCAGTAGAATCCTGGTTTCTTACTTTAAAATTTCAGTTCGTCCTGGAGCTTACATGACCAACGCACGGTGCATTCAAGATCCAGCCATTCCTTTGAAAACACAGACTAAAAAGTGTTTACATGATAAAACACTTATGTTTTTGTCAAGGTAAATTCCACAAATTTCAGAGAAAATTCTGGAGTTTTACAGGATCTTTATGTTGCACAATCTCAGCTTTCTTTGACCAGAATCAGGAGAAAGTGTCCGTCACTCTGGTTGGTGCTAAACCCGTTTCAGATGTGAAGCGTCTTGGAAGAATCTTTTAACATCGTTTAACTGTAAAGTCAGCTAAACTGTGAACATTTTGGAAAACCTTTCCACATGTGAGCAGTGTGTCTGTATGATAATATAACCTGATAAAAGATCTTTGCATCGTATCCTTTCAGGGAAAGAAATTATTACAATGAAATTCTCTACTGTGTTTGTACAATATTGGTATTTGAATGCTGATTTAATAACATCTAAAAGATTGTATTCAGCAAATTGTGTAAGATTAAATGGCAGACAGTCTGTGATGAACCTCCGTCAAAAGAAAAGATGTATATCTGTGTCTTGCAGATATTTGAGTTTCATTTTAATTGCTTATTATGCATCACTTCAGTCATGTTCCACACTAAAAGATATTGATTCTCGTTTTACACAGTGAAGAATTGTGTTTGATTTACGTTTCAGTGATTCATGTATTAATGCTGAATAATTTTTTTCTGTGTTTCTGTGTTCCACTTGTTTGTTTGTTAATGAAGTGACCAGCTCTGGTCGTTGAGTCTTTGAATCCAGTTGATCCCCTATGAATTAATCCTGCAGTAGAACTTCAAGCCTATTCCTTAGCGCCCATTGCATGATGGGATAATTAGGTTTCAGTCCGTTTTCAGCCTATGGATTTAAAAAATAATGAATAAATCTGTCAGTCCTGTGATGAACTCGCAGTCTCTGTCCATGGTTCTGAAGTTCAGATTTAAAAAGGTGCTGGTGAACTGTTCACCAAACACCTTAAAGTAAAATCGCATGAGTATCATTAGAGCTCAGTTTTTACTTCACACACAAACATGGAGGCAGACTTGCAACATAATACACAACTGATCGACACAAAGACCGAAAAAGAGGGAAAACTAGGGCAATAAAAGTCCCCAAGGCTTTAAGCTACAACTTTCAATTTTTTGATAGAGAGAGAGAGAGAGAGAGAGAGAGAGAGAGAGAGAGAGAGAGAGAGAGAGAGAGAGAGAGAGAGAGAGATGGTGAGAATGTTCTAATTAAATTATCACACAAAGAAAACGAGGAGGAGACCATTAGAAAACATGGATCAGCCCGACAGAACGGAACCAGGCTGGAAGCAGCTGACTGAGTGAAAGGCTGATTACAGTCAATTACAGTCACAGCGTTTACTCCCGTTTTCATCTGAGAGGGGGAACACACACACACACACGCACCCCAACACACACACACACACACACACACACACACACGCCACAGTTCAGCTGGTGTCAACAGGGGGGGGTTCTTCCCTTTGAGAGAGAGAGCAGGGAGGAAACGGATCGGGAGGGAAAGCGGGAGAAACAGACAGAAGTTCTTCCTCCTCTTCCTCCTCTTCCTCCTCTGCTCTTCCACTAGGAGAGATTTACTCATCAAGCCCGGACTTAGTGTGGAGGGAAATAATGCTTTTCCTTCAGGCTATATTAAAGAAGAGGCTTCAGCAAAAAGGTGAGGAGAAAACAGGAAGGTCGTTCATTTCTCATTAGTCAGCTGTTTTTCTGTAAGCTGAAGTTCTCAGCCAGTTGTTTTATTTGACTTGTTCGGACTCTTTTCTTCTTGTTGCTTTTCTCTGACGGCTTCTTTGAGATTTCAGGTTATGTACATTTTCTGTCTCCCGGTAAACAGCTTCAGATTCCTGCAGCAGCGGTTCTGATTACTGCTCTGTTTTAGGCTTGTTTTATTTCACGCTTCTCTTCATTTTAAGACACTTTTTTCTATCTTCTGTGAAGAACTTTGTATAAAGTATTCGCTTCAGAAATATTTCTATTTTAAAATATATATTTTAACCTTAAATGCTGAACTGTTATTGTACTGAGGCGCTGATAACAGACAACTGATCCACTTCTCGACACATTAACAGAGAAATCCACAGCTATTCTTTCATAAGGTGAAGTTTCACGTTGCACCTGTTGTTGGTTCATTTTAGGGATTTCTGTCGCACTTGTGAATCACTGAAGTTTAGCCTGACTCATTCTAGTTGATGGTTTGGTGAAATGATCCGGTTCTAGCTGGATGAAACTCGTATGCGACCCTGCGCCAGTCGCAAGTCTGTGTTTTTGTTGGAGAGAGACGCGCAGCGCTCTTTTCCCACTCTGGCTGATTTATTTATGAGTTTGGAGATGTGTTGCTTTGAAGTGAAGCCCGCAGACGCGCTGGAAAGGGCAGCAAATGGGGACAAAACGCCGCCTATCGGCCTGTCAGGGAGCCCCGCCGCCCACCCCGGGCTGCAGGCTGCAAGAGTCTGACTGTCCCTGCGGAAACGTGAGTTAAAGTTGCCCCTGTTGCAGCGCAGTGCGGAGGATGAATCACTGTCACATCTTCCTGCTGTTAATAATACAGCAGAGATTTCTCTGTCACACTTCCATCGCATCAAAGCCTTGATGGCTCTCACTGGAAACCAGAGCATTGCGTTACTTCTGACTGCTGAAGCGGATTTTAGTGAGTCACCGATCACACAGGGAGAAACGGTGCTTCCACAATAACTGGATCTGGAAGTTTATTGCGGCTAGAGGGTTGATAAAACCGCAGTGTGGAATTATGGAGTCATTAGCTTTAATGGGATATTATGGAGGAGCTGCGATGTGCTGCAGGCGGCCAGTGACTCAAAAAAAACTATCAAAATTCATTTTCCGATCTCTGCAAAAGATCAGAAGTAAAATCGTGAAAGTTATTTGTACAAACTAACAGCTTTGCATAGTAACACTGATCAACTATTTATAACACATATGGTTAACCAAAATAGAGGTTAACCAAACTTTGAATAAAATATGTCCAAATGCACTAGAATACTTTGTTCTGTTGGTTAGCAAATATAGTTTGATCTTGGACTTTAATTTGCAAATTGAAAAAAAAAAAAAAACTGCAAATGCAAATAATCCTAATTTAAAAGCTTAATCAATTTTCCTCCATAAATCTGAACATGCAATAAAAATGCAGTAGTGGAAATATATTAGTTAAGAATGTTTCTTCCCAGCACAGGAATGATGATGAATCTGGTTGGTTTCTCCACGAGTTCCCAGAAAGAAACGGTTCCTCTCTTTTCAAAAATAAAAATCCAGACCCTGTGGTTAGCTTTTAGAAGCTGGTTTCACATGCGACGCTGCGCTGCATGCCCTGGGTGATTTATTTTAAACAACAGAGACCCACTGCAGATTAATAATTTTCCACAAGCTGCAGGTGGAATCACATTAAATCTGTTCCAGCCTGAACTCCCAGGAATAACTGACAAATAGTGACTTTGAAAAATGATTTCCTCCTGTTTGCGTTGAGCCTCTGCAGCGATGCTGCTGCTCTCTGTTTGCTCACGTTATAATCCCTGCAAAGAGTAAAGGGCCACACTCACTGTGGATTTTTTATCTGTTGTTGCTCTGGACCTGTCCAGTATTCACCCAGCCTGTAACGCCCCAAAGTTTAAGCATTTAGAAAATGGATGGATTCTTGGTTTTCTGTCTGGACAGGAGTTGCCGTCCTTGGTGCTGAAATTCTGCTTCAATTTTGCTCAGCAGCTCCTGGTGTCGATGTTTAATGAATTACTGGACGTTATTGTGTGTTGATGGAAAAAGTGGAACATGTGAAGATCATCTGAACACCCAGTTGTGGAACTTTTCTTTTTTTTCTACCTGATATTTTCAGCAATGTTTGAAGGATTCAACTGTGCAGCAATCTGATACGGCAGAAACGAGACAAACAAAATAAAATGATCTCATATCTTTGTGAGCCTTTATATTAGTTACAACTAAAACTTTTTTTCAAGGTTTACTGATTTGAATTCCCACAGGAAGCTGGTTATATGAAGGGCTTCCCACACAGCTCTTAGAAAAAACCTTAAACCTCACTACTTTAGTTTTTACAGGAAAATTCAGTTTAGAGGTGTGAGAAGATACACTCATCCTTCTAAATTTAAACTGCATGGTTGTAATAATCGATAACAGTTTTTGTCTTGAGTTCCTTGAGATCTCTTGTTCATCATCTGCTACACAGACTACATTTATATTCACTTTTTTCTCAATCTCTGTTCTGCTGAAGTCAGCGTTTCTTTCTGAAGACCAGTCAAGAGCACAACTGCAACATTCTTATTCTACTGCAAGTTGGTGTGAAATTCTAATTTGCATTCAAATTCATGTTTTTTACTTTGAACATTTCAACACTGCCACCTGTGCTCTTATGTGTCAAGGATGAGAAATTGAGGATGGGAGGGGAACAAGATGGCAAAGCATATGGATGTTTTTTTAACTTTTAGTTTCAGAGAAGGAAAAAAAGTGAGTCAAGTCCTCTGAGGCGTCACTTCGTTCACCTGCAGCTAACGCTAAGGCAGCTAACGCTAAGGCAGCTAACTTTTTTGCCACTGAGATTAATTGAAAGTTACTTTTGAGTTTGGGGAAAGTTAGGTGCATAAGCAGTTTGTCTGAAACACTGCTGTAGGTCATTTTTACCAGATTTTCCTAAGAGCCCGAAAATTAGATAAAATTCTCAATTTACCCAAAAATAATGTTTTTGACACTTTTAGCTTGTTTTTCCTGATTAAAGCAACATTATCAATCTTTCATCAAACTACTCAAGGCATCATCTATTGTTTATATTCAGATTAACAATTTTTACTCAGTTTATTGATGTCTTCCATTTTAATAGGCCCTACTTTAAAACAAAGCTGATATCCATCATGTATTTCCAGCAGCTCAGTCAGGAAGCCAATAAAGTTTATATCTTTAACTAAAATGTATAAATGATTACATTTCAGTCAGTATCACTTTGAAGTGTTAAATTCAGATTTAGATCAAAAACTAACCTTTACAATTTACATCAAACCCAAATTGATAAAAATAACTTGCCATTTGAGGAAGTTTTAAGTAAATTTTAAATTATTTTCAAAACTCAAAAAAAGAAAATCATAAGCCTCGAAAACTTTCCCACCCAAGTTTGTTTCACTGGGTTCTTATCTGATCTAACTCTTTAATTTTGCTCTTATCTGAATCTTATTTTCCTTATTCCTCATGCTTTCCCTTTCCTGCCCTTTTCTCTTCCTTCAACACTCCTCTCAGCATTGCAGATGTGTTTTCTTTGATTTTGTCACCAGAGATTAATTAGTGCTTTATTATGTGCCCTATTTATACCTCCAGCAGAAGGAGAAACGCTAGAGAGAGAAGAAGGGGCTGAGGGGGGAGGAAAGGAAGACAACTTGGAGTTAGAGACTCAGGAAGAGATGGAGACAGGAAAAAGCACAAGTGTTCAGATGGAGCGAAAGATAGAGACAGAAATGGGCCAACAGTGAAGCAGAAGGACCAAAGAGGAAACACGGCGTTTAAAAAGACAAGTGCAGGCATTGAAGGCAAAAATAAGGTATGAAAGTAATGAAGTCGTTTAAACTACAGCAGTATCAACATACAGTAATGTTTATTTATAAAAGTTTTTGATACAAGAAAACCCATAAAATACATCTAATGTAGCAGGGATGCAGCTTTACATTTTTTCACCGTCTGTGAATAGGTAATAAATTTGATAGGTGAGGAGACAGTGGAAGATCAAGAGGAGAGTATGAGGGAATGTGAAGGAAGCAAAATTGAATGTAAGGTTTGATGTTAGATGAGAAAACATGAGTGAGAGTCTTTGATGTAAAACTGAACCAGTAAGATGGAGGTCAGAAACAGGGCAGCGCCATCTTACATCGCAACACGTCACGTTTTTTATTAAAGGCTGCAGACTCCCTTTGATTTGTTCAAACCCAAACTGAAATATTTTTAAAAAGGTGATGTAACTGCTTCCATAACTAACCAATTAATTGGTGACACAAAAACAGATCCAAAACAATCTTGAGTTATTAAAATGAAAAATAATGGTGAAACGCTCTGCTCTCTTAAAAGAATACAGCAGATTGTTCCAGACTTCTTGCTGTACGTTCAGATGCAGCCCAGGAGAGCTAACTCTGTCTTTTGGCACCATAAGGTCCAAGAAGAAATATTATCTTTCATCATGTTTACATAAAACCAAACACAACATATGGGCACAAACACCAACAGCCTGGTGTGGAAAGGCTGATTAGTTTTGGTCCTTTTGAAACTACCTGACCAGAGCATCTGTTGTCCATCAACTTCTTTTTGTTCCATTAGTATTTCAGAGACAAACGTGAGGCTGGCTGTCGGACAGCTGAAACGTTTTTCCAATCTGGGTCACAAACCGAACAACGATCCAGGCAGCGAATCTGCATCAGAAGAGCAGAAAAAGAAAAGAAGGTTTGGCAACAGCGCAGTCAAAGCCCAAAGATCAAACTTAATGAAATGTTTGCAAACTCAAAGAACTAAAGCTTTGCTGAAAAGAATAATAGGTAAAAATTCATATCCAAACTTAACATTTTTAATGTTCAACAAGCTGCCAAATCATAGGGTTTATTCACTTTTTCACAGACAGCTTTATTTGCTTTATGCCAGTGAAATTAATAATAACACTTTCATTTTAACATAAATCGTATCAGAGGACTGGGCTATTTTCATAGTTGGAATGAAAGAACGTGTCTGAAGTTTGTCTAGAAAATGAAGTCGTTTTTTTCCAACCAGCAGTAAGTTACACTTAATAGATAACTTAATAAATTATTTTATTAAACATCATGTTGACCAGAGTAATTTAATATGCATTAATTTCCTGTATAGCAATCATCTCAGTGTCTAAAGTTCTTTTTAAGATAATCAAAAAGTTTCTGTAAAGCTGTTGTGTAACAACTGGACTGATAAGAACCTGAGTTTTGTTGAATGTTTTGCTCACAGCTGCCTGAGCGCCCAACCCGGCGTCGCTCCAAAATTACCTCCATTATATGCTTGAGACTGAGTTAAAATAGCTGCAGCAGTCATCACATCAGACTGAGAACAAGAAACACTTTGTGTTTTTTAACATAATACTGGCGGCCAACTTTAATCCATATGAGCTTTAAGTACTTGATTTCAATCAACAGGAAATAACCAACCGACTTTATTCAGAACTAATAAAACACAAAAAAGGCAAAACAAACATTTCACACAAACTGATCCTGCAAATGTAGCTGATGTAGGCAGACTTTAAGTCAAACTTTCAGAATAAAACACAATGCAGGAGAAAATTTTAAAACAGAATAGAAGATGTGAAGAAAACCGTCTGAAACTCCAGTGGAACAGGCAGAGGCTTAAAAAAGTGACAGCAATATTATGGGAAGCAAAACAAGCGAGGGCGAGACGAGAAGCAACATAAGATAGAAATCACTGAGGAGAGCAAAGAAGCAGTGACAGGTTGCATTGCACGTTGGGCGAAAGAATGAACGCAGTGACACGTGGCTGCGTTGCTCAGAGAATAACACGGATAAGGGCCAGAGCTGACGTCTTCAAGAGGAGCTTAAAGAAACCTTTTGGAAAGCTGATTTGGCCTTCCTGCGTTTCCTTCGTCTGCTGTCACTGAACACAATAAATCCAAATAAATCCAGAGAACAAATGGAACCATAAAAAAACTGAAGGGACCGCGAGGGAGAGGGACAAAGACACAGATAAAGGTCTCACACTTTTGCTAGTTTGGCCTCATTATGTCAAGGCCTTGTTGGAAGAGATGAAGAGGGTGGAGGGAAAGAGCAAAGACAAAGGCAGGGTAACATTTACAGAGAGGATAAAAAAGCTGCTGAAAGAGGGAGGATGACAGGACTGAAAGCTTGAACGAATGAGGAAAATTATACCTTTGAATTAGGTGGATAAAATGTCAAGTTTGCTTTCAAGCAAGATGATGGACGGAATTGAAATATGGGCTGATTGTGGGCACATTTACCGAGTCCTGAGCTAAATGTTTGCTTAAGACCTTCACAAAGCCAAATAGTCCTGGGTAATCTTTAGAATACCAACAGTTTGGCTGAATCTGATTAATCCAGCAAAAATGCCAACAGGGTATGTGTTTGTTATTCATGAAGCAGAACACCCGGTTATTTTAGACGCTCTACAGTGAAGCAGTTATGATGTGGTAAAAAAAATCCTGGGACTGAATCACATCCAGGCGTTTCTCTGCAGTGTTTACGTGTTCCCCGGTGAGTGTGTGGGTTCTCTCTGCACACTCTGGTTTCCTCTCACCGTCTAACTCTGCATGTTAGGTAAACCGGCCACTTAAACTGCCCTCAGGCTTAAGTGTTATGTGTGAATGTGTTTGTGTCATGATGACTGATGCAGGGTTTAACCTGAATCTCACCCACAAACTGCTGCAAGGGTTAAACATTTATAGAAAATACATATCTGTTCTAATCTGGAGTTTGTCATAGGAAACAGTGTTTTTGGGATGTAAAATTGAATAGATGGCTTAATGTGTGACGGCCAGATAAATAAATAATATAAACTTACAAATGAACTAACATTTCTAAAATCTCTCGACATTATTGTATTATTCAGAGTAAAATACAAATATAATAACTTGATCCAACATCCATCGTCAGACTAGAGGAGCTTTTCATTCACTTCAAATATAGAAACAGAGAATTGTATCCACATATGTATCTGTTTCTCCAAAGACGGTTTCAGTGAAAAATTTGAAAGCATGCATTTAAAAAAAAATTATCCATCCATCCATCCATCCATCCATCCATCCATTTTCTGTTCACCCTTGTCCCTAATGGGGTCGGGAGGGTTGCTGGTGCCCATCTCCAGCTACGTTCCAGGCGGGAGGCGGGGTACGCCCTGGACAGGTCGCCAGTCTGTCACAGGGCAACACAAAGACATACAGGACAAACAACCATTCACACACACACACACACCTAGGGAGAATTTAGATAGACCAATTAACCTAACAGTCATGTTTTTGGACTGTGGGAGGAAGCCGGAGTACCCGGAGAGAACCCACGCATGCACAGGGAGAACATGCAAACTCCATGCAGAAAGACCCCGGCCGGGAATCGAACCCAGGACCTTCTTGCTGCAAGGCAACAGTGCTACCAACTGCGCCACTGTGCAGCCCAAAAAAAAAAAAAAAAAAAAAAAAAAAAAAAAAAAAAAAAAAAAATTATCCTAAGTGTACATATTATAATGTGCATTAATTTCTAATCAATGGATTATTGTCCTGTTGGTAGCACATACCAGTGCATATACGTATAACAGTGGTTTGTAGTTAATGTGTCACAAATTGCATGACTTCTTCTTCATCACCATGCAGAAGGTAAGGGTGTCACCAGCATCAGGGGAAAGTCAGAAAAAATACCCCAGGTGCCAAAATAACTCAGCTTTATCTATTTCTACTCTCCTGGTGGAACATCCACTATGACATGAAAAAAACCCACAAAAACTGCTGTCTGTCTGTGGCTGGAAGAAAAGAAGAGAAACATCATTTAAAAGAGGAGAAGCAAAGGCAGGAATGAGAGTGAATTATAAAAGGAGTGACAGGTAGGTTAGCTGGCGCTGCAGAAAGCTGCTGTGATTCCACAGAGGAAGAGTGGAAAACAGATTTAGGATTCATTTGCATTTCAAACTTGGCCGACTTCCTAGTTGCAGTGACAGAAGGTTTGCACTTTGCTCTTCATCTATCATCTCTGTCATTCCTTCCCATTTATGTTTTGATCTATTTGAAACTACACTAGACACTGTATGCTGTTAATTAGAAAAAAATAACATTTAGTGTGTGAATATAATGGAACCCTTTGAACATTGTCGTTTAACCAATTGCCTCTCAGTATTTCCCTCGACCTGTAGCTGGTTTTGCTCGTCTTTGTTTTGTCAAAACTAAGTAACAGTTTCTCTAAGTCTGAGGCCATTGGTTTGCAGCTCCCACCAAGTGAGTATTTCATCTTGGTGTCTTTTGCACAAGTGATAGAAAGACAGACAGAAGGACGGAGTGGTAGAAGAGCAGGAACTGTTCTGGAGTTAGAGCTGGTGACCAGGTTAGACCAGCAGGAAGTTGTCTGGAGGGCGTCCTGTTGACATCCAGCCTTATGATTGGTACACAGGAACCAGACAGGTGAGCCCACCTGGACTCCTTAGAGACAGACTCTCCTGGACCCCTTGGAGAACTCAGGTAAAACAACATAATGTGATGATTTACATAGTGATGGTTGAAAGTGAGGCAGCAGCAGTTTGAGGCAGAGGAGGAGAGTGGAGGTAAGCAGAGGGCAGCAACATCTGCAAAATGACAGGAGGAGCAGAAACAGGTGACTGCAGGAGTAAAAGCTTACAGTTTACTGTGACGGCTAAATGTCTCCACAAAAACCAAGGAAGAGCCACGGCGTCAATGTGCACCTTAGTACACTCCTGAGATGTTCATGGTTGTCACTGGTGAAGGTTGCTGATGTTGTTTGTTGAGGACTAAAAGGAAAGTGAGAGAAATGTCCAGAGAATGAGGAAAACGCACAGGAAACAGAAAAAAGCTGCAGCAGAATCCAGGAGAGAATAAATGATCATAGAATTGCGTAAATTGAAATTGTGAAAATAAATTGGCTAAATGGAAAGACAGTAATTTCGAAAAAAAAAAAAAACATGCGCATTTTTGCGTTAGAACGAGGTGGTTTTTTTTTTTATCAAAATAGATTTATTTCACAAAACTGAAATGGAAAGACCTTTTTCACATCACATGATCAACAGCCAGATGTTACCACTGGTGAAAACTATGAAGAAGACGACAGGAAGCAGGAGGAGGACGGTGGTTTGTTCATGTTTTTTTCAGACAACAAGCAGTTGACTCCACCAGAGCTCTCACAGCATCACACTTCATAGAAAGTTGTGTCATTCCAGTGTGTTAAATCCATAACTCTTCTGCAGAATCTCAGACAACACTTTCTCCAAAATGGCGTCTATGAGGCTTCTCCCACGTATGCAGAGCTTGTCGCTCCAACGCCTGAATAAGATGCCAACATCCCTGCATTTATTTTCAATGACTTACTGTGTGAACAGATTTATTCATGTATGATTTTCATTTCATTTCTTATGTAATGGAAACACCGGAGTTGTGAAATTGTGCTTTTAGACATTAGCAGAATATTGACAGAGATTTACACACATTTGTGTTGGAAATTTCAGAAGCAAACCTGGAAGTGAAAACTCTGAATTTCCTGGTTACTTTTCCAACATTCTAAGCTAACAGCTATGAGACCATAAGAATGAGACTAATGGATTAATTGTGAATAGAACAGATGGTCAGTGCTTCCAACATTGCATATATTTAAAAGTAACTCACCACTGTCAGTCTTTACAGTCAGCAAAAACTAAACATTTTACTTTTCAGAACATTAATTTAAAATAAAAATGAAGAGGATGTACAGCAGCCATTGTAATCTCACTGCTCAGTGAAAACGGGACTGGCGGCTCGTTTTAATGCTACTTTCATGGCTGTGTGAGCTGGGTTTTTTTTCGTGGACAGTCAACAGACTGTGGAAATTACTGCATGAATCCATGTTAAACGTTCTCCCATGTCAACAGTGATAACTTCAGAGTAATGAAATGCTTTTGAACGGTGATTCATTAACCCACCGTACGTCTGCACTCAGTGAAGTTAATGTGAACTGTCATATGGCCTCTGAGCAGAGGAACAAGCCAGACTGAACTCACATCAGTAATTAAACTGAGTCAAGAGAGTCAAGTCAGCAATGGGATTCACAATTACCACCTCAAATGTATTTAAATATAATTATAGGAATTAAAATTGAGCACATTCAGTCTGCTTCCATTTTTCTGTCCTTCATCTTCTGCATTTTTTGGGTTTTTTTCTTCCTTTTTACCCATCCTCTGTTTCCTTCTCTTTGGTGATGCTGTAAGACAGTTTTTAGTCCCCATCTGTCCTCATTTGTGTCCCGCAGTGTAAGAAGCCATTACAGTGATCGAATGAAGATGCTCAGCAGGGGGAGATATAGACTCAGAGACAGAAGCCGGGGAGTTTCAGAGAGTGAGGATGAGGCAGAAAAAATCTGTTAAAACAACTGGAGGTCAGAAAAACTCTGCATACGGCAATAAAATGAAAGAAGGAATATTCCTTATAAAGAAATTTTATAATCACTCCCAAAAAGAAATTTCTATTCTGTAAAAGCTGGTGTATTCAGTGCACTTGTAGACAAAAAGAAGCATAGCAGTGCAGTGTGTAAGTTTTACAGGCAGACATTGCTGCTTCCAATAAAAGCAATGTGGCATTTTGGCCTGCAATTAGTTTGTATTACATTTGCTCTAAGGGAACTATTTTTTTTCAGTGTGACGTAGAACCAAGGAGCATCGACAAACCTGTCATTTCCTCTACTCAAATATATATAGAGATTTTCCTACACAGCTACCAGTTATGACGTTTCTGTGTGTGGATGTGAACGAATGGGCTAAACTAAGCAGAAGTACATGAGTGTTTTCTCAAGTATGTGGTTGCAGATTTCCGGGTGCATGTGTGTTTCTCTGTGCCGAGCTGCAGGAGGCCATCATTTGCCACTTCAAAGTCCTTACTCATAATGCTTGGAGTGATGCTTGGATTCATTTGCACTTGAAACCCACAGACTGGGAGAGACGGAGAGAAGAGCGAGACGCGCCAACAAGATGAGAGAAAGTTTGACCATGTGCAGCATAAATTGTGCACTCGAGTGTCTGGAGACTCTGAGTGTGTGTCTGTGTGTGTCTGGAGGAGCAAACTGACATGACTAATTTTTTTGACTGCTTATTTTGCTGCCTTTTAACTCTGCTTCTTCTCCTCTCATGTATGTTTCAGAGCTGCTTAAAGAAATCTCTCACAGCAATCCTGATCTGATTTCAAACCCAACTTGCTGATTAGCATTATTTTCAGATTAGTGAACATATTAATATTTAAGGTAATTTTTTTATGTGAAGATGACTTCACATAAAGTTATCTTCACTTCAAGTCACATAAAATCATCTTTATGTGACTTTATGTGAAGCTAAAATCACATTAAAAAAAAAGGTAAAATTTAAAAAAAAGGTACAATTTTTTTATTAGATTAAAAAATTAAAACTCTTGGAATATTAATGAGTGACTACCCCTCCTTGTGGAAGAACATAAGGTTCTGGAGAAATGATTATTTTGAATTGTTCTTTGTTCATTCAGGGTGCATTCATTAGTGCGCTTTAATCAAACTTTATTTTATTTGTCTGGAAAGTCCAGTTGTGTTGGTTTAGGTGTGAATGTTTAAATCAAACTGATTCAGACCAAAAGATCAAACTCTGGCCTGCCTGCCAACCTCAGTCTTGGATCTGCTGAAGTGAACTCTGGTGCGGTTTGAATGTGAATGCCAAGCGGATCTGAGATCACTTCTAAAACAGGAAGCGGTCTACACCGCAGGGCATTCTGGGTAAATACAACCAAAACAAATGCAAAAGTCTAACGCAAGTGGGAGAAATGACTAGTGGTCTATAAAGTCAAAAGAGAAATCGTACAACCGCTAAAATCTCCACGCTTGTTTACATTCTGTATAGAAGGAAGTTGCGCTCAGCGTCTTCAGAGGTTTTTGTGTCACTTCCTTCAGTGGTTCTTGGTGCAGCGCCCCCCACAGGCGAGAATGGGAACAGGTTGCTAAAAGGGTTTGGGTCATGGATGGATGGATGAACCGTAAACAGTTCAGCTGTAAACTGTTGAACAGTTCTTAAGATGCTGTTGAACTGAGCTGCTTGATTTTTGAAGGTCAATCCCAACGGACTCTTACATTCCACACTGCTAACAAAATAGAAAATCCAAATAAGTAATGAACTTTAGATCCAAGAAATGAAAACTGGAGTTGTTTGTGTACAAATAAAATGTGTCACTTAATATCTCTGAGTTTTATTTTTATATTTTTAGAATGAGTGAATGATCAAATAAGTACAAATGCAAGCAGTAAGCAATGTTTTCTGTAGCATTTCGAGATATGAAATTAGACTTCTAAGACTAGACTCAACAATCAGACGCAGAACCAGAGCTCTTATGAGTGTGTGTGTGTGTGTGTGTGTGTGTGTTCTGTGCTGTCTGGCATTAATTTAGGTCAGACTGCACAGAGAAGACAACATTCACAGGAAGCTGGCCACCAGGGAGAAAGAAATGCAGTTATTACTCTGTGTTCACCCAGCAAACACACGTTGGGCTCAGGATGTGTGCTAGAAGGCATTTTTACACTTGCTAGAGCAATCATGTCTTATAATTCATGTGTTTGTTTTTGTGTTTTGCTTAGATTGCTTTGAATTTCAAATGGAGTTAAATAATTTACTGAGGAGAAAGAGCTGGATATAATAAAGGAACGTACCATCAATATCTATTTCATCCACATGTTAACAACTGAAGGTGGTTAATAAGCCATTGTTTAATCTAATCTATCAGTCAGTAGAAGTTGACCAAACTCAGTCGGCATTTTAAAGACATATCAGTGTATCATAAAATAAACCTAAACTGCTTAGGAACTTATTAAAAATTCAGTGTTTGTGAATTAAGTATAAAACCTTCTTTTGGTTTACCCCACGAAGTAGTTCACCATTTTTGTTATTTTTTATGTGAGACTTATTAAAAAGCTACAAACATATTTATTATTGTAAAAAGAAAAAAAATCAATGTAAAAGTTTTGTTTTTCTTGATCTGTTTAAAGTTTAAACCAAATGTCCACATTTAATATCCAGGGACATTTCTAACCACAGTTCTTAGACAGCAGCGTTTTCACAGTAAAAATAAAAACTCATTAAATTTGTTTTGAAAGCTCGGCGTCTCTCTTTGTGGACATTTTTGGTGCTTCGTAATGTTTAGTAAATTGTTCTTGTTTTGTATGAAGCCGCTGGGGAAAAACATCTTAGCTTAATGTAATATGAATTCCAAACTCATTACTCTGCTCTTACACATTAACTCCTCTGTGTTGTGACATTTCTCTGTTTGGAACCTAGTTATTACTCTTCACCCATAACATTTCTTAAATGCATTTAAGCAAAACATTTTAACATTTTAACTTTCAGCCGATTTGACTTTAGACAGGGTGATATTAATATGATAAAGATGCATGCTCGGACATTAACTTTAGACTTTTATTTTTCTTCCTGCAGATGCTAATTGTGCTGCACAGCAAAAATCAGCAGCATTTATTTAGTCATTGTCTAAAAAAAGAAATTTTACTATTTTTCTTTTGTCTTTTGTATTAAGTTGCATCTATCAGCCTCAGTAAGAGTCCAGTTCCCATACTGGGAATGAGTGTTATACTTGTTTTAGTAAAAAAAAAAAAAAGCTTTTGATTATTAATTTGTTTTAAGCCACGTAAAACTGCGATAATGTATTTCCTTTGATTTCCTTATAGTACAAGATTTTCCAAACTGCATGTTTGCTACCGAGACTCGGTGCTGTTTAACTGAATCTCTCAAAAGGACTTTGTTTTTCAACCAACAATTTATTGATCGTTATTGACTAAATCAGAGTAATAACATCTGTGAATACTGCTCTTAAAATAACCATGGATGATTTGACAGAAATGACTGAACATCTCTCTTCCTCTCGTCTTATTTTCTAAAAATAAACAGTTTATCCCTGCCTGCTTAATCCTTATTTCATCTCTTTGTTGCTCACTCACCCACATATTCTTAGCTTCTGCTTTTCTTTTTTGTTTGTTTCTTTTTATCTGCATATTTCTGAACACTTTCTCTCTAGGCTTAACCTAGCCTGCCTCATCCGTTAGTGTGTATCTCCTTCCCTCCCTCTCTCTCTCTTCTCTCTTGGGGGTTGAGTGGTTGTAGCGTAAGCGCCAGTCATCTCTTATCATCGCCACTGTATTCCCTGACTGCTCAGCAGTCCACATCTCTCCCTCTGTCTCCTCCTTTCTCCATCCTCCTCTAATCTGTCAGTGTTTGTCTCTCTTTACTCTGTCGTGGATGTTACTCTGAGGAGGAAAAGTCAATGTCTGCGGTCATGTTTTGCGGTCTGAAAAGAGACATTGGGGCAAATAGTGTGGGTGAGTTTGTTTTTGTATTCCGACGCAGAAATACTCTTTGTAGAAGTATAATGTCATTAAAAAATGACCTAAGTGATGTTCGGCATGTTCCAGGTTGGATGTTATTGCAGTGTATCTAAGACTCTGTGGGTGGTGCTGTTTTCTTTTTTCATGTAAGATATCTGTAATCTATTTCACCGCTGTGCATCTAACACAGGCGTTGATGAAAAGCTCAGGTTTTAATGCCTTGGATAAAAGTATGACTTTGCTCTATGAATGTGTGAAGGAAACACCTCATCTGACATGTAGAACTGAAAATGATTTATTACCAATAACCGTATCAATCCAATCTACCTTATTCTCATTGCACATAGTTTTTCACTGTATTCTAAAGTTTAGTGTTTAATGTGTCCTAGGAGATTTATTTCTTATTTTTCTTGGGAAAAGACAAATTAAGCCCACTTCAAAAACAATCAAAACAATCAAAAAAAACCATGTAATCTAAAGAAGCGGTTACATGTTTTACAGTCATCTGAAGTCATCTCGGTGGTTTCCAGGCAGCCAACAATTGCCTCTAATAAGCTAAAGTACGTCTCTTATGGAAGTTGGTCCACATGGGAGGGCGAGCTCACAAAGGTGTAGTGCTTTTATTTTTACAGCAAAAATGTACAAATGGCAGGAGAGAATTGGCCCCATCTCAACTGCCAAGAGATGAAATGTCCACTGAGACTCCAAGATGGGATCAAAAATGATCAAATCGGTGTAATGCTAACCTTACGTTACACTCAAAAAACAGCCCAACGCCACATCAGTTACTTTAAGACCACATTCAGGTACAATAGCAAAACAAAAATCTGGTAATGGACGGTAAAAGAAAAGAACATTATATTATTATAACATTATGAATATATTATATTCATAATGTTTCAAAGATGCTTGGGTTTCCAAAGCATTTATAATGTTTCAAATAGGAGAGGCTGCAGCTTGGAATAGTGACTATAATTTGCACAATTATTTTATTATTATGACATTATACGGTGGACAAAGTTTCTCAATCTTATGACTATTTAATATCAATTTTAGCCCTACTGGAAATTAGAAAAAGTATATATAAATAACATGAAATGTGGAATAAAATGTAATTTTGGTTAAGTTATAAATCAGGACCACGTCCATTTTTATCATTAAAAAATGCTAAAATTTCACAGGGTGAGTTACGTCAGGTAGTAATACTTTGTATTTTGACGGAGGTGTAGTGAGGTCAAATGGTCTGAGGCCTTCTGCAGATAGTTGGTTATGAGTCTGGTAAGATGTTTAAATCTTACCCATCTGACCGTTCCAGCCAGTTCACCACAACAGCAAATCCCAAGATGCTAAAAAAAAATCTCCAAAAACCCTAAAATGTCATCATGGGACATAAATGATGTGCATGAATGATGCCTTTAGTTTGAAGAATAACATTCAGCACTGTGGATCTTTGTGGGAACGTCTAACTACTGCTGTGCAGTCAGCTTGTTGAATCATTTTTGGAAACATTTTGCAGATATTTGCATTGACTAAATCGTTTTAAATTATTGATAACATACGCTTCATTTTTCTCTGTAGCTCTGATGCTAAACTTACACTAAAAACTAAAAAGTATGAAACTTGTCTTAAATTATTCTAACCAGTGGTAGTTTGGGCATGAATTTCACCACTTTCTGCATTTTATTATCCATTTTCTTTTCAAGAATCTGTAGAATTAGTCACTTCAGGTTTGACCGGTCTGTACCTGGCTCTTGTCTTTTTCTCCAGCTGTGCAGCAAAGGATCCTTTTTTCAGTGCAGAATAATCCAGTTAAAGCTTGATGAGTTGAGGTATTATAGACTTTAATCAATGCAGTTTGTGTATGTAGTATTATATTATGCATGACTCAAGACATCCAGCCTTTGTTGACTGAGTATTTTTCTCCGTTATGATTCCCCCTGGACAGAGATCCAGGTAAAGATTCTTATTGTTTAAATCAAAAGCTGCTACAGATACTCCCATAGCAGCATGTAAGTAATATATTCAATTGTGCTTATTGGATGCTGTAAAAACTCAAACATTCCCCTTTCTGAGCTTGTCTGGCCACCTATTCCTGTCTGCAACCTTTACAAATAAAAGAGCCATTTCTGACTGCCAGTCGTAATAAAAATCCATTTAGCCCCATCAGTGTAACCTGAGCTGTTGAAAAAAGACAACTTATAATTTTCACAATATAATGTCCTTATAATATGCAGCAAAGGAAATTTGTAGTCATTTTTAAAGAAATCTGTTTTATTTCTATTTGTAGGTTTTAAAAAATAAACATTTGTTTACAGGAATTAAAAAGCATCAAAGTGTGATCTGCATGCATTTTTATCCAAATGTTAGAACGTATCTGTTCTGTCCCAACCTGACTCCAGCGGTTCTTGTCTAACCACCTCTTTCTGAACCGATTTTTAAAGCAGTGTGTTGACCCGCCTTTAATCCCTGCAGATCAAAGCCCAGTGGAGTGTTAAGGTAAAGGTAGAAACCTGTGGAGGATTTCAGAAAACCCACAACACATTTAAATCAATCAGAACATCCAGTTTCATGTAGGATACTGAAGCTTTTGTAATGAAGCTGCTTTAAGGCGAGGAAATTAGCAGTCAGATTCCTTGATGGATGATCCATTAGTGCACTTGTGTAACCTGGTTAGTTTCCTGTTTAAAACCGTATCTCTTTTGAATCACAGGAGAAATGTTGAAATTTAAACCTAAACATTTTTTTACTTCTGTTTAGCTGTCTTTGGATAGCAGCAGCACAGCAGTGGAGACTTGTTGATCGTAAAATGCCACCAGGAGTTGCAGCCTTTACCACTGAAGCTCTGGTTCATGAAGCTCTTTAGCATTTTAGATGTTCTGATGCTGAAGTCAAGCTGCTGTAGCATGTACTCTAAAAAAGAAAGGATAGTCATTTTTGCCAGCCCTACCATCTGCATATGTACTGCTGTGCTTCACTTGCCATGAAAGCTAAGAGTCAAAGCAACAGAATGTGATACAGCACTGATTTAGCTTTTACCATATGCAGCAGGGTGTATTAATAAGGTGAGCCCCGTCCTATTTCATGCCCTGATGGAGCCGGTGGGTGCTATTGCCTCAGAGACTAACTAAGCTGATAACAGTGATGGAACGTTTGAGGTTTATAAAGCTGGTTTCATTTTTCAGCTTTATGTGGAAAGCTGCTCTTTAGAGGTTTCATATTTCACTGTATGCTTTGTTAAACATCTGCAGCAGCTGAATTTTATTATCATAAAGGGATTCAAAGAAAAGTCCAGAGATCAACTGAATATTATTAAGAGCAACAAAATGTTATTTTTTTTCTTACACTGGTATTCTTATTAGAGATCCTAAATTCCCAGTAAGGGATTTATCAGGAAATTAACATAATTTCCTGAGTATTATTGGTCTGACGGCAAAGAGAATTTAGAGGCTGTGAGACGGGGAGTGTGTAGGATGCTACCATAATTTGTGAATGTTGCCTGCAGTTCTCTCTGCTGTTCCCTGCAAACTTCATTTTCCTTTATCTTCTGGAGGCCATCGTTTTCCAGCATGGTGTCTGTTGGATCATTACGAGCCTGACGATGATGCAGGAAAGATGTGAACCATTACGCAACTGTTAAAAAACCTGTAAATAAATATATTTCTAACAAAAATGTTCATCCTGCTGTGATAAGTACAAGATTTAGTTATAAATGAAGATTTTTACACGTTTCTGTCGCTGTCTTCATCAGATGAAGCTCTCCTCCCACCATCATTTACATTTTTAGTCATTTAGATTATGTTCTTACCTTAAGCAGCTTACAAGCATTGCAGGTAAATCGTGGCAGAGTGCGGGGGATCAAACCATGTGACTCATTAAAAAAAGCCACTGTCTTTTCCCTGATAAATCCCTCTCAACGCTCATTTAAAATGTTCCCCTCTGTCTTCGGTTGCTGACCCTGTGATGAACGCCGTCACCGGTTAACAGGATATCGTGTTGGATCAGTGGCTCAGACATGTTGGCAGAAAGAGGCTAAACTGGAACTTCAAAGCGGTTTTGATGCTTTGTGTTTTTTTCCTGTTCAGCACCTGCCAGGCTGTTTTTCCTTCTGTACTCATTTCTCTGCAGCTCCATTGTTTGCTCCATTGTTTGATTTTCATCGCCCAAAATATAGTTTTCTTTCAGTTTTTCTGGTTTCTTCAAGGAGAATTTCAGTTCATGTTATTTGAACAGAAACAGCCTGAAAAACATCACATTCAAAATTCCTTCATCTGGACTGTCCATTCTGTGCTGCTTCTTTTTCTGATCAATAAAAATTATTTCTTTCAAAGTGAACAAAAATGAAACTTGATTAATTTGTCTTGGTAAAGTTTTGAACATAACAAAACTGCATGCAATCTCTATAATGGTGATAGCAGTCATTTTTGTAAAATAATTTGTCACATTGCTAAGAAGCATTACATTTAAAAAAATATTTTACTTTTTTGTAGCAACCCAACTGAAGTGGAGATTTAGAAGGGAATATATGTTGCTCCATGGTAACAAGTAGGGAGTCATTCATTTGTCATTTTATACTCACTGGTTACTTTGTTAAGAGCGCCTTACCAACTCCAGTTTGGACCTGATTTTGTGTCAGAACCGTCTTAATTCTTCATGCTGGAGACGCCACAATGTCACAAAAAATTGTTTAGAGATTTTGGCCCAAACTGACACAAAACTATCACACAGTCGCTGCAGATTTCTTAACTTCACTTCTAACCTGTGTTTCAATCAAAGTTTCTCCAAGAGCATTTTGAAGTATTCCATTAAAAAAAGTTGATAAAAATGGCAAAATTTAGCAAAAGGTTTTTGCTTGAGGCGGTTTTTGGCACATAGAGTTTATGAGGTAAAGAGGAATTTTAAACACATTTGCCAAATAAGTTCTGACTTAGCAAACACTTACCTCATATAACTGATCGTCTGTTTCCACTGTTAGAAACCTTAGAACTGGATTTCCTTTTCTCTTTCTGGTGATGTACAGCCAATATTAACATGACAGAATAATTCAAACTTGGCTCACATTCCTGAAAACCTTCATCTGTTTGGCTCAGATTATTGGTCTATGCTAGTTTTTAACCTCTACTTCCTGTTTATTACAGCCACACGTAACATCAACGTCTGATAAAATGACCTTTAACCTGGTTGACTTGCTCCAAACCTGCAGATGGAAAAGCCGCTTTTTCTTTTGCCATATGTTTTAATTCATAATGTGTAATAGTAATAATATGTAATATCTAATAACATCTGCAGAATATCTATAGAATGTACTTATATAAAAATATATATTCTTGGTTTATTCTTCATCTCATGTCAGTTTTCTTCTGACGTGAGACGACTAGCAGTTCTCATCATAACATCCTTTCTACTTCAGGATGTTTTTTGTCATGTTAAGTTGTTCCATCCTGCCTACTTGTGTAGTTTCACATACTAAAAATTATTTGATGATCAAACTTTTGATTGATATACATCATCTGTGAAACTCTGGGGAGTTGGAGCCCATCATGGCCTCACTCATCACTGGCTCAAAAGCAAATAATAATCAGATATTCAGGAGCAAATCTGCCAAAGAAAAGCATATAGAAATTATGAAATTAAAGTTATGTAATGAGCTTTTTAAAACCAAGATATTAAACTCCTTTAATATCTTAAATCAAATGAAGAGAATGTGCTTGAAAGAGTGGCCACAACTTTCAGAAAGAAAATCCCAGAAGCTGGTCAGAATTATGCACAAAGCTCCTGTTATTATCATAATGGAAGCCCTTTTTAGAGCTAAGTGTCTGCTTCAGCACTCACCCCCTCTGGTGATTGGATGCTTTTTGTGTTGAGTTTTCAAAGTTTTGCAAAAAGTCTAGACAACAAAGAAAAAAGCCTGAGATCATTAGAAGTGAAGTGGTGATCAGACCCATCTTCCATCCCCCACCCTCCTCCGTTTTCCACCCTCGATACCAGATCTATACAGGCTGCAATTAACCACAACAGACAAGCCATTAAGCTCTCTAATTACTGCTTGTTCCTGCCATAGATGTTCAGAATGTGTGGGCTGGAGACCCGTGTGTAAGGTTTGAGGATGAGCGGGTTTGCAGAAATTTGTGAACTTAACAGGTATTATTCTGAACATCCAAGCTTTTGTTTGCGCTTCATGTTTCAAGTTTTCTGTACTGTTTATTTAGTGAATGGGGTCTCCAGTGTGTGTGTGCTTGTGTGTGTTGAGTGAAAGTGGGGGCTGAGATAACCACATTCCAACTGTTTGTCAGCCCCATCCCAGACAATGGTTAATTACTCTTCTTCAGTGGCTGCAGAATCATAATCGCTGCAATCATATGCCTTGGTATTCAGTAACTCAGAAAGCTCAGGCAGGTTGGTGTACGTGTGTGTGTTCACACACAGGAAACACTCTGACACAGTAAGTTCTTTAACTAGCAGGTGTTAACGTTGATCTTATTTTGTTAATCTGACAAAATCATCATCACTGTAAACAAAAAAGAATCAGTTAAACAAAATCAAAATTTCATGTAAGATAGTCGTACTAATGGGGCCAGAACTTATACATCCATCCATTTTACACCCTTAGAAATTAATTACATGTAATTAAACACTGTATTTGTATCTAAATGTCCTGCATTCAAGCAAACATTTGACCTCTGAAAAATAAATCAGCCATGTATATTAGTAAAGATCTGAATTCTTCAAGCTGAGGTTTGGGAAAATGACTAGGCTAAAATCAAAGCTTATTTATGCATTCCCTCTCTACTCACTTAAAAACCTTTTTTCTTTTTTTTTAAGAGCATTATCCAAAATTCAGGAGGTAAAATTCAAAAAGTAGTGAACTTCTCTTAACCTGCTACCTCCAGGACATTTGTTACTTCTTTCAAACCGTTTGGATATTTTTAAAAGTTATTTTCATAATTAATGGTATAATTTGGGTATCATTGATGCAAACTAAGCAAATATGTTTCATGGATTAGAAATGTGTTGCTGTTTTTTTAATGTTCTTTCTTTGTTGGTTCCTTTGGCTCTTTGGTGAAAATTGACGTACTTATGTCATAATTCAGAAGATTTCCAAACTCCTATGACTGCAGTTTTGGTTTCTTATACTCTGAAAGTCAGATAACTCTGTTATCTCCTCGGAAAGAAGGTGCTGCGCTTCAATACGCCTGACTGTTTCTGATTTTCTGTCTTGAGTTGAAGTTATCAACTGAACAGCAGACTAGTCTTTTAGCCATTAAATCCGATCATTTCAGCTCAAACATATTCAGGACAAACTGACAGACAATGCAATGAAAAGTATGAAGGTTTGCGTTAGTAAGATTCCACGTTGACTCATTTTAAAGTCTGAGCTGAGGGTTTAAAGTGAACATGGATATTTTTAGAGTTCTTTGTACTTCTTGCAAATCTCCAAACATTACCAAATGCAGCTCTTTGTTTTTCTTGTTGATAAATGATTAGAGAAACTAAACCTTTGGTAAACAAATAAAAACTTTGTAAATACATGAGGAAAAAACAGTATTTCAGTTATGTGAAAGGACTGTGATTATCAAACATAGTATGATAAGTCTTACTATAAATTCAGATTTAAATGACGTCCTTAATAACTCAGGGCGCAGGACTTGTCCTGAACTCAAGCATTTCCAATCACAGATATCAGAAGTACAGATTTAAATAAACTATTTTACCAAAAATAAAAAAATCTCTGACATTCTGTACAGTGTAATAATCTGCATATTGTTAGATTGAAGTTTTAAATATGTAGTTGTGCATGTCATTTCATGTATTCAAACTTCCCTTTATATCTTGCCCCCGACAAAATAATAATTGTGTGTGTGTGTGGGTGTGTGTGTGTGATCAATGTGTAAGCTATTGTGTCGTCACTCTAAAGCCATTTAGTGCAGCAGTCCTGTGGCAAATAAAGTGTGTTTTTCAGTGATGTCCACAGAAAAAAACCAAACAAATAAAACACTTTTTGTTCAACAAAATTATGTGACATCATAATTGTCTGTCAGAATAAGATCGTACATAACTGCCTTTTGTGTTTTATCCATATAAAACAGTTTTCGTATTTGAGCGAATTGTTGTTGACTGCCAACAGCTCTCTGTTGCTGCGCTCCATTGTCTGCTTAATGGGTTTTTGGTAACCTTGAGCTAGAATGTAAAATAAGTTCATAAATATGCATGGCAAGATGTGTAAGGGAGCGAAAGGAATGAGGAAACCCTTTTCTTTGGTAATTGTACTCTGGACCTTGAGGGAATCAGAAAGGATTACGCCTCCTGTGGGAAATCTGCTTGTCAGACTGCAGGTTTGTACATAAGTCAGATGTTGGTGACGTTATCTAAAGACTGCATCAATGTATTGCCAGTAGTCACAGATAATTATGTTTTTCTCCCTAAAACTGCTGTTGCTTTTCAGTCAGATTCATCATAAAGTAACATTCTGACATGTTCTCACTTTTCTGTTTGAGGGATTTTAGGTTCAAAATTCATATTAATGTCTGACTTTCCTTCCTGGACCTTTCAGTCCAGAAACACAAGACAATGCAGATGAACAGAATTATGCAAGACATATATTTAGGCGAATTGCATATGCTTTCCAATAACTTGTTGAAGTAGTCTTTCAGAAACCTTAAAATACTTTGTTTTAGATTTCTGAATGGATTACTTTATGTGTTCTTAATAATAAAAAAGGAATCAAGTAACATTTAAAGGGCATCCCAGTAAGTTCTTTTGCTAAAGCAGGACAGATTGTCGACTTGAATGAACAAAATGAGGAATTAAGCTACAGTTCTGTGAGAAAAGCCTAATGCTGTCGCACAATTACCTGTCAGCAGAGAAGAAGTTGGAGGGAAACTCATGTTCCCTTCAGAGGCCTGTGTTACCAGTAAAGCCTCGTTCCCACAAGCCACTCTGTCACCTGAAGTTGTACTTCACATATTTTTGGAAAGGCTTTTGGGAAACAACAGAGAGTACTGTTGTGTCATGTATGTATTCATTTCAGACACGGAGACAAATTCAGCCACACAAATCTACACAATTCCTGCAGGTGTTTTGGTGCAAAGCTGTTTTTGCCTCTCTTCAGCCATTCAGCATGTATCTATTTGTGTTTTTACTATTTTATAAGCTTATTTTGGTTTACTTTTTTTGTCCAGAGAGTATTCGAGAGATTTCAAATTAAATATCAGAGAAACAAGGCATGCATGGACAAACTTTCATGTTAATACTTCTTTTTCTTAATTAGAAAAGCACAACACATTTAAAACTTGAGTGGAGTGCTGATGCAAATGGAGAAACTCACTTTAAGGTCATGTTTTCTACTCCTGTTGTATGAATTATTTATTAAAGCTTGGAAAACGCATAAAAAGCTTCAGTTGAGAAATATTTTCTTGCACCACATTCGTTGAAGAAAAACTGTTTTTCTTTCCACAATGGATTTTGTTTAAAGAGGCTCAGAAATCCTGACTTTATGCTGCAGCAGTTCAGATTTAATGATTCTGCCCCAATTACATACAGTGTTCCCATATATATGATTTTATGGGGTTTTTTGTTGGTTTTACTCTTTTGTTGGCTTTGGTTAAATGGTTTTTAGTAGAAAGCGTAAATACGGCTCCTGTTTTGTAAATGTTGCTGATGTAGGAGGTGCAGTAACCTCCAACTGCGCAGCTGCTTCTAGGATGTTCACTATTCATGATGGAAGAATTTCCTTATTACATATTGGAATTTAAATTCATAAAGAACATAATGCATGATGTAGGGAATCATGATCTTTGTTGTTTATGTTATCTATCTTATCAATCTCCTTTATAAATTAAAGATTTTTATCTTTTCAGTCTCAACTCCATCAATAACAAACCTGAAATAAATAAATTATATTTCTTGTTAATTTATATTCTATGGCAGTGAATGAGGTCAGCAAATAATAGAAACTTATTGTTTTTCAAAGTTACAAACTGACTTTTTAACATAAATTGAATAATTTAACATAACTAGTCACTCATAGGATTAACTTACTAGTAAGCATGTTATATTTTTAATGATTAACTTAATGAACAATCAATCATACAGAATTTTGATGGGAACCAAGAATTAACATTTAGGGTATAATTAGCTTCTTATATGTCTAACTTCATCAAAAGCAAATTGTTTCTCCTACTAAAAATTCAAACATCTGTGCATAATTTATATTTCCCAATCCTCGTTTCAATTTAAGGACAGGTTTGGAGAAGTTAAATAATGAAGTCAGAACTAGAACCACCCTGATAGATCAGGATCAGAGTTTGATTCAGGCGCCTGTTTCCTTGAAACCAGTTTGGGTTTCTGAACCATTAACTCCCAGTCGTTCCTCTCTCTGCTGGGGGAACGGCTGGACTCGGCTCCGACAGCTTTTCTCTTTCCTCTCAGCGCTGAACCTGCAGGCGTTTGGTTCTGGGTCACAGTCTGGACTCTCTCTGGACTCAGGACTCAATTGGTTTCAGTTCCAAAACAGTAGTTTTGCAGAATAAATTGGGTTCTGTCTCTGTGGTTCACAAAGAAAAAACAAAACAAAAGTTTCCTGGAACTGTAAAGATTATTGTATCAAAAAACTGTGAAATATGTTTCACACATTTCTGACTGATAAGTCATTACTTCATTTAAAACAAACTTAGCTGTGTTTTTACTGGTTAGCCTTATGTTGTCTCATTGTTCCAGCATTTTCTTTGATTTGTGAAATAAAAAACTATTCAACATATTTTCATTGATCCATCTAGCAGAAGCTGTTAGTGTGATCCAGTACATTCACACCAAGAGAAAAACTGTATTAAATATTATTTTTGCTGTTAAGCATAATTATTTAACCCAATATATATTTTATAGGGTCACTCAGGAACAGCACAGAGAAATGATACCAACATTGTGAAAGATTAAGCACAACATTGTTTCATTTTCTTATGGAAAGTGTCGTTTGTTCTGTCGCACAGGCGAAAGTCATTACTGTCTCTGCTTGAAAAGAAACTGGAGCTACAAGCACTGTGCCTGCTGGAGGAGGTAAATCTGGCCTGACGCTTCATCTGCAACTCAACCTGTTCAGCTACCTGACAGTGCCAGCAGTCATTAGTCTAATCCCATTCAAATTATTCATTGCGAGACGTCAATTTATCAGGCTGGGTTGGGGGAAATGAGTGGAGACCAAACGAGTCTCAGCATTATTTTGAGAAAGATAAAAGATAAGCTGTGTTGAAAGACCATGTGCAAAGCCATGAAAAACCTTAAAGTGATGGATAATACCTCAGTGGTAGAAACAGGCAGGACAAGTTTGCTGTTTTCAAAGAATGAGAGCTGAGAGTTGGTGAGGTTTGGGGTAAGGTCTGACTAAAACACAGGAAGTCAGGAAGGCATAGACGCCCCAAACCCATAAATTATCCCTGATACCTGGTTAGACGTAAAATCTGTGCCTTTGGAAATCCTGTTTTCATACACATGATGGTCCCACAGCCAAATATTAGCCAGCCAGATAACTTATGAATGTGGTTCCAAACTAAAAAGAAACCACACAATATATATTTATTTTATTTATTGTGCCTTTGCATCTCTGAGACAATAACAATATGATCCTTTTGCTGATGAAAAGAAGATGTTCTAAACTGAGCTATGCATGTTGGCAAAAGGAATATAGAATATCGAATTACATTAATCACGATGGTTGAAAACCTTAAACATCTTATACGTGGTTTAAAGGTCAGATAATTATTATTTTAGAGTCACTGAGTAAATTTAAACTTTACATTTCATTAAACAAATGCTACAGAATGTGGTTATTCCTTAGAACAAAAATCATCAAACCTGATCTATCTGAAGAGATTACTACCAATTTGTGAACTGAAGCTCCACATCGTCACAATCTCACTAACATCTAATGTTCTTCATATGTGTTAAACTCGTCAAACATTTGGTTTAATTCAGTTTATCTGTGTAGTGCTAATTCACAACAGGACTCACTTTACAAAAACATAAATTCAATCTCATCATGTTTTTATTCAGCCAAACATTCATGTTTAACTTAGAAAACTAAAGAAATTTAACAAATGTTTCTCTCATGCGTGTTGCTTAGTGGCAGCTTCAGGATAAACAGCCTTTCTCAGCCAACAAACGCTTGAAAATATGTTGCAAAGTCCTTCCAAATTCTGTCAGAGTCCATTAGTGTCTCAGTGCTATAGCCAGATTTAAAATGCAATCTCATCTACAAAATAGTATAAAAAAATGTATATGTATTTTTGCAGGTTTATAAAATATGTTTATGTGTGAGCTGTGCCGTAATCATGCAGTTTAAAGTTTAATAGATGAGAAATGGCTTTTGAATTTTAAAACTCATTGAAAGCTTATGATGAAGCCGAGGTTCAGAAGTAGGACAAATCCTCTGCCTTCAGTCGCAGCAGCAGCCGCATCAGCAGCACCAGCATGCGCAGCCGCAGCAGCAGCAGCAGCAGCATGCGCAGCCGCAGCAGCACCAGCATGCACAGCCGCAGCAGCCGCAGCACCAGCATGCGCAGCCGCAGCCGCCTCCATTCCAGCCTCTGCTGTCAAACTGAGCTGCAGATGGCATGGGATGGCAAACACTTAAGAATCCTTCGTATATGAAAAATGTATTTAACACAAAAACTTTGACCCAAAACATGCTTGACAATAAATCCCAGTTAGGCCTTAATTAGACTCTAATTAGAAGAAACTGCAAAACAAACACTGAAAATAGTACGATCAGATTTGATTCACAGATTATGGAAGTAATCTCTTTCCACATAAATGAAAGTATCTTTCTAAGAACCAGTGAAAGTACATCAGGACTATACAGGGCCTCTAACAGGTGGGCCATTCCACAGTTGGGTTCATATTTCATCATTGTTCTTCATAAGTAAAGTCCTCCTGTTGGAGTCATTGAGAGGAACTTCCAGCAGGTCCTGGAACAGCATTTACCCGTAATGAAGCTGTTAAGATGAACTCTGATGCCATGCGCAGCGTGTCCCACTGACTGAGAAAACATTTTAGCTAAATCATATCAAGAAGCTCAAGCATCTCAATGCTGAGCAAAGGGATGGTTGTAGGTCGATTTGGATGGAATCTGCAAAGAAACACAGCACCAAAGATTTAAAAAGACTTTTGCAAACTCTTCTATATTTGAGCCCTTAGCTATGCATAGTGAGTGAATGACAGAAAGATTATAAATCATATATGCGAAATATGTAAACGTCCTGTGCAGAGAACCTGGACTTACCTTTAGGAAAAGTTTAAGGAGGCTTACTAAATGCAAGTTCAGTCCCTGCCTGCTGTGAGGTGTCTTCTGGATGGTTCCTGGATGAGTTATTGTGTTTATGGCGATGCTGTTGAACGAGCAGCAGTAGATAGAGATGAACTGATAAATACATTTATATATTTTCACACTAACGTGAGTGCAGTTTTATATATAAATATTAACAGATAATTTTAACTATAAAGTTTTGTCATGGCATGGCTCCTTCGCTCCTCTCATCTACTTTCTATCAAATGTTTAATAAACACAATTACTGACCGACTGGAACATGGTAAGCTATCAAACATTTCAAGAGTTGAATATTTCTGTGTGACTTGTTGTTTTTAACATACCTAAAAGATGTTATACTTATTTTGGTTTAACGTGGTTTCAAGATAAAAGTAATTGTGTGAGTATTTCATGTCATAAAAGCTCCAAGCATTTTGCAGCTCATCAAAGGCAGTTTTTTTTTTTTTTTTGCCCCATTGGGGCAGAAATCTTTGTATAAAATATATTAAAGTGATAAAACTGAGAAACATAAGTAACCACTGTTCATATTCCCCCTATGAACAGCACCCAGTTTCTCTGACCTACAAAATATCAAATATTCACAATGAGAAATGAGCGTCTTAATTGGCAACAGTGTATGTTGTGAATAGAGTGCGTAACTATGCACAATAGCAAGACTAAGATAACTACAACTGAGATTTGAGTGCAGTGCAGCTTTAACCTTATACTAAAGAAAAGGAAGGAAAAAATGTTAAGGTTGAAAAATGTACCAGTTTAATAAACCGTACTGGTCAGTAATAAACCAAGGGCAATGCACATCAACAGAGCACAGTTAACTTTCAGTCCAGTAGAACCATAGCACAGGATGTGTCCCACCTATTAATAAGGTATTAATCACAACAAGTGCTACAACTAAATCTCAAAACCCCCATAGATCAATAAGAGGGTATTTAGCACACTCAGTGAAACCTTTCGATCACAGAACTGCACAAAAACATTTTAAACAGAATAATATATACATAAAAAATGAACAAACAGGACTGGCAAACTGAATGTATCAACCACACTTTTCAGTCTCTTATTGGTGTAAAGCAGACCGTTAGCTTTATAAAGGCCTGAAGGGACTCAGTTAGCACAACCACGGAATAGCAGTCCCAAAGATGGCGGCTCCCAGAACAACCACGAGGAATGGGTTACTCACCCCACCATGGTTACCAGTTTTTGAAGAAACGGCAATAAACTGCTCCAGCTGTCCAACAGTCCGTAGTTCGGGTCTGCAGCTCCAAAAACCAAGCAAAACGTCCAGGAAAGTTCGTAGCTCCAGCTGGTTAGCAAGAAATAACAATCCAAAATGGCCCAGATCCAGCCTGGTCCGTGAACGGCCGCTGGCCGACTGCCAGTACGTAGCAGCACGTACACATCGGGCCATCACAGCCAATCAAATTGCTTAGACTTGATTTTGCCGTTGACTGACCAGTAAGGTAGAAACGAGCAAATTTGATGCATTTACTGGCGGTGGTAAATAACAGTTATTTATTTATTTATTTATTTATTTATTTATTTATTTCGAACAGACTTTAAAACAATCAAAGAGAAAATAAAATAAAATGGAATGAAACAAACTTAAGAAATAAAATATGAAACAAATTATTATGCCCATGTGACATGCAAAATTTTCTGTTCGAAAAGGAGCAGGTAGAAGATACATCTTATAATGTCCTGCCCCTTTCCTACTTGTCAATGTATTTACAATGAACTGTCATAACATCAAAAAGAAATTTTTTTCCATTTTTCATCATGTATAACTATACAAAATTATTTTAAGTACTATTTATATCATCAATTACATTATAGCCTATTGGATATTAAACATCTTATACAGCATATTTTGAAATGAGCTCTGCTTTAATCAGCTTTTTAAATTGGTTTACATTTGTAATTTGTTTTAACTCATCATTCAATCCATTCCAGACATTTACTCCACACACAGATAAACAAAAGCTCTTCCTGGTTGTTCTAATATGTTGTTTTTTAAAATATCCTTCACCTCTTAGATAATAACCACCCTCTCTGTCAGCAAACATTTCCTGTATACTGTGTGGAAGTTTTTGATGTCTGACCTTAAACATGAATTGTGTAGTTTTAAATGTTACCAGGTCCCAGAATTTCAGTATATTTGATTTAATAAATAACTGGTTTGTGTGTTCCCAGTATCCCACTTTATGTAATATTCGGATGGATTGTTTTTGTAAGAGGTATAATGGCTGTAAATTTGTTTTGTATGTATTCCCCCAGACTTCCACACAATATGTCAGATGTGGTGCAATGAGTGTATTATATAGAATAAACAAAGATTTATAGTCTAGTACGAAGTTAATTCTTCTTATAACAGCAACACTCTTGGCTATTTTAGATTTTACTTGTCCGATGTGTGGTTTCCAGCTGAATTTATTATCTAATGTGACACCCAAGAATTTTATTTCATGTACTTCTTCTAAATTAACACTGTCAATTGATATTTTAATTGGATTATTTTCCTGTTTTTTATTGTTTCCGAATATCATAAATTTGGTTTTATCTAAATTTACAAATAATTTATTGTTTTTGAGCCAATGCTGTAATTTTTCTATTTCTGTGTTGATCACTTTAGAGAGTTGTTGAATGTTTTCTCCGGTACAGAAGATACTTGTATCATCTGCAAATATAATGTATTTTATAAGATTTGATATTTTGACTATGTCATTTATATACAAAATGAACAATTTGGGTCCCAAAACTGATCCCTGCGGAACTCCACAAGTTATGTTGAGTACGTCTGATTTTTGACCATCTAATTCTACAAATTGTTTCCTTTCTCCAATGTAGCTCCTAATCCAGTTTAATGGCACCCCTCTAATGCCATACCTTTCCAGTTTTTTTAATAACATGTCATGATTGATGGTATCAAAAGCTTTTTTAAGATCCAGAAATACACCAATTGCACATTTCTTTTTATCCATATTGTCTATAATTTCTTCTGTTAATGCCATCAGTGCCATCGAAGTTGATCTTTTTTCTCTAAAACCATACTGACAATCAGTCAGAATGTTTTGCTTTTCAATGAAATTATCCAACCTTTTACTAAAAACTTTTTCTAGTATTTTTGAAAATTGACAGAGAAGTGACACTGGTCTATAGTTGCTAATTATATTCTTATCTCCAGATTTAAATAGAGGAATAACCTTCGCTATTTTCATTGCATTTGGAAATGTTCCAGATATGAATGACAAGTTGCAGATGTAAGTTAGAGGATCTGCCACATCATCAATTATCTGTTTTATAAGTGACATGTTAATGTCCTTCCAGTCCATTGATTTTTTATTGTTGCATTGATTAACTATTTCCTTAATTTCAATTTTGTCTACTGGTTTCAGGTACATAGATGATGTATTTTGTTTAATACATATTTCCGATGAATCCACATCCAGTGGGTTTGATTTATTTATTTGTTCTGCTAACGTAGGCCCTACATTTACAAAATATTCATTAAATCCATTTACTATCCCAACTTTTTCATTCAGGGTTTTATCATTATAAATAATATATTTAGGGTGAGTAGTATTAGAAGAATTTTTTCTTATCAAGCTATGTAAAGTTTTCCAAATTCCTTTAATGTTTAGTTTATTATTTTCTAATATTTTAGAATAATAATCTGTTTTGCATTTTCTCATAATAATAGTTAATTTATTTTTATAAGATTTATATTTTTGTTCTGCTTCAACCGTTTTATATTTTATAAATTGTTTATATAGATTATTCTTTTTCTTACATGCATTATGTATGCCTTTTGTAATCCAAGGCTTATGTTTGTTTTTTTGCCTGTAATTACAAGTTACAATTGGACAGTTTTTATCATAAAATGCTTTAAATATTTTGGTGAATATGTCAAAAGCCTTATCAATATTTCTTTCTTCATACAACACTTTCCAGTTCTGTGATTGTAAATCGTTTCTTAATGCTCTTATTGAGTCCTCTGATATTATTCTTTTGTAAGTGATGTTTGTGACCTTGTTCATTTTTCTGCAAACATCTTCAAGTATAACAAACACTGGTAGATGGTCACTGATATCATTTATAAGAAGTCCACTTCTCAATTTACTTTCCATATAATTAGTAAATATATTGTCAATCAGGGTTGAACTCTGTGTTGTTATTCTACTTGGTTTAGTAATTAGTGGATATAAACCTAAACTATATATAGAGTCCATAAAGTTAGATGTACTTTTAACCATATGTGGATTCAACATATCAATATTAAAGTCTCCACAGATGAAAATTACCTTTTGATGCATCTTAGCAAACAATGTTTCCATGTAATTTGTAAAGATGTCAGTATCAGATGCCGGTGCTCTGTACACACAGCTGACCATTATATTTTTCTGCTTCTCAAATTGGATTTCAATAGTAATGCATTCCATAACTTCATCAATTGACACTGACATTTTTTCTAGCATCTTATATTTTAGATCATTCTTAATGTACAAAGCAACACCTCCACCTTTTTTATTCTTTCTGTTAATGTAATTGAACTCATACCCCTCCAGTGGGAAATCTACTCCCTTCTCAGAAGTGAGCCAGGTTTCTGTTATTGCTATGACGCTAAATGACCTTTTTAGTTGATGTAAATATTCTTTTATTTTGTCATAATTTGCATAAAGGCTACGGCTATTGAAGTGAATAATTGACATTTCTTGATCCGAATTATAGCATTGGCTATAGTTCTCATCAGTATAGTAATGGCAGTTGTCATTCAAATAATCAAGAAAATTGTTGTCGGGGTCAATATCTGTGTCTATGTTCATATGTATATTTTCTTATCATCACTGGTTTTCAGAAAGTTGACCATGGTTACCCGGTTATCCTGTTTTACTGATATTTATCCAACTCTTCAATTTTTCTGATGAACAGTATCTTAGCTTCTTCCGGTGAACCGTTCAATTTGATATAGACTCTGCAGTTTGAGGTCCATGTTGATTGTATTTTTTTTTGTTTCCTGAGAAAACGTGCTTGTCTTGCTATATCTGCGTTTAGTTTGGTTAGATGCTCATTTATATAAACATTGGTTCCCTTTAATTTCCTCCCTTGTTTTAAGAGTTCATTTTTGTGTTTCCTGTTTGTAAATCTCATTACAATAGCTGGTTTAAGTCCTTTGTTTTTTTGTGGAAGTGGATGGCAAGCTTCAATGCCATTATTATCAATGCTGATTCCCTTATTGCTGAAGAATGATATTATCTGTTTTTCAAAAGTTCCTTGCTCTTCATCCCTTTCTTCGGTATTATTTGCTTCTGTAACAGCCCGGGCATATGATCGTGGCTTCATTTCCAACCCACTAATTATAACATCATTCATTCGACTGTATTGTTCCAAATCAGCCACACGATATTCCAGGAAGGCTATTTGCTTGTCTTTCTCTACATTCTGTCTCTTCAATTCTTTAACCTCCCCCATTAAGTTCATTATTAGTTTTTGTTGTTGTGAGATTGTTGCTATCTCACCAGACATGAAATCCAAGGATTTCTTTATCTCCTCAAACTCCTCCTCTGTCGTGGATCGACTTTGCTTCGTATTTCTTTTCGACATTTCCGTTTACTCTGAACAATTTGATGGTCCGGCGTTGGAGTTCCAGCTCAGGAGTTGCAGCAGCTGCCCTGCTTTGTTGCCGCCAGTCAGATATTGTAGTGGGAACCCAGCGTAGTCGCAGCCGCTAGGTGTTCTCAGCAATAGCAGCCCAGCATTGTAGCCTTAGCTCAGGTATGGAGACCCACCTCAGATGTTGTAGCCGCCTACCAGGTGTTGGCGCCGCAACCCCCTCTCAGCGTTGTAGCCTCCGGTCAGGTGTTGTCTCCACAGCAGCCTCTCAGCGTTGTAGCCGCCGGTCAGGTGTTGTCGCCGCCGGTTTACTGGCTTATGTCCGATCAGTAGATCCTATTCCTTGACCAGCTGGCATCCATTGGAAAAGGGCGATCTGAACTCCAGTTTCCTGCAGATTCAAAACGCTACATTTACTGCGTGTTTTAACCCAATAGAAAATATTTGTGTATATTTTAATGTTTAAGACTTTTACAGTGTGTAAAGCCTCCAATATGTGAGTGTAAAACATTAACCAGGTAAAGTTTGTATGTGTTTATTGTGAATGTTTCTTCCTTTGCTTCATTTTCTTCATCTTTGAGCATTTTTCAAAGTGTAATATCTTTGTTTTATACTAGTTTTATATGTGAAACTGGTAGATTTAATTTCTGTTTCACCCTTCAGCCTCTCCATTTTAGCTGTCTATGTCAGAAAGTATCTTTTTATTATGACAACTGAAAAAGCAAGTTTAAGACATGAAAACCAAAAAAATAATGCAAAGTATTGTTATGAAGCTCAGCTCACTGCTGTATCTGTTCCTTCTAGATGAGGGGCCATATGGAAAAACAAAGGATATCTCTGGACCAGAACACACCATGACTTTGAGAAGGCACAGTATACCAGGTACATGACACCTCTGTCACTTAAAACCTCTCCAGAATAATCTGTGACTGTAACAACTCTCCATGAATACAAATAATGGATGTTGAATTTCCACAAATATGTCAGAAACTGAATGACTTCAGGTTAGGGTGCTGAAGGGCCGAGTGGTGGCCAGCTGAAGTGTTTTCTAGCACATTTCTAACCATCATTTAGTAATGGTGAATTAAGGCTAACTCTATATAGCTATAGCTCCACAGTCATGTCATGAGCAGGTGTCCATTAATTATTAATTAACCATTAATTAACCATTTGTTCATCATCTAGAAAGGCTAAACTAAGAGTTTGTTTCTGTTAGTTACCCATTACATTAGACCCCTGGTATTTATAGGGTTTAGAGAATAGCTAAAATAAATCAATTGAGAAATCCTCTAATAACACTCATGTGTTTATTTTAATAGTTCAAACAGAAAATACATTAATATGCCTTAATAATAGACAAACTTTCTGCAAATAATTTGGAATCATGTTTCCCATTGAGAAACATTTGTGATAAAAACAATCTTTTCTTTTACGCCATCATGACTTTCCCATCACTCTTGTGACCTTTAATGTGAAACTTTGATTTCATACATCAACACTGAAATTCAACATTTACGGGGTAACTTGGATTATTTGTACCAACAAATTGTGAGATGAGTTTTATAACTATTAAATAATTATAGTTATAAAGGAGAGGTATTAATTATATATCTGTCCTACCTTGTAAAAAGAAAATATTTGTTCATAATTCTATCTTTAAAGTCTTGGAAATGTAATTTTCTTGACCTCTCTTGAGAACCACTTTGTCCTCTGTAGTATTTTTGCCAGCATGATTAATCAAACTTTCAACCTCAGGAAATCTTGACTGAACCCAGAAGTAGCTGTCCCTTTGGAGATAACAATTGTTGTAGAACAGGTTATGTGTAGTTCCTCTGAATATTGTGATGTCCCTGTTTGCACAGCAGTCTAATTAAGTGTGCAGGGAATTTTGCATTGAACAATAGTTGGCTCGTTCTCTGTTGGAAGAGTGGGACGCTGCGCCATTCCTTGATCCTTGTTTCCACAGAAGAATGATCAGACGGGTTCAGGGAAAAGTTTTTCATATAATCTTAACCTCAAACATCCTGCTAGTGTATCAACATGGTAGTTAGTATGCATATATTGTCCCATAAAGGTAATTAAAAGTTTCTCATATAAATGTAGTTTCTTAATTTTAATTTTTAGATGTTTATTGAGTGTTATACATTAAATACATTATTAATGAATGTCTACATACGCTGAAGTCTAAATTGTAATGCAGCTGTTAAATATGCAACTGAAATATCTTAATAAATATTGCTCACTTGGGGTCGATGTAAAGCAAAAGTTTAATCCATAGTTTAAGCTTCCTATGATTGCAAAGCAAGTTTATATAAATGTAAAGGACTAAAATCATTTGTTGAATAAACCAAAGGCAACAACAGATCAGTAAAAAAAATGTTTTATCTTCCCCATTTTTCAGCTTTTGTTTAATCTGAAAGGAAAATGAAGGTAGCATCCAATAACAAGTTTTTTCTGTTGTGTATTTGATTGTTCTGTGTACACTTTGTCTTTGTCTTTCCCTTGGCTGGATTGTCCTGATATGTGTCCGTGTGGGTGCATGCCTTTATGTTTTTGGTTAGAAGCTCTACGGGGGGTGACCATGGTGGAACTGGTGAAAAAAGAAGGCAGCACACTTGGACTAACCATCTCAGGAGGAACGGACAAGGATGGGAAACCACGGGTATCAAATCTACGGCCAGGTGGGCTGGCAGCCAGGTGGGTAAAATCGTCATTTTGGAAAAATATTTAAAAGCTAAAGCAAACATACAGCTACATCAAGCTACTCACTGAGTAATACACTCTTTTCATCAAGCATCATACTGTCCTTTTCTACCAGAGGACTCTGAAGAAAAGGCAGTTTGAAAGTGCAAAGTGACGCTTCAACACAGTTTCAGTGAAAACCTTATAAATACCCATCAAAGGCCTGGAGATCAATACTATTTTGGAGTTTTACTGATGAATTTTAATTGGGAATTTTACAGAGTGGAATGATTAAACAGCAAACAACAGTTAGATGCACAGCTGACTTATGCATGTGTATTGTGACTGTTGAGTCTATACAAACACTGTAACATGTTGTGTGGTTTGATACATTTTTTCATACAGGAGTGACCAGCTTAATGTCGGGGATTACATCAAATCTGTGAACGGCATCAATCTGACCAAACTGAGGCATGAAGAAATTATTAGTTTATTAAAGAACGTTGGAGAGAGAGTCCTGTTAGAGGTGGAGTATGAGCTGCCCCCTACAGGTACAAATCACACTGACACTTTGAGAAGGTTACAATCAGTAAGTCAATATGCTATAATATAATAATAAGTTTTGTTCACTTGGCTCTGATTTGTTTATTTTAATAAGCATTTTAACCACATGTTTTCTGAAGCCCATGTACATGAGGCAGCTCAGTTCTGAAATCCTTAAGAGAAAAAAATTCAAGTGTTCGTATCTTACAAAAGCACCTGAACACACACCATACTTTCTGCTATAATTAAACCCACAATTATGAATCTGTTTGGCAGATTTAAATTTAAAGTATTCTTTTAACTTGAGCAACATTTTCATTGTGACTTTAAAGAATAGAGATGTTTGTCAAATATGATTCTACAATGTTTAAGATTTCAGAAAAACATGTACAAAAACAATCTTCTGATGTTTTACTTACATTTGATGTAAAAGAGGGTGTATGAATTATTCATAACATTTGCAAATTGTGAAAGTCTGTTGAAGCATCCAAGTTTCTACACCTTTCTAAATGGTCCATGCTGTTCTAAGGCTCCCTGATTACCGTGATAAATCAGGAACAGCTGTTTCCACCGAGTCCACAGGTGAAAAACTGCAGCTCTCCACAGTCGGTTTGTTGCTAAAACAAAACAGCTAACTCAGGAGTTTTCAAGTGGCGACAAGGTCGTATCTAAATGTCTTAAAGGTCAAGTGCCCACAGTACAAAGTGTTAATAAACACTAGGGACAATTGTTGAATATCCATCCATACGTTCAGTCATAGTGGTGGGAAAAATGGTTTTTACAGGTTGTTTATCCACATCAAGAATTTAAACCACAACGTCAGGCAGAGCATTTGGTTTTGGGAAACACTGGATGTTTCAGTGGTGAGAGAATGGTCAACCAACACAAATATAAATGCTGTGCATTGAAAATGAAAATATTTTCATTTACATGAAGACACCTATTGAGTTGAATAAAGATGACTTCACGTCTAAATATGCCAGAGGTATCAATAACTTTGGGCCTGTCTGCATGTATGTTATGCATTATGTCTGCAGGACTGTGACTCGCTTTTGAATATAAATTATAACATACTGAATCATTCAATATGAATACATTTCCATATAAATATGCCACCCTATTAATATTTAACTTGTACGACATTTAACTCGGGTCTTGATGCATATTTGTATAATGCAGCAACACTCACAGATGATAGGAAGTTCATTTATTTTCTTGATTTTTCTGGACATTTCTAAGACTAAACGACCGTAACTGTAATATTTATGCATATCTGAACTAATCAAACGTGTACATTTTTAAAACAAGCAGTTTAATTCTAATCTGTTTATTTTTCTTGAATGAATCTTAAACTTGTACATTTTTAAAACAAACAGTTTAATTCTAAACTGTTTACTTTTCTTGAATGAATCATTAGTTTGTTTTTCTCCTCCCTCTGAAAGCACCTGACAGCACCTCAGGGGTAATATCGAAGACAATCGACATCTGTTTGCACAAAGAGGGAAGCAGCTTTGGTTTTGTCATGAGAGGTAAATGTCACCAAAAATGGCAACTTTAACAAAATTAATAACCTAATTTGTAATCCCAGGTTCCAGTTGTCAAACCTTGGATTCAAAAGGAGAAATTATTTATAGAAATATTAAAGGAATCTTGGGAGTTTTAATGTCTGGACAGACATTAAAACTGTTTTACTATGTAATACAGGTACATATCAAAAAAGCTACAATATTCTGAACAGGTTCAGGATGTTTTGTCACTTATTTCAGAAAGTAAAACTGATGTATTAAACAAACATAGAGTAAAATTGTCATGTTGGTGGCGAGTTTTCTAACCCACATGCAGAAACACTCCAGAGACAGGAAATACAATAGTGAGATTTATTTACAGTGAACTCAAACAAAAGGAATCAGGATCCCAGTTCGTCTGGCAGATCTCAGGGCAACTAGGGGAGGACAGAGATGATTAGTCAGGACCCAGGAAATTTGACGTTTGGTGGAGGTTGAGGATATACCTGTTCGGGGGGGAGTATTGGACCGGGAGAGGACCTTGAGGGTATAGAGGCTGGTCAGCGGGTTGAGGGTCGAAATCAGAGGCGGCGGTGGCGGAGGACGGACAGGTAAGGCTCAAGGCGGTGAGGATTCCGTCTCGAGGGCGACTGATGACCAGATAGCTCCAGACCAGGGTAGCTGGGAACAGAGAGACAAGAAGGGTCAGAATCTGGGGGACAAATCCTAGTAGAAGTAGCTCAAGGTAAGCCGGTACCATTACAGGCTAACACTCTGGCAGAGAAGTGTCAGCATCCTCCTCCATTTATATGCCTCCAAATGAGTAGATGGAGGACAGGTGTGCAGACGCCGACTCACACCCTCAGAAGGTCTCCGGCTCCCTCTGGTGGAGAACAGCTGACAAACCTCAGGACCCCGACAGTACCCCTCCCTCAACGACCGCCACCCGGCGGTCCAAACGAACAGGAGGGCAGAGACGAACGATAGTCTGAAATCAAGGAAGGATCCAAAATAAAAGAACCCGGAACCCACATCCGGTCCTCCGGGCCGTAGCCCTCCCAGTCGACCAGGTATTGCCAGCCCCGGCCCCGACGACGGGAGTCCACGACCCGGCGAACAGTGTAGGCTGGGTGCCCATCTATCTCACGGGGGGGAGGAGGGGGGTCGGAAGGAGGGCACAGTGGACTGGTCAGGACGGGCTTAACCTGGGAGACGTGGAATGTGGGATGAATCCGGAGAGAGGGAGGCAGACGTAAACGTACAGCAGAAGGACTGACAACCGACTCAATTTTATATGGGCCAATGAAACGGGGAGACAGCTTTCGAGACATGGACTTCAATGGAATGTCCCTGGTGGACAGCCAAACCTGCTGTCCCGGCGAGTAGGTGGGGGCTGGGCGTCGTCTTCGATCCGCGAATCGCCGGTTTCGATCAGATGAACGATTCAGAGCTGCTACTGTGTCTTTCCAGATTGAGCGGCAGCGGCGGATGTGATGCTGGACCGAAGTGACCGAAATTTCCTTCTCATCGGCCGGAAACAGTGGAGGTTGGTATCCTAGCGAGACTTCAAAAGGGGACAGACCAGTAGCAGATGAAACGTGAGCATTATGTGCATACTCCACCCAATGCAGAAACTGACTCCAGTCAGAGGGGTTGGAGGAAGTGATGCATCTGAGCGTGGACTCCAGCTCTTGATTCATTCGCTCAGTTTGACCGTTTGACTGGGGGTGGTAACCAGAAGTTAGACAGACCTTCGCTTCTAGGGCAGCACAAAAATGTTTCCATACCTGGGCGGTGAACTGTGGACCTCTGTCAGAAAGTATCTCCTGTGGGATTCCGTGCAGTTTGAAAACGTGCTTCACCAGCAGCTGAGCGGTCTGAAGGGCTGTGGGAAGTTTCCTAAGTGGAATGAGATGACAGGCTTTTGAAAATCGCTCAATGACAGTGAGTATGGTGGTCATGCCCTTGGACGCAGGTAACCCCGTCACAAAATCTATAGCGATGTGTGACCATGGGCGTTTGGGAATAGGCAATGGATGAAGCAGACCTGAGGGAGGCTGATGAGATGATTTATTCCGGGCACAAACAGGACAGGCTAGGACAAACTCTTTTATGTCTTTATGAAGTGATGGCCACCAGAACCGACGGGAAATCAGGGCCACAGTTCTACTGACCCCAGGATGAGCTGAAAACTTCGTGGTATGCATCCAATGAATTAATCTAGCCCTCACTGCAGAAGGAACATATGTCCTATTAGGCGGGCCTGTGCCAGGGTCTGGTTCAGAGGTCTGAGCTTGTTTAATTAGATCTGAAGCCTCCCAGGAGACTGTGGCTACAGTACAACTAGCAGGTAAGATGGCAGCTGGTGTCTCAGGTTCATCAGAGGCGTGAAGACGGGACAGAGCATCTGGTTTTATGTTCTTCGACCCCGGGCGGTATGAAATGGTCAGATTGAATCGGGAGAAGAATAATGACCAGCGGGACTGACGGGGGTTTGATCTTTTGGCGGATTGAATGTAGGAGAGGTTTTTGTGATCTGTCCATACCAAAATGGGATGCTCGGCGCCCTCCAGCCAATGCCGCCATTCCTCCAAAGCCAATTTAATGGCGAGGAGCTCTCTATCACCAACGTCGTAGTTCCGTTCAGCTGGGGTGAGTCTGCGGGAGAAAAACGCACAAGGATGAGTTTTCTGGTCAGATTCAGAACTTTGAGAAAGTACGGCTCCCACCCCTGAGTCAGATGCATCCACCTCCAGGATGAACTGTTTGGAGGGGTCAGGTTGAATGAGGATGGGTGCGCTAGAAAACAGAGTTTTGAGTTTCTTGAATGCCGCTTCAGCCTCAGGTGGCCAGTGAAACGTCTTCTTAACTGAAGTTAACGCTGTCAGAGGAAGGGCTGTTTGACTGTAATTTCTGATGAACCTTCGATAGAAATTGGCAAACCCCAGAAACCTTTGGAGTTGTTTCCTGTTTTCTGGAGTGGGCCAGTCCAAAACCGCCTGGATCTTGTCCTCTGATGGTCTCACCTGCCCGCCCTCGAGCACGAAGCCCAGAAAGGTAACTGATGAGCAATGAAACTCGCATTTCTCAGCTTTGACGAACAGTTTATTTTCCAAAAGTCGCTGAAGGACTAAGCGAACATGTCTCCGATGTTCAGAGATGGTCCTGGAATATATCAAGATGTCATCAAGGTAGACGAACACAAACACATTTAAAAAATCCCTCAAAACGTCATTAACTAGCGCCTGGAAACAAGCCGGTGCATTAGACAAACCGAAAGGCATGACAAGATACTCAAAATGTCCCAGGGGTGTTTTGAAAGCTGTTTTCCACTCGTCTCCTTCGCGGATTCTGAGAAGGTGGTAAGCGTTTCTTAAGTCTAACTTGGTGAAAACTGTGGCATCCTGAACCGGTTCGAAAGCCGAAGCTAATAGAGGCAGCGGGTATTTGTTCTTGATTGTTATTTGGTTTAGCCCCCGGTAATCAATACAGGGCCGCAGAGAGCCGTCTTTTTTACTTACAAAGAAAAAACCCGATCCGAGTGGAGACGATGATGGTCGGATGATTCCTGCCGCAAGAGACTCGTTGATATAATTCTCCATGGTCTCCCTCTCCGGTTTGGAGATATTATAAAGCCGACTGTTAGGCAGTGGCGCTCCAGGGAGGAGATCGATGGCGCAGTCATAAGGGCGGTGCGGAGGGAGAGAAAGAGCACTAGATTTACTGAACACTGGAGCCAAATCATGATAATCTGGTGGAATGGCAGCGAGGTCGGGTGGATCAACCTCCTGACGGTTTGCCGGTGACTGACTCGGAGGGGCAGCTGAGCGGAGGCAGGAGCAATGACAGGAAATGGACCAGGACTCCACATGTTTCTTAGACCAGTTGATATGGGGATTGTGGAGTTGAAGCCAATCAAAACCCAGAACTACAGGGGAGCTAGCAGCAGGAAAAACAAAAAATGATATCGTTTCCCTATGATTCCCAGAAATTAAGAGGTCTAGGGGTCTGGTCTGGTGAGTTATGTGAGGTAGTTGTTTACCATCCAATGCCGTAACTCTCAGGGGGTTAGTCAACAGAGTAGTTTCGATATCTAATTGTTTGACCAAATCGGAGCCAATTAGATTTCTCTCACAACCTGAGTCAATCATGGCTGACAGAGTGAGAGACTGATTATTATTAAACAAAGTTGCTGGTAACAGGAGACGAGGAGAATTTTCTGTTTGGAGATGGTCCGCCAGTCTCCTCATTTCCTCTGGCGGACCCCTGCTTTTAACTTAGTGGGACAGGTGGTAACAAAATGTCCGGGTTCACCACAGTATAAGCAGAGGTTTTCTTTGAACCTCCTTTGCCTTTCTTCTGGCGTGAGTCGGGTGTGACCGATCTGCATTGGCTCGGCTTCAGTGAGAACTGTGGATGAGGAAACGGCATCATTAGATCTTTCAGGTAGCATTGTGACCGGGAAAATGCGGCTCTTGGATTTTGCATTGGATCTGGCCCGCAGCCGGTTATCTAAACGGATAGTCAGTCGTATCAGATCTTCCAAAGTGTTCGGTTCATCTAATGTTGCCAACTCGTCTTTTATAGATTCGTTTAGAGAGTGAAAATAGGCACTCTTAAGCGCCGTTTGCCCCCAGCCTGAAGCAGCCGCTTTAATCCGGAACTCAATAGCGAAATCAGCCACCGTCCGGTTACCTTGCTTGATTTCTAACAAACCACGGGAATCTGCGGTCTTATCTGTATCTTGGTTGAATGCTTGCTTAAACTCCTTAATAAACTCGTCAAAAGTACAACCATAATCCACTGTGGAAGAGTATTTGGCTTCTGCCCACTCCAATGCTTTACCAGACAGGTGTGATAGAATAAAAGAAATTTTTCTACCATCCTGAGAGAAGCTCTGAGGAGAGTGATTGAAAATTATGGAGCATTGAAACAAAAAACCTTTGAACTTACTTGCTTCACCTGAGAATCTCTCAGGCAGGGATGGGCGGAAATCAGAAACTGTGGAGTGGACTGTATTCTCTGACCTGGAAGGTGGATTCGGATCCGAGGCGGGAGCCGGATCGGCAGCAGGAGCTGCAGCAGCAGCGGATGCCTGAGAACTGGATCTTTGCAAAAAACCTGCGATCTCTTGCAGAGTGCGGTTCGTCTCGGCTTGGCGTTTACTCAGCTCTTGTAAGGCGGCGTCGTGGTTTTGAATGAGAACATGCTGCTGCTCCAAAGCCCTTCGGAGTGACTCTGCGGGGCTAGGTTGTTGGCCAGAGTGTTCTGTCATGTTGGTGGCGAGTTTTCTAACCCACATGCAGAAACACTCCAGAGACAGGAAATACAATAGTGAGATTTATTTACAGTGAACTCAAACAAAAGGAATCAGGATCCCAGTTCGTCTGGCAGATCTCAGGGCAACTAGGGGAGGACAGAGATGATTAGTCAGGACCCAGGAAATTTGACGTTTGGTGGAGGTTGAGGATATACCTGTTCGGGGGGGGAGTATTGGACCGGGAGAGGACCTTGAGGGTATAGAGGCTGGTCAGCGGGTTGAGGGTCGAAATCAGAGGCGGCGGTGGCGGAGGACGGACAGGTAAGGCTCAAGGCGGTGAGGATTCCGTCTCGAGGGCGACTGATGACCAGATAGCTCCAGACCAGGGTAGCTGGGAACAGAGAGACAAGAAGGGTCAGAATCTGGGGGACAAATCCTAGTAGAAGTAGCTCAAGGTAAGCCGGTACCATTACAGGCTAACACTCTGGCAGAGAAGTGTCAGCATCCTCCTCCATTTATATGCCTCCAAATGAGTAGATGGAGGACAGGTGTGCAGACGCCGACTCACACCCTCAGAAGGTCTCCGGCTCCCTCTGGTGGAGAACAGCTGACAAACCTCAGGACCCCGACAAAAATATGCTATTAATTTAGCTGATTATGGCCTACAAATAATGGAAATCATGTACAGGTGACTGAATACTGGAGAACTAGCAACAGAACAATGAATAACATAACATCATTTTGAAAAGGTTTTACCTAAATGATCACATTTAAATGGATGCAAAAAGATGTTTATTTCACAGGGACTTTGAACAATGTTACAAATGACTGAATATACTAGAGTTTGTTAAAAATGTAAAATTTCCACTCATTTGACTCAGATTTTTTTCCTGCTCCTGATTGCAGGTGGAACCCATGAAGACTGGCACAAGTCACGGCCCTTAGTGGTCACCTACGTCAGACCTGGAGGTCCTGCAGACAGGTACAACTCAACATTTTGTTGTTGCGCAACACCCCCCCCCCCCCCCCCCCCCCCCCTTCTGTCTCTACTGTCTCACTCTCTACTTCCTCTTCTGAGAGGGGAGATGTGCTACCAGCTCTCCTTCTAACGGGTTAATTGAGTTTTCTAAATCTGCTGGGATTTACCCTGCCCAGAACTGAAGTAAACTCTGTTTAAGCTGGTTTCGAGAAACGATTCGCCTGGTTTCTGACGGCCAACATCCAGGTGTCCCACCCTTCTTCCCCCTGTGAATTAGCCAGACTGAGCAGCCTACAGCCAACTAGTTTCACAGAGCACACCTGTTAACGGTCGCTCGTTCTCTATTTTACAACTTGCATTTGTTATTGAACCAGGTAGGTTTTAGTGACTCGGGCGAGTCCCAAGGATGACGTTTTAAATTTGGGCTACCAGCAACCTAAAAACATTTTAAACTTTTTCCTCTCCAGAATCAAACATCATAGCTATTTTACAACCATCAAAGAACTTTAAGGTGACTCATTAACTGAATGTCCACAACATCTTTTAGATTTTCTTTATGCTAAATATTTTATTAATAAGGCATTTTTGCAAGGGTCAGTACAGCTTAATTCAGTAGCAGAAATAATCAAATAAGTAAAATCAATCATCTAGTCTGTCTTTCCCTACTGCTGATACTAAGAACTAAAAAAGAGAACCTTTGAGAGAGACGGACGGAGTTTGGTGTTTCGAACCCCAGACCTGGCCTGATGATGAAGAAGGTGCTGCAGCAGGAGGAAGATGTTGATCGGCGAAGGCAGGAATCTCTGTAGGTCTGATGAGCCTCCTCTCCGCATGGATGGTGAGGTCACACAGGACTTGGTGCTGGCAGGAAAAAAGGCACCAGTTCTTCTTCTTTGTCTTTGCCTTTGTCTTCATCTTTGTCTTTGGGGTCTGAACCCAGCCGATGAGAGAAGTGCGATTCAAAGCCACAGGTTGCAGGGCTGACGGGTTGGTCTCCATGAGAAGGACAGTCTTCGGCTCTGTGGCTCCGGCTCTTCTTCAGCTGCAGAGTTCTTTGTCCATCTCTTGGCTCGAAGCTGCCCGGAGGATCCAACGAACGGTTCCTCTTTTGCACCCACCTTATATAGGGTTTATCCACCCTTTTGGTGCGTTTTCATTGGCTGTCTGCTTAGACAGATGACCTCACATCCATCACTGTCCTTCAGACATTATGTCCTGAAGTCTGTGCTAATGTCTCAGAGTTGCTCAACCTCCTGTCCATTGCCTGCACAACCTTTTACCTAAATAAGGCGTTGATCATCTCTGCTCTCCTGTTAGTTCCCCTTTTTCCCTTAACCGTTCACCTTTCACCTACTATCTACCTACAACATATCAGTGATGTTTAATTGCAGTTACACCATTTCAAGTTCAATGTCAAAATCACATTTATATCACATTTATTTTCTTTAGCTTCTGATTTAGCATTCATTTATCATTTTATAACCATAACTTATATCACATTTATTTTCTTCAGCTTCTCTGATTTATCATTCATTTATGATTTTATAACCATAACTTATTAATTATACTTATTATAATCCTAATGTGAGTTATTACAGATGTTCTTCTGAAAAGAAACCAAGAATAATCCATGATTCTAATTATTTAATACCAAAGTTACAGTTACTTGTTTTTCTTGTAAGTGTTCCCACAAATGTAAGTGTAAGTATTATTACAAGTAAACCATTATTAATATAAGTATTTTACTTTGAATCTTATGAAATTACTCAAAATGTTTAGATTTCATTCTTTAAAACTTTCATGTTTTAAACTAAGGAATAGTCTCAGCTATTTTTATAAATCTGCAGGCTGGAAACTTACTTCCTCTTTTTCCAGGAAACCTGCTTTTCCTGTTTAATGACTCTCTCTGACTGACTATGATTTCTTATGATTAGATAGAAAAAAGTAGAATTAAAGCAAAGTTTGCTTTAGACAAAAACAACACACACAACCAGATTTATTTTATTGACACCTAAGTCTACTGTTGGGCCTTGATGTCACTTGAGTGATTCATTTTAAAGATAACTTTATTTATTATTACTGTTAAACTAAAATCTCCAGCATGGGGAAGTGGGATGAGCTCGGATTTTCTTGACAATTTCATGTTAACCTTCTGATATTCAAACACATTTCTATGCATATGCAAACGGACAGATACATGAAGAAGCTTTAACCATGAAACATTTACAGCTGCAGCCAGAGATACTTCAGTATAATGTGTCCTTTTTGGTTTTAGTAGTAAAAAGTTATGTCTAATAAATCAGAGCCCTCCTAAAATATGAAGGTAAAAAGTCAATGAGTTCTTATTTGGAGTCACAGAGAATTATTTGTGCCTTCAGACCATTAACAGCCCAGAAATAACATTGTCCTGTCCTGTGACCATCACTGGAACGTCGACAACTATGTGTTGCTCGTAGCTGTTGCAGCATGATTCATCTCTGTTCCTTTAATGCTGTCATCATGCATCTGTCCCAGGCTTCATGTTTAAGTAATACTCCATGACATTTCCATATAAATGTCAGTTTTGTAGAAGCAATACAGAGATGATTCAACCGTGTGCATACCCTGTGTGTGAATTTATTAGAATTTGCAAACAATAAAGTCCTGAAACCAAATTATGCTTTAAACATAAAGTAGGTATTTTGTTCCTGCTTCTTTCTCAAAATCAGGCACATATTATATACTTGCAGAAGTATATAATATGCAACTCTGGAAAAAATTATGATGCCACTGCACTGAACCCGATTAAAAACCTCCTGGTTATTCCACCAAATATGGATTACTGAACTCTTCCTGAGTTTATACATTAGCATTGTTGTATCTAAATAAATACTAACTTGTCTTTGCATTATTTGAGATCTGAAAGCTATGCATCTTTTTTGATATTTTGACCGTTTCTCATTTTTGCAAATAAAAACAAAATATTTGTTTCAAATTTTGGAGACATGTTGTCAGTAGTTCATAGAATACAAGAACGATGTTCATTTTACTCAAACATATACATATAAAGAGTTAAATCAGAGAAACTTCTTTTTCCAGAGTTGTATATTAGAAGAATATAAATGTATAGTATGTAAGTATGGTTTCGATAATCTCAAGGATGATTTTCTTGGAGTCAAGTCTGCAGGACACAAAAATCAAAGAAAGTTCCCTCAGTGTTTCACTGCATGCAGGGAAAACTTTACAGTTTGAGAATATTGCAAGATGAGTGCAAACAAGAACAGAAAGCTGAGTGTGCTGAGCATCATAATCTTCCTTTTGGCAACATGAATCCGCTTCTCAGTCAGTTCCTTAGAATTAAAGTTCATCACATGCAGAACACTAAAGCTGCTTTTGAGGCCTTTGGTGAAGTTACTCACTTAAATTTTAATTTCATTAATTAGTCCCCATCTATCGCAGCATTACCCACAGTGATGTAGTGCTCTCAGTGTTCACTTTCGTAACTGAGCTTTTCAAGCTACAACAGCACATGACTGGAGAAGAGAAATGTGACTTTTTTCTGATCACTAAGCAGCATAAGCTAGAATTTAAATATCCAACATGCTATTTTTATTCCTCTGGCTCTTATTTGTACTAGAAGCATTCAGCAGTAAATTAGGGCAGATGCAGAATAATCACATGAAAGTAATTACTGTATCGTTTTCTAACTGCTGAGATCATTTCATGCTTATTTCAGAACATTAGAAACTGGTGAAAGGATTTTTTAAAAATTAATCTTATTGAAGATCTTTTAGAAATTGCTTTTAATTTTCCATGACTTGTTACAAACTAAAAATGTCTTAACCTATTGTAGAAAGCCTCTTTATAATTAGATACTCCAGCCACAGGGTTTGAATTGAGATACCAGGACAAAGATTAAAGATTTAAATTCTTTCTATTGAGTTATTTTGCCCAGAAGCTCATCTAACATCCACAGAATGTGGGTCACTCCAGGGGAAATAAATGAGATATTCATGCTGCTTTATATGCCATTTATATGCCAATCGGAGAAAAGTTAATCCTCAGCACCATACGGTCCCAGAAGTACCTACATATTTAGCATTACCCAGTGGGAATTAAAGCACCAACTCTAAAAGAGCCAGAGAGCCACAGGGCTTTTATTCTGAGTCACAAAGATACTATTTTCACAGCATCATCAGAAAGAGACGAAGCCTAAAGGTCTGAAAGCAGGCTAAATGTCACAGCTGTTCTTAAACTGTGGGCTTTAGCCAGTCATTTATTAAAATGATCCTCCAAAAGAAAAATCCATACTTAGACACAGCTTGAAACCAAATGATGCATGACTATGACTTAGTATGTTGTTCTTTGCTGTTGTGTCATAAAAC